>NC_092173.1:3167364-3508197 GCF_045791955.1 Oncorhynchus clarkii lewisi | reverse complement strand
ATATATATACACTCGGTCGCCAGTTTATTAGGTACACCACCCAGTTCATGTAGCCATGGCTTCCTATATAAAGTAGGTAGGCAGGCATTCAGACATTCAGTTACTGTTCGATTGAACGTTAGAATGGTCAAAACGAGTGACCTAAGCAACTTTGAGTGTGGTATGATCGTCGGTGCCAGGTGCGCCGGTCCCAGTATCTCAGAAACGGCCGGCCTCCTGGGTTTTTCACTCATGAGTGTCTAGGGTTTACAGAGAATGGTGCGACAAACAAAAAAATTCAGTCAGCGTCAGTCCTGTGGGCTAAAACAGTTTGTTGATGAGAGGTCGAAGGAGAATGGCAGGAATCGTGCAAGCTATTAGGCGAGGCAACAAACAGGCAAACAACGGTACAACAGTGGTGTGAAGAACGGCATCTCGGAATGCATAACTCGTGGGTCCTTGTCACGGATGGGTTATTGCAGCAGAAGACCACACCGGGTTCCACTCCTATCAGCTAAAAACAAGAAGAAGCGTCTCCAGTGGGCACACGATCACCAACACTGGACAATTGAGGAGTGGAAAAACATTGCCTGGTCTGACAAATCCCGGTTCCTGTTGCATCATGCTGACGGCGGAGTCAGGATTTGGCGTAAGTAGCATGAGTCCATGGCCCCTTCCTGCCTGGTGTCAACGGCGGTGGTGTAATGTTGCGGGCACACGTAAGGTCCCTTGACACCAGTTGAGCAATGTTTACATGCCCAAAGAATTCAGGGTGTTCTGGAGGAAAAGGGGGTCTGACCCAGTACTAATTGGGGGTACCTAATAAACTGGCCACTGAGTGTAGCTTGTAAGGCTTAGTATCAGACAAGCACCCCATTGTAATGTAATAATGACAAATGCCATTTAGCAGACACTTTTATCCAAAGCGTGGATGCGTTTTTAGCGTATGGGTGGTTCAGGGAATCGAACCACGTATCCTGTCAATGCAGGCGCCATGCTTTACCACCTGAGCTACAGAGGACCACCACCATTCACCAGCATACCTGTATTTACATTCAAAGGTTGTCTTTGACAATCTAAAGGAATATGGGATATGGATATTGTGAATACTAGACCTAGATTATTTCTAACTCTTCGACTAATAACTCATCATATTATTTCGGTTTTTAGTTTTCCTCAGCCAACATGACCAAACCTGCATCAGGCCATGAGACAGGACCACCACCTCATGATCTAGGTAGGATATAGACACGGTTCAAATCGTTCCCCTCATGTACACCTGTCGTCTTATTCACCAGCTGTGAGTATATTTCCACACAACTTCCTACATGAATGATTAGAAGAGCCAGGCATATTGCGAGAATATGTTACCTCAGTCCACTGTAAATTCAGTAGATAGTGTTAAGTTATGAAGTGAGGAGACAAGGGCACCATAGTCGGGTCACATCTAGGAACAGTGGTTTTGTTTATTCAACCTGAATGACTTTAATGCTTTTCAACACAGTATTTTTTTAAACTCGGTCAACTTGCAGTGATGAAGTGGGACGTGCGACTACTCCCACACATACAGGACTTTGCAGTGTTGTGTATTAACTTCCAACTTATCTTCTGCTCTTCTGTACTAGTACACCTACAGAGCACAGCCCCCTGTCTGAGTGAGCAGGACCTGTCCAAACTAGTGGCCATTACTCCTCTGTCCAGGACCCTGCAGGAGATACAGGAGTCCCTCCAGAACCTATCTGGTGTAGACAGAGGTTAGGGACAGCTTGAACCTCTCTAATGCTCCATGTTTCTCTTCTCCCGAGAGAAGAGATAATCCTCTGTAACTGTTGATTGAAATGTTGGAGATAACAACTGGGACTCGAGACGGATTAGAGTCCAAGGCAATATTGACTAGAGTGCCCATCATGGGCTATGGTCAATTGTACTGTAGATCAATAAATGCTGCATGTTGCTTTTATTCACAGTATACAGTACAAGTCAAAGGTTTGAACACACCTACTCATTCAAGAGTTTTTCTTTATTTTTTTTATATTTTCTATATTGTAGAATATCAGTGAAAACATCAAAACAATGAAGTAACACATATGGAATCATGTAGTAACCAAAAAAGTGTTAAACAAATCAAGATTCTTCATAGTAGCCACCTTTTGCCTTGATGACAGCTTTGCACACTCTCTCAACCAGCTTCATGAGGTAGTCACCTGGAATGCATATCAATTAACAGGTATGCCTTGTTAAAAGTTAATTTGTGAATGTCTTTGGTCCAATTTGGTCCAATCAGTTGTGTTGTGACAAGGTAGGGTTGGTATACAGAACATAGCCTTATTTGGTAAAAGACCAAGTCCATATTATGGCATGAACAGCTCAAATAAGCAAAGAGAAATGACAGTCCATCACTTTAAGACATGAAGGTCAGTCAATCTGGAAAACTTAAAGAACTTTGAAAGTTTCTTCAAGTGCAGTTGCAAAAGCCATCAAGCGCTATGATGAAACTGACTCTCATGAGGTCTGCCACAGGAAAGGAAGACCCAGAGTTACCTCTGCTGCAGGATAAGGATAAGTTCATTAGAGTTACCAGCCTCGGAAATTGCAGCCCAAATAAATGCTTCACAGAGCACAAGTTTTTTTTTTTTTTTTTTTTTTTATTTTTATTTTTTTATTTTTTTTTTACCTTTATTTAACCAGGCAAGTCAGTTAAGAACAAATTCTTATTTTCAATGACGGCCTGGGAACAGTGGGTTAACTGCCTGTTCAGGGGCAGAACGACAGATTTGTACCTTGTCAGCTCGGGGGTTTGAACTCGCAACCTTCCGGTTACTAGTCCAACGCTCTAACCACTAGGCTACCCTGCCGCCCCAAGTAACAGACACATCTCAACATGAACTGTTCAGAGGAGACTGTGTGAATCAGGCTTTCGTCGTTGAATTGCTGCAAAGAAGCCACTACTAATGGACAACAATAATAAGAAGAGACTTGCTTGGGCCAAAAAACACGAGCAATTGATATTAGAGAGGTGGAAATCTATCCTTTGGTCTGATGAGTCAAAATTGTCAAAATTGTGATTTATGGTTTCAACCGCAGTGTCAACTGGTACTGTATATCTGCTTAGCTGACTAGTACAGTACACTAATAATGTCCTCTGACGTTACAGTTTGTATTCCAGCCAGGAATGACAAGACCACAGAGGACCCAGCAGTGCACCTGATTCCCGTTGCCCTGGACAACCTCTCCCCACAGCACTTTGCCATCTTCCTGTTCGGCTGTCATGTTGTGAAACTGCTTTGCAACACCCAAATCTTCCCCCCTGTCTTGCTGCTTCTGTCCAAAACGGTTCCTGTCTCAGCTTACGAGGGCCTGGTGTCACACTGCAGTGGGGACTTTTATTTTGACACAACCAACCAGATTCTGTATCTCTGTGAGGCAAAGCTTGAGAGTGTGGGACAGTTTATTGCCACTCTCCTACAGTCTATGGCCTATATTGCTTCAGGTAAATAGATAATAATGTTGTGAAGTATGGTCACATTTTAAGCAGTATGAATTTTGTTATGTTACTTCGGATTTTTGTTGTACTATTTTGTTGTTGATGTGCTCCCACAGTAGGTTCATCATGTCCGATTTACTTCCTGTATTAGGTTCCAAGCCTGAAAGCTTCATGCAAGTCCTCCATCATGCCATCTCTGCTTTGAGCCTTCAGTTGTTCAACGCCTCTTTCAGATATGATGCAAACAAGGTAAGAGGCCGTGGAAGTTTCTGGAACCCATTGATTCACAGGTAAATACACTGTACTGTTGAGTGCAGCAAGCAGACTTGTGTCTTACTTTTACAGGCAAAGAGGGACACCTCACTGACCTCAGACCAGTCTCCTGGGAAGTTAGTAGAGGACTTTCTCAATGTCCGTGTCCCCACTGATAGCCAGTTCACAAGGCACCTCTTGTCAGACAGGTTTGTGTTGCACTTTTGACAATGACTTTCATGAAAACATTTACAAAATGTTTACAATCCTTTACCATTTTATTTTAGACTCCAACGATATAAGTATTTCAATGTGGAGCAAATCATGCGGGATCTTAAACAGTTTCCAGCAGAGGACACTGAAAAGGGTAACCTGTTTTGATCATATTTAGGTCTATATCATATGCATGTACTGTGAAAACAGTAAGAATGTGTTGATCTGTATTGAACTATATTGAAATATGTATTACAAAAATATATTTAGGCACGTATTGTATATTGTCCTCAATCTATTTTTCAGGACCTCCACAACAATGTTTAAGAACACCCGTCCAAGTAAGTTTTGCTGACCGTTCCACCATATTTTCCTGCAGTGAATTTCCACATTGAGCCATTGTACTGTACATATTGCTTAATTTACTTCACAATCCCCTCAGGAGGATTATTGAGTTGATGGTTGTTTGACCCTTCTCTCTGTTGAAGGCTCACTGTTTGGAGAAGGAGATGGACCATCTGAATGAGGTTTTCCTGCAGCTCAGCGTTCAACTCCAGAAGAGAACCCAGGTGAAGACGTGGCTGAAGCAGAGACAGCAGAGCTTTGACCAAATGTTTCTGGTTTGCATCACAGGCCTTGAGTTAATTGAACATTTGAAATTCTAATGCTGTGGTGACTCTCTCTCTCTCTCTCTCTCTATCTCTCCCTCTGTCCCTTCCAGGGCGCAACAGCCGAGAAGGCCCTGAGTCGTAATGGAACAATGATGTTAGAGCTGAAGAGACGGTATGTATCCCAGAGGCTCGACGAGCTGCAAATCATATTAAATGGGATGAGCCGGCGCCAGCTAGACGGCCACAGTCCAGAGGAAGAGGAGCAGACCCGAGATCACCCACACCCAGAGCCAGACAACTATAGATCAGACGGTCAGGAGGAACACGATCATTCTCCAGACCAGGAGGACCTAGACAGCAGGGTACCAAAGAACCATAAACTAGAAAATAACCAGAGCCCGTACAATCAGGAAGTAGAAAGCCAGGGACCAAGCAGTCAGATGACAAGCATGGGTAAAACAGGCTTCGGAGAACTAGATGTATGGGAATAAGCCAGTTAGAAGCATGTGAAAATGGGATACTACTGAAGTGTGTGGTTTTGGTGTGATTTGTCTCATGATTTTGTAGATTACGTGTACAGTTTAGTGTATGGTGTGAATAATAGATGTATAATAGGTTCAGCACATGTGATTTAATCAAACTGATCATTTTCTTTGGAGTGATATTTATTAAAGATATGAATTATGCTTGTGCATCGCTTTTATCACAATGTCACCAGGTAGAAACACTTTCCAGGTCATCACGCTCCATGTCTTTCAGGCTTCAGCCACCATTGTCAAATCAAAACATCACCGTTTCATTGGATGACCACTCAGCTCTGGTGCCTGCTTCTCTTTGTTTCAACCCAACATCTTTGTACGAAGTGACCCAGAACCTTTCGGGAGTATTTATGAATATTGTATGACACAATATTCTTTCTTCCGTTTGTGGTCATTTCTCTCTCTCTCTCCGAGCAGCGATAAATGTATCATCATCACTCCAACCCCTGGACTCGTTCCGAGCTGAGTAATCTAGACAATATAAGAGCTGCATGATAGTTCATCCACAGGGCACTCTGCTAATAGAAAGGGAGTATTCCTACAGGGGGTTGGGTTTAGACTGTGAGCAGATTGAGGAGGTCAGCTGGACCAATCGTCAAAGGCTGTCAGTATCAGTTCCCACGACTTGGTGCCAAGTCCCGGGTTTAAAGTGTGGTGATTCCCCATAGAAAGTGCCATTGCCTGACAGCCCCTATCGCGGAGATTAGAAACAATGTCTCACTGAATATCACATCTCACACCACCTGCTATCTGACTACTTGTCATACCTCTCTCAGCTGGCACTGGCACTGTGCTCTTAGAAAAAGGGTTGCCAAAGGGTTCTTTGTGGAGGGGTAAGCCGAAGAAGGCTTTATGGTTGTAGGTAGCACCTTTTCCTCTATTCGTGTAAACCAGCATGCATACATCTTTCTCGTGTAAGGACTTGCAATGTTTCAATAGTATTTCTGCTCCAGTTGCTTAAACAACGGCTACAATGTTATTTATAGAAAGTTTGTTTTTGTCCTCGGGTTGACATAATGTCACCTTTTGCCAGCTGCTAGTGGAGCCCACAACTGTTCCTGGTCCCATCACTGTCTGTCGATAACACATGGATAGCTGCAATACATAGTGCATGATGCAAACACAAAATACTTGTTACCAAATGCTTTTTGAACGTGTTTGGTCTTTAGTGTTTTGTTTGGAGCAGCACACATTTTGGAGGAAACGCGTTTGATATGGAAGATTGTTTTCAGGATCCCATGGATACAGACTCAATGTGAGTGTTGCTATTTGATTTATTTGGCGGGCGGGGAATAATGCTGTGTTACATACAATTAAAAATGTTTGATTTGTTGCAGTTCTAATTGTGGTACATCAATATTGAAATTGATGAGTGTATAGCAGTAATGCCACCAAAAAAAAATGCTCCATAACATAGATCCGACCCCTCAAAATCGAGCCTCAAATAGGATTGTGTAACCCCCATAAGCATGTTTGTGTTGAACATCTGCACTACACTACTGGGGATAAATATATTGTCTACTTTTCATTAATTCAGCACTGAGTTTCATTAATTAAAACGTTTCTATAGTTTCTGGACAGATTTCACGGTTAAGTTCCAACATTTCCCATCAGTGTCCACATGCTGTAATCATGTTGTAATCTTGAAATCCCTCCAAATCCCTGGGAATCTGTTGTCCCGGACACCATGCAGTAGTAAACACAGGCCGATAGTTACATTTTTTTAAACGTTTGAACAAAGTGTTTTAATGTTTTAAATGTTTGACTAAATCTTTTTTGTTTGTTGTTAATTTAACATTTGAGGCAAAACATTTGTATTTTTAAACATTTGTAACAGATTTATTTTTTTTGACAGTGTTTCTTATTGGACAATTTCCTACAGTACAGTACTGTTCCTGTCTCACTCTGTTTCAAAAAACATTTTCTCCTTCTCCGAACACCACTCGCTAGTTTTCCATTTTCGGTCATCCCAATTCAGGTTCACAATCTCATCTTTCTGCTGAGCCTAAGTGTCAGCTTACCGGTGCATCCATTTACCGGTTGGGTGTCTATATCTAATCAGTCTACTTTACTGTAAATAGGCCACCAGTGATTTGCTTGGAGTGCATTACCACCACCCTCAAAGATTAGCGCTGTGTGTACCTTTATTAGGAAATGGATACGTTCGTTCACTGTCTATTCCACGTTAGTTTAATGTAATTTCATTGAAATGACACGTGGGTAGGATGTGGGTAGGACAACATCTATTTGTTTTGTTCTTGGAGATGAGCATGATAAACAAACCCGTTTGGTTTCTCTTTCTCGGAGCTGAGATCCTCCTGTGTTGTTCCCATCATCCGGTACTTCTGCATCACTGTTACCATGGTTCCCTTATCTGTGGGATGTGGCGGTGGCAGCCACCAGGCCTGCCATATTCAGTCTGTCTGAGACTCACCCAGCTTGCTGGCAACATCACACTGATTCTGTTCCACTGTTCCACTGTTCCACATTGTTATTTAATGTGTTTTCATTCGAAATAATATGCCGTGGAATTAGTCACTCAAATTGTGATTGCTGCCTACTTGCTTGATGGCATGGATATAATGATTTTGGTTAGTCAGCCATGTGCTCCGATATATAAACATTGAAAAATGTGTCACATACAACATCCATATATATGAAATGACAACATACTCCTAATTTAAATTTGCAATCCATGGTAGGAAGCCTAAATCCTTCAACCTACAGTGCACTTTGAGGTAAGCCTTTCTTATTCCTCCATACAGATACTGTACATTGGCCACTAGACTAAACACAGTGATCTCCCTTGTTAGATTACACTGAATCTCCAAATCGGAGCACTACATGTACACTGTATCTGCTTTATGAAGCTGAATGGGGCTCTACGACGCCTTCACTGGATAAAACTTTGGATTATTTCCAGATTAGGAACATTGAAGAACATTCTCGAGAGTTTGAGGTTAAAGTACCACAGAGAAATACAAGTAAGAATATTTTGGAATGCGTATCAATGTCACAATATATTTTGCTTTAGATGCTGGTTTAGAATGTACTGTATTTCTGCAATGTATGGAACACACACCGTACCATCCATTACAGTAATCAGTCATCATTATAGAAATCTGATCATATTCCACATGGCAATGCCTCACAATTCATTAAACAGCTTAGTCTTTCCTGAATACATGTACTAGGAAAGCTCACATAATTCATACTCAATGTGACTCATAATGGGTATATTTGATATCGCGCCAATCCTTGATCAGTACTTTAGGTCTGCGTCAGAAAAAGTGCCTCTATAGGGTGACATTTGTGACGCAGCCAGGGCTTCTTTCACACTGGTGAGTGGTTGATGGGGTGGATAATGACTGCTCTCAAAGGTAATATCAGAGAGAAAGCCGTGAAACACAATGGAATTAAATGGCATCGGAAAACTTTATGGCTTTGTGTCAGATGCAGATGATGTGTTATGTAGATGAAAGATCCTTGCGTCAAACTGCTATAAGCACCAAATATTAGAGAGAGTCGTGGGGATTTGAAGGTTGCATTAGAAGCACTGTGGGCTTATGGCTTTTCTTGTTGTGCTCAGAATGACGTGTTTTTTTCAATGCCCTGCACATGCCCTAGTTTAATGCCCCACACAGTACCCTCAACACATACTGTACACAACGAGGTCAGAGTATGCAGTGCATTCGGAAAGTATTCAGACTCCATGACTTTTTCCACATTTTGCTACATGACAGCCTTCCTCTAAAATGGATACTCATCAATCTACACACAATACCCAACCCTGAGGGGTTGAAGAAACAAATATGGGCTTCACTGATCTGTATTAAATGAGTGGCTATGAGTAAGCGCTCTCCTTGCAGATGCTAAACAGCCTTATATAACATGTGTGTGGTTGTGGTGGTACATTGGATGTCTGTTGTCAATGACCATGTCCATTTTTGTTCACAAATGTCTTACATTCTTTGTAATGCACTTGCATCTCATATCATTGACATTGAATCGCTCTTTATAGAAATTCCCATCATGTTAATTTTTTTGGGTGGTTAAAAAAAAGTTAGAATTGGGTGTGTTTATAAGCCACACGATACTGACATTGGTAGTTTTGATGATGTCACTGCATCAACCATAGATTTGATTAATAGTTCAGCTAAAATGTATTTTCCATTGGGTGACTGACTACAACATGAATTTATTTAAAAGTGAGAACCACTTACTGACATCTGACTTTTTGAATACTTTATACTCGAGCTATCTACTGTATATCCCCACATCGACAAGCCCACAAAAGTGACCAGTTCATCAATCATCCTTATTGATCATATTTTTTACTGATTCATTGAATAATGGGTCAAAAACAGGTACACTTTATACTGGCATTTATGAACATATTCCACTTTTTTTTTGTCAGCTGGAAAAGAACAGGTGGGAATTGAAAGTAGCAATACATGTAGAATATTTAACAACAGTAATACCGAGCACAAATATTTATAACCATGCCGATGTGAAGTCTGCTTACCAGACTTTTCTCACATCTTTCAATTCTGTATTTTACCACTGCTTTCCCTTGTTAAGACCTCTTAAAGAGAGCAGAAAATGGCTACGGAAACCATGGGTTACAGCTGGTCTCTAAATAATCCTCAGTACATTTTTTCTCTCAAAAATCACTCCCCCCTTGAATTCTGACAATTACCAATATACTGAACACAAATATAAACGCCACATGTAAAGTGTTGGCCCCATGTTTGATGAGCTGCGGGATTGTCTAAGACCAGACACTTTTTATTTTGTTCAGTATAGTATAAAAACACATTTACCCATCTACTTCGGATATCCCCAAAAATATACTTTACTAGCATTACAAGAATCTTCAAACAATATAAAGTCAACAATCATCTGTTGAGCAAGAAAAAGACTTCTACAGCTCTTCCATCTCAATTCCGTGTTGGAAGTAAGACCTATAGTGAACCTTTTTTTCATGGGAATTGAATCACTTTTTTCTGAGATGCACAGTAGTCTCCTCCATGTAGCCTAACTCTCACCATTTCATGCACACACACAAACAAACACGTTTTTTTGCACACTGAATCTATCATGTTCAATTGTTATTAGTATACTTTGTATAATTGATTGAACAAACTGTATTGTACACACACACACGTACATACATCCATACACACACAACAACACACTGTATATCATTTTTCTTTTAATGTAGTTTTCTTGGGTTTAAAAACTAATCTGCACACTTTTTTTACCTTGTTTTTATCTGCACTGTTTTGCTTTTCACTTGTCTTCCTTTGTGCGAATAAATATAACTAAAACAAACTTTAAAGAAATGTAAGAAGATTGAGGTACAATCTGCACTGAAAACGTCTTTGTATTAAATGAAAAACAGTCCTCCGTCTTTGTTAGATGGCGTGTCTTTTTTTGTAGCCCAGTTCTGTGTGAACTAAAGAGCAGTGATATTAGTATTGTATTCATTCAAATGCCATTACTTAGGCTAACAAGGTATTGGATTACTTGTTGGAATACTTTAAAATATAAAAACATTACAGTACCAGTCAAAAGTTCAGACACAGCTACTCATTCCAGAGTTTTTCTTTGTTTTTACTATTTACTACATTGTAGAAATAACACATATGGAATCATGTAGTAACCAAAAAAGTGTTAAAGAAATCAAAACATATTTTAGATTTTAGATTTTTCAAAGTAGCCACCCTTTGCCTTGATGACAGCTTTGCGTACTCGTGGTATTCTCTCAACCAGTTTCATGAGGTAGTCACCTGGAATGCATTTCAATTAACAGGTGTGCTTTGTTAAAAGTGAATTTGTGGAATTTCTTTCCTTCTTAATATGTTTGAGCCAATCAGTTGTGTTGTGACAATGTAGAGGTGGTATACAGAAGATAGCCCTATTTGGTAAAAGACCAAGTCCATATTATGGCAAGAACAGCTCAAATAAGCAAAAAGAAACGAAAGTCCATCATTACTTTAAGACATTAAGTTCAGTCAATGCGGAAAGAACTTTGAATGTTTCTTCACGTGCAGTCACAAAATCATCAAGCGCTATGATGAAACTGGCTCTCATGAGGACCACCACAGGAAAGGAGTTACCTCTAGGTTCATTAGAGTTACCAGCCTCAGATTGCAGCCCAAATACATGCTTCATAGAGTTCAAGTAACAGACACATTTCAACATGAACTGTTCAGAAGAGACTGTGTGAATCAGGCCTTCATGGTCGAATTGCTGCAAAGGAACCACTACTAAAGGACACTAATAAAAATAAAAAGAAGAGACTTGCTTGGGCCAAGAAACAATGGACATTAGAATGGGGGAAATCTGTCCTTTTGTCTTATGAGTCAAAATTTGAGATGTTTGGTTCCAACTGCCGTGTCTTTGTGAGACACAGAGTAGGTGAATGAATGGATGATCTCCGCATGTGTGGTTCCCACCGTAAAGCATGGAGGAGGAGGTGTGATGGTGTGGGGGTGCTTTGCTGGTGACACTGTCAGTGATTTATTTAGAATTGAAGGCATACTTAACCATCATGGCTACCACAGCATTCTGCAGCTATACATCATCCCATCTGGTTTGTGCATAGTGGGACTATCATCTGTTAATCAGCAGGACAATCACCCAAAACATACCTCCAGGCTGAGTAAGGGCTATTTGACCAAGGAGAATGATGGAGTGCTGCATTCAATGACTTGGCCTCCACAATCACCCAACCTCAACCCAATTGAGATGGTTTGGGATGAGTTGAACCACATAGTGAATAAAAAGCAGGCAACAAGTGCTCAGCATATGTGGAAACTCCTTCAATAATTTTGTAAGCTGGTTGAGAGAATGCCAAGAATGTGCAAAGCTGTCATCAAGGCAAAGGGTGGCTACTTTGAAGAATATATTTTTTTTTTGTTTAACACGTTTTTGGTTACTAAATGATTTCATATGTGTTATTTCATAGTTTTATTCTACAATGTAGAACATACTAAAAATAAAGAAAAACCCTTCAATAAGTAGGTGTCCACACTTTTGACTGTTACTGTATATACATTTGAATATAATTGTAATAGCCCGCAAGTATACTTGATTGGAGTGCACAGTTTAAGGGTACTAATGTTTCACGTAAATAGCCATTTTGAAATGTGTTATTTATTTAGAGTGAAAGGTCAAATGGTTAAAAATAGGAAAGCATGGTAAGATGGTAGGAGTTCAGGCAGGCCTTTGCACTTCAGCAAGCAAAGGAAAGGAGGGGTGCTCAACAACCATTAAATAAAATCACGAGAATGTCTTACCATGAAAAACTTCCAAAAGGACTAATTTGCGGTAAAAAGGAATTGGAGCACTAGTCCTTTTGTATTTTTTTTCCGATTCTACTTGTTGTCTATGTGCTTGTGAACAAGAAGAGCCTACTGTAAATGGGGAGTGACTTTTACGCATGCGCATCAAGGACAATATTATCGGAGCGCTAAGTGGTCGCTTATTGTGAAAAACAAAGGCAGTGGGCAGCGGAAGAAGAAACGTCATTTTCGGATTGCTCCTCCTTTTATGAAGATTCTGACAAAGGAGTAGCCTTTTTTTTTCATCAAACCAATTTATTATTCGCTTTTCATATTAAACTTTTTACAATCCATTGTCATTGTATGATTGAGGATTTCTAGACGCTCACCCAGATCCCACAATAGAAAGTGGCCTAACCGGAGTGTGGAATCTACAGGTCTCTTCTGAGGTTTTATTCATGCCGGAACTGCGAGGAATATCGAGTGAATGACTGAGTGTGTAAGTTATTTTATTTTCTCACCACAAAGTTACTACTACTGGAATAATGTGGGAGTAGTTTACAAAAAGATAAATTATGAATCTTAGGCAACATGCCAGTCAATTATACTATTTAATTCATCTTCAGTGTCTTCAGACACTGGCAAATAACCGTTGCCTTTTGTGTAACCTGTTCGACATTACAACTTTACGTATAATTGATAGACCAGCATATAAAGCGATATTTTTCTCACACTTTGTGAAATCTCTACAAAGAATATGTTATAATTATCGACGACTGATCTCCTGGGTACCAGTGCGCTGTCCATTGTCCTGAAAATACGCTCCTCAAATAGCCTAATCAAACTAGGGCAATCTGCCACCACGCCATAGAAATACTGTAGACGAAATATGAGATTATTCGAAGTTTAAAGTGTGTTTTCTTTCTTTGAATGTGAACAGGGAGAGAGTGCCCAAGACAGCTATCCCAGAGAACACCGAATATGAGAACTCGAATCAGGGTTATATTGTATTCTCTATTACTTTTGGTTTTAGTAGGTAAGTGTTTGCACTTACATTATGTATTTGTTTCTAATGGTTGAAAATCACACTTATCTTATACTTGCGATGCGACGGTTATTAACATAAATTGGCACATCACGACCAAACACTTAGCTAAGCATTTGGGGGGGGGGGGGGGATTCAACTGACCACTTTGAAAGGTCTGACAAAGGCTAGTGTGGCATGATTTGACTGGGTCAAGTGACATACGAAGCATATAGTAAAATGTAAACATATTTTCGTCACATGTAGAAGCCTACAGACAGGACATGATTTTGGTAATCACTCTCTGAAGTAAAATAAAATACAATTTAGCACCATTTTTATATAAAATATTCTAAATATATTACATGACCAAAGTATGTGGACACCTGCTTGTCGAACATCTCATTCCACAATTATGGGCATTAATATGGAGTTGGTCCCCCCCCTTTACTGCAATAACAGCCAACACTCTTCTGGGAAGACATTCCACTATGTGGGAACATTTCTGCGGGGACTTGCTTCCATTCAGCCACAAGAGCATTAGTGAGGTTGGGCACTGATGCTGGCCGATTAGGCCTGGCTCGCAGTCGGCGTTCCAATTCATTCCATAGGTGTTTGAGGAGGTTGAGGTCAAGGCTCTGTGTAGGCCAGTCAAGTTTTTCCACAATGATCTCAACAAAATATTTATGTATGGACTTCCCTTTGTGGACGGGAGCATTATCATGCTGAAACAGGAAAGGGCCATCCCCAAACTGTTACCACAAAGTTGGAAGCACAGAATCTTCTAGAATGTCAATGAATGCTGTAGGTTTAAGATTTTCCTTCAGTGGAACTAAGATGCCAAACCATGAAAAACAGCCCCAGACCATTATTCCTCCTCCACCAAACTTTACAGTTGGCACTATGCATTGGGGCAGGTAGCGTTCTCCTGGCATCTGCTAAACCCAGAAAAGCTTCCGATGAACAGTTTTTGTGCTGACGTTGATTTCAGAGGCAGTTTGAAACTCGGTAATGAGTGTTGCAACCAAGGAAAGACAAGTTTTATGTGCTTCAGCACTCTGCGGTCCCGTTCTGTGAGCTTGTGTTGTCTACCACTTTGCGGCTGAGCCGTTGTTGCTCCTAGATGTTTCCATTTCACATTAACGGCACTTACAGTTGGCCGGGGCAACTCTAGCAGGGCAGAAATTTGACGAACTGACTTGTTGGAAAGGTGGCATTCTATGTAAATAAGGCCATTCTAGTGCCAATGTTTGTCTATGGAGATTGCATGGCGATGTGCTCGATTTTATACACCTGTCAGCAACGGGTATGGCTGAATAGCCAAATCCACTAAGGGTTCCACTTTTGTAATAATACAGTAGTGTATTATTCCAACATTTAAAAACATGAACAAACTAATAGAGGGACATAAATAGAGATCATACAGTAGATCCTCTTCTCACTTCTCAGTGAGTTAAAGCCTCAGATGAGGTCTGTCTGTGTTGCCCTTCAGAAATAAGAAATAAATGAATTCATACATAACATTAGGCTACAGACACATTTTGTATCATTTAGAGTAGGTTTCTACTTGGACCTCTTTCCCAGTACGTTTCTGTGTCACTTTCACAACTGTGACTGTCCCGGTTTCCATGTGCCTGCATGTATGACAATTCAAAATGAGCTGGAGATGTGATCGATGTTGACAGAAAGCCTGGGGCTCTGGGTTACATAATACTAACCCTGTGTTTCATCAGTCAGTCACACAAAGACTCCATGCAGAAAACCACATATTTTCATCCCTCAATCAATATAGCAGCCTGGCTGGGTTTGACTGGGTTTGGCTGTGTCCCAAATGGCATCCTATTCCCTATATAGTGCACTACTTTTGACCTGGGCCCTGCTGTTTGGGATTCAGACGTTGTGTAGTGGGGTGGGTGATGTTACGCTCACTGCACGTGTCCACAGTTGTCAGTCTAGTGTGACATTTATTTTGGTCCAGGGTGTGAGGGTGTATTATGTGGTGAGTGAGTTGAGATTTGAGAACAGTGGTATTTATGGTACTGCATTATGCCAGTCCGACTGGCACAACAGGGAGCTCATCCAAGGCTGGAACAAAATGAGTTCACAGGGTTATCAGATAGAACACCACGTTCAGACAACAGACTGTGGGGGGGATGGGTGGAGGGTGTGATTTAATTGAATGATCCTTTTGTGTTTTTGTTGTCTTTTATTCCCGCCAGCTCTCACACGTAGGTTGACATTTGAGTCTTGTCTTGGAGGTAGAACTGAACGATTTCCCCTTAGGCCAGCTGCAAAGCCAAAAGGGGTTATATTGTAAAAAATCATAAAAAATGTTTTGCTTACTTTAAGGTTAGGGTTAAGCGTTAAGTTTAGCAGTGTTGTTAAGGTCAGTGTTAAGGTTAGGGTTGGGTTTAAACATCGGATTGTATGACTTTGTGGCTGTGCCAACTAGTGACCACTCTGCAGAGATGCCCCCAGAACAATATTCATGACACAAAACACTGCCTCTCTCACACAAAAACACACACACACACACACACAATTATGTATCTCTGGGTGATGTGTACTGTACATGCTACCGTGTGGTGCTCGTGTGATGCCGCTCTGTGTGTTACGATCTCCAGTGCAGGTGAGCAGGACAGTATGTGTGGATGTGCCCTCGGAAACAGAGGCAGTCGTTGGGAACCCAATGAAACTGACCTGCATCTCCTGTATGAAGAGAGAGGAGGTCAGTGCAGAGACACGCGTTGACTGGTACTACATCTCACCTGACGACGAACCCATCCCTGTAGGTCTCCTCCATCTAACATCCATTCGCACAAACACCAACTTCTTCAATTTCATTACAATTATTTCACCTGATGATAGGACCAGCCATTTTTCCTGACCATGTGACCTGACCAGGAATGATTGCCCATAACTAGGGCATGGATGTTTTTCCTGGTCAGGCTCTATGGTCTACAAGTACTTTGAACTATGAGGCAAAGTTAGCTATCAACGATTACTGTGTGTGTGTGTGTGTGTGTGTGTGTGTGTGTGTGTGTGTGTGTGTGTGTGTGTGTGTGTGTGTGTGTGTGTGTGTGTGTGTGTGTGTGTGTGTGTGTGTGTGTGTGTGTGTGTGTGTGTGTGTGTGTGTGTGCGTGTGTGAGTGTGTGTGTGCCTGCATGCCTGCTATGTTGCCCTCAGATCTACCTGTTTGATGGGCACCCCAGGGACCTGGAGGGACCTTGGCGGGGTCGCCTGGTGTGGAATGGAAGTAAAGACCTGCAGGAACTCTCCATCAGTATCCTCAACGTCACAATGAACGACACGGGCACCTACAATTGTGTGGTGTTCCGACAGTTTGAGTTTGACTCCTACTCGCACTCGGTTACCAAAACCCTGGTAATCAACCTGGTGGTCCGAGAGGAAGGTAAGAGTGCTTCCTGTTTCTTCCTATTTTGTAATTGTACTTCCTGTGCTTTCAAGCTCCTTGCTGGAGGCTTAACTATCTGTGGTTGGCGATGTGTGCTTTGCGTATTTACATGTGCTTCTCCTTGGTTGCTGCCATGTGTTTTGACAAAACTTAAAAGTAAAATGTATTATTTTTCTTAGGCGCTATTAGGTATGTTAATTGTATTTACAATTTGCATAAAACAACGTTCATCATTTTATTGTATTGAGTAATTGTGTGTTTTTGTTCTGTTTTTATTATTATCAAAGCTCAATTGAAGCCCTCTTATAGTAAGCGAGATTTGTTTCTAACCAACTACTTTACTATCTATTATAAGGGGTAGTGTACATCATTTGGTTTCTATTCACCGGATGCTTCCGGGATGTTCACCTTACTCAAATATACTATTTAATAGATATAGTTGTATATAATTATTCCTACATTCACTTTACAATACCTCTCTCTGCCTACTTATTGTGAACTGCTGGGGTTCATACAGACAGACTTAGTTGCGTCTTAAGTGGCTGGTTCATATCTGCATACATCTACATTTGGTAATAGTCATTACCAACTATATTTTAGTTTGCACTTGTGTACATTATATCAAACATACAACTTTTCTTTTGCATCTCATACCATAGTGGTGTCCGTTTGAAAAAAAGCTGTGGATCAGCGAGCAATTTTTCATTCCAATACAAGAAGGGATTAAGATAATTAGATTTTTCTGCAGTGATTTGGAAGTTTCACACAGGAAGTGCTGTGCCTCAAGCTTCTTGGAGTTTGGCCCCAATTCATTGACACAGTGGTTCTCAACAGATCCAACTCTCACATGTAGAGAGGAAGAATGCCTTATTTAAATACAAGGAACATATTTCCGCTAACATATTTCCACTTTTTAAAAAAAAGTATAAATCTAATCTGCTCTATTTATTTGATAATATTGTAATAATATCTTGTAGTATATTGGACTTCCTTGTTGGCACAGACATTTTTTTTCTTCAGTAACAACATCTAACACTGACAAAGACACAAAAAGAACATTGAGAACTGCGATTATCATTCATGTTTTGGATGATTTATTCCTCTGTGTAGCAAGAAGGTTTGATGGTTTACACTTTGATGTTACAAATGTGAAGCCTAAATGCTCCAGTTCAATGCTGGTAGGAGTACTGGGATGACAATGGGCCAATTGCATGCATAGTTAATTCAAGACCGTGTGTATGTAAGTAAACAAGGGGAAGAGATAGCATGATCGTTGGGTTTGTAGTGAGTTTGCAGTGTTGCAAGACAGTATTTTTAACTGTGGGGGAACTTGACCAATCAATATGTCTAGGACTTGTTGGTTATTCCCAATAAGGTTACGTGAAACACTATACTGTATACTTTACACATTTGATTATACTAGCAATAATTGGATCGTACCCTTTTTATCATTGGACCATTATCTAATGAAATTTGTATTCTCAATTATGTACCAAAAAAAAAACTCTCACATGTACAGACAAAGCATGCTTAACTGCCTCCTATACGGGATGAGATTGACTTCACCTGGCTAACAGAGCAAGCTGTAATGCCCACATATAGGACTGTTTTGTTGTTTTGATTATGAGTGAATGGATGAATCAGAAATAGATTGCTACATACTGGAGTCATTTCAATTAGAATTGTCATTTCATTGCTAGTGGCGACAAGGCAGTTATTTATTATGGCTGATATGCTGGGTCTGTTCACTGGTCCATTCAAACAAATTGGCCTACCCAGTTATATTATTAACAAATAGTTATCTTTACTACTCTATGCCTTAATTCACAAATGACATACTTGTAGAACAGTCTGTGCAAGATTGACAGTAGGTCCCTATCAAACCAATGCAGTTGAAATACATTGTCTATTTTTGTTGTCTTGCAGTGTTCTATCCAATCAGATGCGGTGTGGGTTGTGTCATAGAGATGGAAAGAGAGCATACCTATCTTTGCGAATCATCACTTCTGTGACAGCATGGGCAGGACCATTGAGGGCTATATCAATTTCAAAGTAGTCAGTGTCTCCTTCTTCTACTTCTATGAGTTTATTGGTGGTTTGTAATCAAACATAAAAGGTGTATACTTCCACCTACTGTGTTAGAGTGTGTATAGTCTGAACGGGAATAAAGCTAAAGTTTATGATTTAACTGCCACCTGTGGTGCTTGAATCTTTGCTCAGGAGTATTTGGCTGATCCCTTCTGCTGACTTGGATGGAATTCTGTTATCCTTCCTTAACCCATAGGTAGTCCCACCCAGCTGACCACTTTAAAATGGTGAAAGCCTTTGATGGCGCTGCCAATGCTAATGCAGACTTTGTAGCAGGTGTGCCCTATATCTATCTCTATGGGTTGTGTGTGTCTGTCTGGCAGCCAGTGATGACACCACTGCCCTGTACTCAGAGATCATGATGTACGTCCTGCTGGTCTTCCTTACCTGCTGGCTCCTGGTGGAGATGGTTTACTGCTACAGGAAGATCTCCAAGTCAGACGAGCAGGCCCAGGACACCGCGTGAGTAGCTCTTAGCCATGTATCTTTCTAGCTTTTTATCGCATAGGCTTGTCTTGTACCTTGTAAGCGTTGTATCTCTTAGCATTAGATCTCATAGCCTCGTATCTTGTAGCCTTGTGTCTCGTGGCCTCGTATATCGTAGCCTCGTGTCCATACTGTATGTACTAAGGCCAACTCTAGTCTTCTATCGTTGCTTTGAACCATGTATCTAGATGTTTGGTGAAGGGCAATGATAGACGACTAGAGTTGGCATCAGCACATACAGTTTGGATACGATGCTAAGTACTATATGTGGAGTTTGGGCCTTACCCACTGTAAGCATTACTGACAATGTGGCGTAACATTACCCCTGCTGATTTCATGAGCCCTTGAATAAATTGGGGTGAGTGAATAGTTTACATTTACTCTTAAGGCCTTGCAGTATCCAATGTATAGGTTGTGCGGTCTGTGAAAGAGTGTAATGGAGGTGTAACGGTCTGAGGGCTCCTGCAGTCAGTAGTCGGTCAATAGTAGTCGGTCAGCTGTTTCAATGCTGTAAGTCGTCTTTCTGCTGAGGTCCCTGGATAGTTTGGAGCGCTCTGCTGACTCCGTTTCTGCCATTTTCAAACAGACAATTTAGTGCTCTGAGGATTTGCAGCCGGATCTGAAATTGACTTGTTCTGTGGCCAAGGCTTAAATATATTCCTGTGGTGTCAGCTCCCAATGATTGGTGACGGTGCTGGGCGGTAGATGGAACTCGATACAGTGGATTGTGGCCATCACATTTCGACCTTTCAATACGATATTGGGTAATATACAGTGCATGTTTGAATCCAATTACACTATCTCCTGTACCTTACACTACAAGTACCAATAGTGCAAGATAGATGTACACAGAACTTGGGAAATTGAGAGAATGCCCGAAGGAATCGATTGAGAAATGGGTGAAAATAATGTACCTCTGAACAGATGAAGAGTATACTGTACGCCGCTATATTACATGGGTCGTGACAGTTGTTTCCCAAATAGACAACACTCTGCACTCAGTCTAGAGGCAACGCCTAATGACCCAATGCCCAGGAATATCACATTAAGTTTAACCACCAGTGGTGTGTTGCGAGGTGTGACCTCCATCCGTTCTAGTGCCAACAGGACTTAGGGCTGATAGGGCTCTGGTCCAAAAATAGTGCACTATATAGGGAAGGGGATAGGGTGCCATTTGGGACGCAACCATTGGTATTGAGCTGTTTGAGCAGCTAAACAACATTAGAGGCACGCTGATGGCAGCCGGCCATAATATGTGACTGGCTGTTCATCAGTACAGGATAATGCAGCCATTTTAAAAGGATCTGTAGTATACATTAGTGAACCTAAATCACATCAATCATGGACTGTTGGCTAGGAGACAGGATTTCCTACCGTTTCCCCACTTTCATTTGACCTGCTCCTCTTACTTGGATACATTTTCCGTATAGAATAATGGCTAAGAAGTAGGCTAACTCATGGGTTGTGGGAATCCTAAAGTTGAAGGAAATCGCCGTCATAGTTTCTAAGTCAGTATCCAGGCTTATGTTCGATATTGCTGTTGGCACATTGTCATGAATAAACTGGAACACTCCCAACGCTAATGTATCCCAATTGTCTCAATTGTCATGCATTGACAGAGTTCAATGAGAAAGGCCCAATGAAATGTACACAGTATGGTGCTCCATGGATGCACCACAGGGTCTCAGATGTGCCTCTCTTTCCACCCATCTCCAGGACAAACTACCTAGCCATTCCCTCCGAAAATAAAGACAACCTGGGTGTTCCAGTTACAGAATAAAAGTGATTGTCTCAACACCAGTACGGTATTTTGAATGTGCCTCTCAATCTGATCTCGGATCAGAAAATCACTCTCCCCTTCAACTCGTTGTATGTAACTAACCCGAGTCGTCTCTTTCTGCTGCACCCGCGTCTGCCATTTTCTTCCGCAAGACATGACTCACTCACCTCATAGTAATAACGTTTCCTTCATCAACCACTCATCTCTCTCTGCTTTGTCTTAATTTGCCATCAGCTCTTTCTCACTCATAGTACTACTACTAATATTAAACATGTGAATATATTAGTGAAATGAACGAGGTGAAAGCAATAGTTTTATATACGAAATCTACACGCCGCATGGGATTCTGTGGCACCTGATTTAAGTGTCGTTTTCAAAGGGAGAGTGGCCCGATCGCAACAGCCAAAGAAATGAGGCCTTGAGGAACATGAGGAACACACCACCTGCTGAGTTCTCAGAAAAGTGGACAAAGACACTTTTTCTTAGTATTGCTATGGGGCTGTGTGAGGCTCAGTACGTGTCTTTAGAGTGCTACTCTCTGTTTTTTAAATGGAAGGAAGTTTGTCGCAAGTCATTGTTTTACATTTCTGAATCTGCGTTTTAGAATAGGTTTTGTTGTTGCACCTAATCGGTATAGCTGGAAATGGGTGCATTTTTTTTTAAACACAATCAAGCAACTTGGTCTGTCCTCTGTTTCAGGTACTGACCAACTGTGCACCAAGCAGTTCATGGTCACCTGACGATACAGACTGACGTCCTCGAAGGGAACATTCAGTGAAGATGTCACAACACCTCTCAGCAACTTTGTCTTGGTCTTGCGGTGTGAGCTAGCTCAAATGCTCAAGTACACTCTCCTTTCTTATTTCACTCTGTACCACTCTGTGCCAGGCAGCAGTGATTTGATGAGTAATACGTTGTTTATGCTATTTGAATGTCACCCACAGAAAGAAAACAGAACCTACTGTTGCGGAGGACCAAGGAATTACTTCAAAGTAAATTACTCACACTTTTAAATGCGTGAAATGCTGTTCTATTGCTAATAATTATGCTGCACTGCACATAATTGGGTGTCCATAAAAACTTCTGGTACATTCTTTTTACATCATTTTTACTCTACTGATATAATATGACGAGATTATGGGTCAAGGTTTTTCTCTTATACGACCGGTGTCTCGTTGTTATCTTTTTACAGAAATTGGAGTGCATAGCTTTTCAAGTTCTTCGAGTACTTCACTTAAGTTGTTTTGGTGAAAGAAAACATTTAATGCACAGTATGACTTTGGTCCCAGAGTTTCCCTCCATCTTTTACTCACACCATCAATATGGCATTTTATTTACTCAGCTTTTTGTAAGGTATAAAGTTTACTCAATGGCATCTTAAGACGTTCAAAACAATGATGCTGCAGAATACAACTACTGTACGCCCCCAATAGCCAAAAACGTGATCACGCTAAACCATATGCTGGTTGTTGAGGTTGTTTTTTCATATTCAGTAGCACTGCTGTTGAGTCTCAAATGTGTGCCTACTTCTATAGTTACAATTAGTGTATACACTGTATTGTGTACTATCGTACTATATATATGTCGCTGTATATCTTATACACTGTATCTCTGTATTGAGCTATTAAAGGACAATGCATTCCAAATGTATCCTAACCCTTCTCTATACTTATCTAATTTGTAAAGTCTTTCTACATTGATCTTGAAAATCAATATAATTACACAGTTAACGCAGAGACGAGACAAGCAGATTCATTGAAATGCTCGAAAGAAATCAACACTCGATGAGATTTGTGCAGAGCTGTTTGTCAGCCTCCTCACTGATTGTCTGACGAATAACAGAGGAAGGCATTTGCAGCGGTTTTTAAATATCTAAAAAAAGATAACAGATAACTATTTTGTTATTGCCTGAATAGTGAATACCACAGAGAAATTGAGCATCATCCCATTTGCAATAAATGCATTGTGACTAGTCCACCCACGAGGTTTTGATGACATGTCTTGACTGGGGACTGGGGGTGGTGGCAGTCTGGGGGTGGTTGCACCAAGCTGATTGAGACTGAGGAGGTAGAGTGTGAATGAATTAGGCCAAGTCTAGGTAGGTTTAGCCATCCATCTGTACCATCCATCTGTACTATCCATCCATCCACCTCCACAGTGCACAGCTGGTGTAAATCACCTTCGGATGGGGGGCAGTCCTCGGAGAGCAATCTCACCGCCTCCATGTTCTTGTTCTGTGGCTGCCGGGTGACAGATATAGCATCTGTCGTTATAGCAACCCATGCAAGCCCCGAGCAGGGAGCAGATTGGTTGGCTTCGACGTAACCATGCCATGATGCAACATTTGTGCGGGTCATGCACTACCGAGATGTGAAGATAATGACTACACAGTACAGGGCATAAGGGTTATCACAACCCTAGCTAGTAATGCACCCTAAAGCATAGGCCTACAACATTGACATGAAAGCTAAACATTTCATTATCTGTGTGCTGCTACTGATTCAGTCAGTAATGCATTTTCCTGCTCTTCTGTATTACCAGCGCATCTACGGAGTACGGTACAGTGTCCTATCTCCCAAAGGGTACAACCCACTATTGTGACCCACATTCAGTACTTTATAATTAAACCAGGCTGTTTCTGCTCTGAAATAAGTTCATTTATCACAGAAATTAATTCAACAATGCTTGATGTTCTATTGGAGCTGGAATATCGCCAATCCCTCACAGCAATTCATTAACATTTTACACAACAACAACATATTCAATCTCTCCCTATCCCAGTATGTTGTCCCCACTTGCTTCAAGATGTCCGCCATTGTTCCTATTGCCCAAGAAAGTGAAGATATCTGAACAAAATGACTATTGCCCCGTGGCACTCACTTCTGTCATCATGAAGTGTTTTGAGAGGCTAGTTAAAGGATCATAACATCTCCACATTACCCGGCACCCAAGACCCACTATAATTTGCATATCGCTCTTTCCCACCTGGACAAAAGGAACACTTACGTGAGAATGCTGTTTAATGACTACAGCTCAGTGTTCAACACCATAGTGCCAGGGGTGCATGCTTAGTCCCCTCCTGTACTTCCCGTTCACCCACTACCTCGCACAACTCCAACACCTTTATTAAGTTTGCTGACAACATGACGGTGGTAGGCCTGATTACCGACAATGATGAGACAGCCTATAGGGAGGAGATGAGAGACCTGGAAGTGTGGTGCCAGGACAACAACCTCTCCCTCAATGTGATCAAGACATCAGCTGTCAGAACAGCTTACCGATCGCTGCAGCTGTACACAGCCCATCTGTAAATAACCCATCCAAACAACTACCTGCCTCATCCCCATATTTGTTTTTTTTTCTTCTCTTTTGCACACCAGTATTTCTACTGGCACATCCTCATCTGCTCATCTATCACTCCAGTGTTAATTGCTAAATTGTAATTACTTCGCCACTATGGCCTATTTATTGCCTTACCTCCTTACTTAATTTGCACACACTGTATACAGATGTTTCTATTGTGTTTTTGACTGTACGTTTGTTTATCCCATGTGTAACTCTGTTGTTTTTTTGTCGCACTGCTTTACTTTATCTTGGCCAGGTCGCAGTTGTAAATGAGAACTTGTTCTCAACTGACCTACCTGGTTAAATAAAGGTGAAAAGGAGCTGATTGTGAACTACAGAAAACGGATGGCCGAGCATGCCCCATTCACATCGACGGGCCTGTAGTCGAGCGGATCGAGAGCTTCAAGTTCCTCAGTGTCCACATCACTAAGGACCTATCATGGTCCAAACACACCAACACAGTCGTGAAGAGGGCACGACAATGCCTTTTTTTGAGGCGGAAAAGGTTTGTCATGGGCCGTTAGATCCTCAAAAAGTTCTCTATACGGTGTCAGAGGAAGATCCTAAAAATTGTCAAAGACTCCAGCCACCCTAGTCATAGACTGTTCTCTCTGCTAGCGCACCGCGACAGAGCCTGGACTCAAACCAGAATCTCTAGTGGCACAGCTAGCACTGCGATGCAGTGCCTTAGACCACTGCCTTAGACCACTGCGCCTGCCCCAAATTTTTTGGCAGGGATTTGAAGGTGGAGAAAGTACAGGTATATCAAAGGGACCGAGACACTGAACAGCTTCGATCTCCAGGCCATCAGATTGTTAAATAGTCACCACTAATCGGCCTAATACCCTGCCCTGAACTTTAGAGACCGCTGCCCTATGTACTGTACATAGTCATTGAACACTGGTCACTTTAATCATGTTTCATACTGTTTTACCCACTTTATATGTATATACTGTATTCCAGTCGGGGCTCATCCTATATAAGTACTGGTGTACACACCTTTTCTATTCATATACTGTCCATAATGTCTATACACACCATCATAAACATATATATATATTTATATTCCGGCCTCTGACATGGCTCGTTCTAATATTTTTACATTTCTTAATTCCTTTATTTGAATGTTTTGGGATTTGCGTGTATTGTTTTATATGGTTAGGTATTACTGTACTGTTGGAGCTAGAATCATAAGTATTTCGCTACAACCACAATAATGTTAGCCAAATATGTGTAAGTGACCAAAACAGTTTGTATTATGTCATGTTTCATGTGGACCCCAGGAAGAGTAGCTGATGTTTTTGCAACAGCGCATGGGGATCCTAATAGATACAAAATACCACATTTTATTTGATAACAACAAAAATACTTCATCATGTGCTCTGCCAATCATACTTCCTATCACTTTTACTCTCAATTTACTATCACTTTACTCTCAATTTTGTTACAGAATGGGACATGACAACATTTAAGAAAACAAGATGAGGTAATGTCAATTATAACATCTACAAAGGCTCTTTGTCTCCCTCTAGTGTAATACAAATATATGTAATAAAACACCAAGTTATTCAACCTGATATGTAGTTGGGGGGCCTTATAAAATACAATTTATGGACAATCAAAAAATTAAACAGGGTAAGTAGAGCTGTTGTTATAGTTCGTCTTATCACTGTTGTAGTGGCCTACTTGAATAAAACTATTTATTTATTTAGTTGTTAAGTCCCTTAAATGAGCCAAACTTCACACAACTGCTATCTGACCAAGATCAGAGACTGTAGGGACAATCGCTGTTTCCCTCTCCCCCAAAATGCAATTATTGATCTATATTCAAAAGCACCTCCATGGCTCTGAAAGATCCCTTTTGGAGAAAAAAGTATTGATGGTTCATTGACCAAAACCCGGAAGACAGAATAATATATTTTGCCCCTCCATTCAGGTGTATAATATTTGAGTGCATTAGTTCTGTCTGAGTTGATGCTAGTTATTGGATGTGACAGTGTAATATGGTTCTAGGGCCATAAGAGGGCAGTGTACCTGTTTAATGCAGGAGCTGTGATTTTGTATGGGTGGCAGGGTGAGAGAAGATAACTGGCTTAAACCTTACTCGACCGTATTATCTCTTTATCGTGTTTGCTAATTTGATGTTATTGATTGGAGTACACACCCCACCCTGTGTTTGTGTGTGTGTGTGTGTGTGTGTGTGTGTGTGTGTGTGTGTGTGTGTGTGTGTGTGTGTGTGTGTGTGTGTGTGTGTGTGCGTGTGTGTGTGTGTGTGTGTGTGTCCATATACAACCCACACACTGTACCTCTATCTAAGCCAAAGTGTGATAATGGCTAAACAATGATACTCTGCTTAAAGGTTTGATAAAAATCTACCTTTTGGAAATATACAGTACCGGTTAAAAGTTTGGTGTCCACACCAACTCATTGAACGGTTTTTCTTTATTTTATTTATATATATATATATATATATATATATATATATATATATATATATATATATATATATTTTTTTTTTTTTTTTTTTTTTACCCCGTTTTCTCCCCAATTTTGTGGTATCCAATTGGTAGTTACATTCTTGTCCCATTGCTGCAACTCCCGTACGGACCCGGGAGAGGCGAAGGTCGAGAGCCGTGCGTCTTCCGAAACACAACCAAACCAAGCCGCACTGCTTCCTTGACACAATGGCCACTTAACCCGGGAAGCCAGCCGCACCAATGTGTCAAAGGAAACACCATGCACCTGGCCACCGTGTCAGCGTACACTGTGCCCGGCCCGCCACAGGAGTCGCTAGTGCGCGATGGACAAGGACATCCCTGCCGGCCAAACCCTTCCCTAACCCGGATGACGCTGGGCCAATTGTGCGCCTGGACTCGAAGACAGAGCCTGGACTCTAAGGGTTTTTCTTTATTTTGACTATTTTCTACATTGTAGAATAATAGTGAAGACATCAAAACTATGAAATAACACATATGGAATCATGTAGTAACCAAAAACAAATCAAAATAGATTTGAGATTTGAGATTCTTCAAAGTAGCCACCCTTTGCCATGATGACAGCTTTGCACACGCTTGGCATTCTCTCAACCAGCTGCATGAGGAACACTTTTCCAACAGTCTCGAAGGAGTTTCCACATATGCTGAGCACTTGTTGGCTGCTTTTCCTTCACTCTGCGGTCCAACTCATCCCAAACCATCTCAGTTTTGAGGTCGGGTGATTGTCAAGACCAGGTCATGTGATGCAGCACTCCATCACTCTCTTTCTTGGTCAAATAGCCCTTACACAGCCTGGAGATGTGTTTAGGTCATTGTCCTCTTGAAAAACAAATGATAGGCCCACTAAGTGCAGAACAGATGGTTAAGTGTGCTTTGAAATCTAAATAAATCACTGACAGGGTCATTAGCAAAGCACCTCCACACTAGAGGGCGACTGATTAATCGGAATGGCCGATTAATTGTTTTCATAACAATCGGAAATCGGTATTTTTGGACACCGATTTGGACAATTTTTTTGTATTTAATTTTTTTACTCCTTTATTTAATCTTTATTTAACTAGATAAGTCAGTTAAGAACACATTCTTATTTTCAATGACAGCCTAGGAACAGATTTTTACCTTGTCAGCTCGGGGGATTCAATCTTGCAACCTTACAGTTATTAACTAGTCCAACGCTCTAACCACCTGATTACATTGCACTCCACGACTCCACGAGGAGACTGCCTGTTAAGTGAATGCAGTAAGCCAAGGTAAGTTGCTAGCTAGCATTAACCTTATCTTATAAAAAACAATCAATCAATCATAATCACTAGTTAACTACACATGGTTGATGATATTACTAGTTTATCTAGCATGTCCTATAATCGATGCGGTGCGTATCGTTGCTCCAAAGTGTACCTAACCATAAACATCAATGCCTTTCTGAAAATCAATACACAGAAGTATATATTTTTAAACCTGCATATTTAGCTAAAAGAAATCCAGGTTAGCAGGCAATATTAACCAGGTGAAATTGTGTCACTTCTCTTGCGTTCATTGCACGCAGAGTCAGTGTATATGCAACAGTTTGGGCCGCCTAATTTGCCCGAATTTTACGTAATTATGACATAACATTGAAGGTTGTGCAATGTAACTGGAATATTTAGACTTATGGATGCCACCCGTTAGATAAAATACGGAACGGTTCCGTATTTCACTGAAAGAATAAACGTCTTGTTTTCGAGATGATAGTTTCCAGATTCGGCCATATTAATGACCTAAGGCTCGCATTTCTGTGTGTTAACATGTTATAACAAAGTCTATGATTTGATAGAGCAGTCTGACTGAGTGGTGGTAGGCAGCAGCAGGCTCGTAAGGAGGAGCAAGGAGAGGGACGGAAGCTATACTGTTACACTGGCAATACTAAAGTGCCTATAAGAACATCCAATAGTCTAAGGTTAATGAAATACAAATGGTATAGAGAGAAATAGTCCTATAATTCCTATAATAACTACAACCTAAAACTTCTTACCTGGGAATATTGAAGACTCATTTTAAAAGGAACCACCAGCTTTTGTATGTTCTCATGTTCTGAGCAAGGAACTGAAACATTAGCTTTCTTACATGGCATATATTGCACTTTTAATTTGTTCTCCAACACTTTGTTTTTGCATTATTTAAACCAAATTGAACATGTTTCATTATTGATTTGAGGCTAAATTGATTTTATTGATGTATTATATTAAGTTAAAATAAGTGTTCATTCAGTATTGTTGTAAAAAATTGGGCCGATTAATCGTAATCGGCTTTTTTTGGTCCTCCAATAATCAGTATCGGTATCGGAGATGAAAAATCATAATCGGTCGACCTCTACCCCACACCATCACACCTCCTCCTCCATGCTTCACAGTGGGAACCACACATGCAGAGATCATCCATTCAACTACTCTGCAACTCACAGAGACATGGTGGTTGGAACCATAAATCAAAAATGTGGACTCATCAGACACATTTCCACCAGTCTAATGTCCATTGCTAGTGTTTTTTGGCCTAAGCAAGTCTCTTCTTATTATTAATGTCTTTCGGTAGTGGTTCCTTTGCAGCAATTTGACCATGAAGGCCTGATCCACACAGTTTTTCCCCCTTTCTTTAACTAGGCAAGTCAGTTAAGAACAAATTCTTATTTTCAATGACAGCCTTCAAACAGTGGGTTAACAGCCTTGTTCCGGAGGAGAATGACAGATTTTTACCTTGTTAGCTCAGGGATTCAATCTGGCAACCTTTCGGTTTCTAGTCCAACACGCTAACCACTAGGCTAACTGCCACAGTCTCCTCTGAACAGTTGATGTTGAGATGTGTTTGTTACTTGAACGCTGTGAAGCATTTATTTGGGCTGCAATTACTGAAGTGCAGTTAACTCTAATGAACTTATCCTCTGCACCAGAGGTAACTCTGGGTCTTCCTTTCCAGAGGCGGTCCTCATGAGAGCCAGTTTCATCAGGGTGCTTGAGGGTTTTTGCAACTGTACTTGAAGAAACTTTCAAAGTTCTTGACATTTTCTGGATTGACTGATTGGCTCAAACGCATTAAGAAGGAAATACATTCCACAAATGAACTTTTAACAAGGCACACCTGTTAATTGAAATGCATTCCAGGGTGACTACCTCATGAAGCTGGTTGAGAGAATGCCAAGAGTGTGCAAAGCTGTCATCAAGGCAAAGGGTGGCTAATTTGAAGAATCTCAAATATAAAATATGTGTTTGTTTAAGATTTTTTTGGTTACTACATAATTTCATATGTGTTATTTCATAGTTTAATGTCTTCACCATTATTCTACAATGTAGAAAATAGTACAAAAATTAAGAAAAACCCTTGAATGAGTGGGCGTGTCCAAACTTTTCACTGGTACTGTGTGTGAAGGGAATGTCAAGCCTAGTGAGAACTAGAATTACATCTGAGTGCAAGAGATCAGCAGTAATTGATTGACATTTTACCCATTGCGCAGCAGAATGCTAAAAGTGAATTAACTATTACCTGATGTTGGGAGGAAACTTTTGTAAAATATGAAAGCAAATGGAAATGTTAGCCTATTGAGAATTTTCAGCCTGTCTCTCTTTTACATCTTGCTTCAGTAAATAAGAAATCACTTTCCTCCCTCAAATCGTCTCAGCAGATTTGGGCTTTCAACTAGGAATGCTTTCAAATTGAAAATGTTTTCATGAATCTCCTTGACTCTCCCAGACTGCCAGTACTCCATAAAATAAACAACAGACACGTTGATGTTCTTCCTCGTCACATCTCCCCTGACCTGGACATCTTCATAGTGTCAGCGTGAGAAAAGAAACCCACAGGCAAAATGGCAGCATGTTCAAGTAAGTACTGTCTGCAGCGCAACACTAGATTATGCCTAAGTAGTCAACAGAGCACCCGCAGAAGCTCTTCTCAAATCCACACAAAGTTAATCTGATTTGAAAGAATGCAAATGATTGCATTTTCAGAGGTGAGTCATGTGAGGTCTTAAGTTAATTTGATCAAACTTGACATTGCCGTAATTTGATCAAACTTGTCATTGCCACGGACTGACTAATAAGTCACAAGGGCGTCTTAAGCAGTTCTGAGTGTGAGGGCGTCCATGGATATGACAGGTATGAAGTATATAAATTAGGTCTGGGACACCTTTTGAATATCCAGGATTCATTATGAATGTATTATGAGTCAAAGCCACAATGTAATATACTCTACAAGTACTGTATAAGCAAACGTGAGGAACAATTCGTAAAAATGAGCAAAAACCCAAATGAAGACTTAAGTGCCCGAAATCCATTTTTTACTTTTAAAGGACCAGTGCAGTCAAAAAAGTGTTTTGTATAGATTTCCACATTGTGAGATTGGAATAATACTGTGAAATTATGAAAACTATGATAATACCCTTTTAGTGTAAGAGCTGTTTGAAAATACTGATTTGGTTTGATGGAGTTTTGGCCTGTCTTGTGACATCACCAGTTATTTAATAGACCGATATTAACCCACAGTTCCACCGGGCGCCGAAGACGTGGATATCGATTAAGGCAGCCCCTGCACCTCTCTGATTCAGAGGGGTTGGGTTAAATTCGGGAGACACATTTCAGTTGAAGGCATTCAGTTGTACAACTGACTAGTTATCCCCCTTTCCCCTTTCCCTGATAACAGCTAGTTTTCAGGTTTCCCTCCCCACTCAGACCACTCAGTCCTAGCAAAATAATTGCTTGAGAATTGCTCTTTGCTAAGAAGCTTTTTTTTTATAGTAAGGTACTTAATTGTTACCCAGAAATGAATTGATATTGAGATAAAAACGTCTGCATTGGAAAATAATGAAGTCGTTTTAGCGAAGACAGGAGATAAAACGATTCCTCTTTCAAAGAACAAGATTGAGCATGAAATGAAAGTTGAAAGTTGAAACATTTACTCCATTCTAATATTTTGACTGATTCATTCCAACAAGATATAATCAAAAGAGGGATGGATATCTTCCTATCATTTAAAAATCTGCTTTGCCTCTTAGGGCCACCGTACTATGCCGACGCTCAATCATCTCAATCAATTTGGAGATATGAATTAACCAAAAGGCTGTCCACCCATATTTACTTTCCACTAGCCCCCTCTCCCTCTCGCTCTCCACCATTTGATTCACCTGCACTTCAAACACAAGACATCTTTGATTATGCGCACAAAGGGATGCCTTAAATAAAAAGAGCATTAACAAGTCAGAATCCACAGTGAACCAATGGCTGGGGCTGCTTTATCATGCGTGATTAGAGAACCGAGCTGGCGTCGGCTCTGAGTGACGTCGTAGCTCCATTGTTAGTGAAATGAACACCTGGCTGTTAGCGACTTGCTAAATCACTGGGATATGTTTAGCCCCACCTGGATACCACATTCTTGAATTACACTAACTGTAACTGTGCTCAATCTGCTGGTGCTTTCCTGTAGGCCTTCTGACTATTTGTTTTTGAGAGAATGTATATAGATAAAATGTTAATTTGTTCTGAACCAATTACTTAAAATATGCAATGAATGAAATTGCCCAAATCATTCTTTCCAGACATATACAGTAATTAAATAATAGTAAGATACATAATGTTGTGCATATACATTAAATATTAATGAGACATGCATTAATGTATAGGCTATGAGACCTAATACAAAGTTTAGAGGCTTTCATTCATTCACTCTTACACTTTTGCATAAAGCAGTCGTGGGGACAGTTGCTCAAAATGAGGCTAGATGCAATCAGACACAATCAATGATGTGATTTTACCTTCGGGTAACCACATTTCAAAAAGTTGCTTAACTGCTTCCTCTTGAATATAACTTAAAAAAATCATAAATCCAGAATTTACTTAGGGCCCATGATGATAAATAACAAGTAATGCTTCAACATTAAAGACACACTGCCCGTAGGCCTATCCCCAGTTCACACCACTGAATATCAACATTCTATTAATCAAAACCCAAGGATCATCTGCCTTTTCCTGTTTGGAGAGCTCCTTGGTCTTCATGGTGCCACTTGCTTGGTGGTGCCCCTTGCTTAGTGGTGTTGCAGACTCTGGGGCCTTTCAGAACAGGTGTATATACTGAGATCATATTACAGATCATGTGACACTTAGATTGCACACAGGTGGACTTGTAATTTTTTACATTTCACTTTACCAATTTGGACTATTTTGTGTACAGTATGTCCATTACATGAAATCCAAATAAAAATCCATTTAAATTACAGGTTGAAATGCAACAAAATAGGAAACACGTCAAGGGGGATGAATACTTTTGCAAGGTACTGTACAGCTGTGAAAATATTTGAATAATGCAAACATGTAGAAGGACTGGCCGTGCAGCGCTAGACTAGTAGAGGCTGTAGTTTAGCTTTATGTATTTCCCAAACTAATTAGTCCCTTAAGGTTTGAACAATTTTGTTTTAACACTGTTTAAGCAATCACTTAACAATGTACTTAACATAAACAAGGACCTGATTGAGGTAAAGTGGAAGACTAAAATTGTGGTCATTATCTTAATGTAATTATTATTAACATTATTCTCATCATGTTGAAAAAAAAACAGGTCAGGGACAAAGTTGTGGAGAAGTACAGATCAGGGTTGGGTTAAAAAAAAATATCAGAAATTTTAAACATCCCATCAAGGAAAATGCGATGTCTGGCACAAACCCAACACCTCTCATCACCCCGAGAACACCATCCCCACAGTGAAGCATGGTGGTGGCAGCATCATGCTGTGTGAATGTTTTTCATTGGCAGGGACTGGGAAACTGGTCAGAATTGAAGGAATGATGGATGGAGCTAAATACAGGGAAATTTTTGAAGGAAACCTGTTTCAGTCTTCCAGAGATATGAGACTGGGACAGAGGTTCACCTTCCAGCTGGACAATGACACTAAGCATACTGCTAAAGCAACACTCAAGTGGTTTAAGGGGTTAAGGGGAAACATTTAAATGTCTTGGAATGGCCTAGCCCAGACCTAAATCGAATGAGAATCTGTGGTATGACTTAAAGATTGCTGTACACCAGCGGAAACCATCCAACTTGAAGGTGCTGGAGCAGTTTTCCCTGAAGAATTGGCAAAAATCCCAGTGGCTAGATGTGCCAAGCTTATAGAGACATACCCCAAGAGACTTGCAGCTGTAATTGCTGCACAAGGTGGCTCTACAAAGTATTGACTTTGGGGGGGGTGAATAGTTTTGCACGCTCAAGTTCAGTTTTTCTGGTCTTATTTCTTGTTGGTTTCACAAAATAAAAAATATTTTGCATCTTCAAAGTGCAGGCATGTTGTGTAAATAAAATGACACAAACCTCCCAAAAATCAATTTTAATTACAGGTTGTAAGGAAACAATGCCAAGGGGGGTGAATACTTTCGCAAGCCACTGTATCTCAGATTTGTTCTTCACCTCAAGCTTATCTGGCAAAGACATATAAGACCATTTTCCTTAGTTTTAAGTGATCATATGGAAAGCCTGCTAATGAACACATTGAACTACTGGCCCCTATTGCTTTCAGAATCCAGAAGCAATACCTGTGGCAAAAGCTGACCTTATGTGCCTTGGCTTAGGGCAAGATACAGGACAAGCTAAGATAACATTTTGGTGCATGGAAGTTGCATCCACCACTATCAACACAACCTGCCTATGCCCTTGAATTAGAAGATTACTTCAAAGTCCACAATGGAGCAAAGCAGCCAACCCAACAGTGCAGTAGTTTTTTTGTTGGAGATTCTTCTTGGTTTGATATTGTGTATTTCGATAGCCTGCCTAAATGATAGATGGGATAGACTAAACTCAAATTATTGCACTTCAACAGAGGCCATAATCCAATTCATCTTAAAATATCTTGGCTTCGGATGCAAACACCCAAATGTCTGTTATTTGATCATTGAATTAAACAGTCAAAGCGTTTTTATTCCCCCAAACAAATGAAAGCTTATCAGAACCCAGCTGATTATGTCTATCTCTTTGTGTGTTTGTGTGTGTGTGTGTGTCTCTGTCTTTTCTGTGCATGCATGCCTATGTGTGTGTGTCCAGTCCATGGAGACAGATCATGTGATTCTATAGACCTTTTCCGTTCTGAAATGATTGGAGGAAAAAACACATTTCCTTACAAATTGTTCCTGAATACTGGCTTGATGAAAGACAAAGTGTTTTCTTGTTCGGAATTAATTCCGTATTGAGTGTAGGAGTCATAGAGCATTTGTTTTGTTTTTTTATCTCCGCTTGGCAGGCACTAAACCCATTACTCTTTCCAGTCACATGAATGCAAATACAAATACAAATTATACTGTGTCCTTTTGCTTCTGCACAGAAAGCCCAAGGATAAACTAACATGTTCAAAGCTATAATGAAGCACCAGAAGGACATGTCTCATTTGAGCTGAATACCGAATGGATACTTCTCAACGCCATCTTGTTATGACTCAAAGGTACACAACCAAACTCAAATAAGGATAAGAATTAAGTACGAATTTCGGCAAAATCAACATAATGGAATATGTAAATACATGGGAGCCGGTTTTTCATTCAATATTCCCAAATGCCCGTGATAGCAATTGTGTAGTAGAGAATAATTTGGGGTTAACCGTGAATTGAAGTTGTGTCGTAGAGAATGCTGCTTATCTTTTGCTCACATGGATATCAAAGGTCCTGCCTTGGGTGTAAATTACTCAAGAGTCTCTTAGCATTTGTCTGCTTTGTATTCATACAGCATAAATACTTTCACAATAGATAGCTCTTCTTTACATTCTGCTTTGGGTTGATATCCATGCTGTGCAAGCCTGTTCTGACTTAAATGCATATGGCCATATGGTTTGAATATGTGAGGTATGCGTACACATTTCACCTGCGTGTAATCACCTTCCCTCACCTCAATGTATTATTCATGAGCCCTACTTAACCCTCAATCCTATTTCATGGTCCTAAAGTGCAAACTGTGGTGCACCAGATGAGGTAAAACAAATGCACCCCTTGTTTTCAGGTGTTTGTGGGATGGTCATCCTAAGACTGACGCTGAAGAGATGGAGAGCAAGTGGCAAGTGCAGTATAGTAAGTAAATAGCCTTGCCAATGCCAGAAAGGCCCATAGGCCAGCAGCCTATCTCTTGTTTCTGTAGCGTGAGGAATCTTGATCTACAAGTACACTCTCTGGACAGGACGTTAGTGCAGTGAGTGCAGTGTGGTGCAACAACAAGGTGTTGTTCTTTACCCTGTGTAGCATGGTCGGTTTGTCTCTGATAGCATATTCCATGCGGTCTGAGTTGTAGCCTTATGAACCAGAACAAAAAAAAGATTAATATGAAGTAAGGAATCAATGTTTAAAAGGAATTCGTGCTTCAAGTTGGAGGTAGTGCCTTGTAGATGCACCATTTTCCTGCCTCTCAGAGTCTATACAAATGTTTGTGGGGAAAAAAATGAAAAATAGATGGGATAGGATAGTTGTTACGTGAATCTGAGAGCCAGGCTACTCTGATCCAATACCCTTAAAAGAATCGCTTCGAGAGCTGTTGTTCTTTTTGTCATTTTGAATCCAGGCTGACTCTTAGAATAGAGGATAGAAAACCTGTTTATGGTCACCCTGTTCATGGCTCTTAAGCAACTTTGCAGTGTTTTTGTTTTTTATTGTTGTGTTATTTCTCACATTATTAGCTCCTTTGCCTATTATATACAGCTGGAAATAACTTTGGGATATTAGAGCAACGGTAACTCACCAGCATTTCGACCAGAAATACGACCTTCATGAATCTGACCCTTTGTTCGTACCCCCCAAGGCAATTCCACTTATCCCAGAGACTTTACCAAGCACAAGCATTTCGCTACACCCACAATAACATCTGCGAAAAATGTGTATGCAACCAATAAAATTAGATTTGAATATAACGTGATTTCATTTTTCTCTACACTCCACCTTCTTGACATCTATCCTGCCTACATCTTAGTGTATAGGTTGGTCGGTCAATCTGCAAAACCCTATATCAGAGACTCTGTCCTTGAAACAAACTGTCCTGTAGTAGCAGCATGTTGAAAGAGACAGTAATGAATTGTGATGACTGTGAGGAATCAGCTAAGTGACAGTCCATCATATCAGCTAAGTAATAATGACTTCTGTCAGTTCTGTCCCTCAGCACCTTTAAATAAAGTAGGATTACAGTATAATACACACCTGTCAAGAAATTCTATTTGACAGGGAGAACACATACCGAGAGTACAAAACTTTAAGGACACCTTCACAGTAAAAAGAAAGAATACATCTTGCGTTGGGCGGTGCGTCGTGCTCTGGCCCCCCGCTTTTTATTAAAGGATGCGGACACAACAATCCTTTGGGCAAAACTGAAAGAACTGACCAATGATTTGTCTCATCAACAAGAATTTGACAATGGAGCATCTATTAGCTACATGATGACATTCAACCATACATGTTTAAACCGGGAATATAGCGAACAGGATTCAAAACAAAGAGTTGGATTTAGCTAAAGTTAGAAGCTCAGCTACAGCCGATGACAGCACCAAGAGGGCAGATGACAAAATACGGTGCCTAGCTAAGCAAGTAATTTTTTCTGCAAGCTACTTAGCTAGTTAGCTAACTTTAGTTTATCTACTGAAACCCATATTGTGTATGGTGAACATACTACTGTGTTACAGTGGGGGAAAATCATGTTAATTTCCTGTTTGCTAACTTAGCTACCTAGGTAGCTAGCTAACTAGGTAGCTAGCTAAAAACTACTGGTAAACACACCTATGCCTCGCATTTGTAACTTGGGAGCAATGGTGTGTAACATCAGCAACTGTAAATCATTTTATGAACTAGCTATGTAACATAATTGACAAGCGTTGACATTGGTTATGATTATGACCTTGGATTAATTTCAATCTCACAAAATTATAGGCAAGACACAATATAGATGTAAATAATAAGTATTACATATCTAGCAAACTAGCCTGCTACGTTTACTAGCAAACAGTGAGGAGAAACAATAATACAACATTTTACTATAAAGAAAAAAGAAAAATACAGTACATTTGGGCCCAACAAGTGGCAGGAGTCTTCTTCACTGGCATTTTCTACAAGAAATCTGCCTCCAGAAATAAGAGCTTCTCCCAAGTGGGTGTGACAACCTACTGTTGACTACTGCACTGCTGCTTGGATTCCACCTGGCGATCTGTTCCCCGTCTGCCCTGGTCTGTCTCCCCCTGTCTGGGACAGGTACCTCTACCACACTCACCCCTCTCCCGAGCTTTCGCTCACCTCCAGCGCACATGCACTGTTGGGGTGAGTGACTGAACTTACAATGGCTAGCCCCAAGTTGTTATATATATTTTTTAATTATTGTGCATTTTGCTATTTTGCTATTTGCCTCATGACTCCTGCATACTTTGCTAGCTAAAAACTTGCTTTACCCAACCGCTGGACAGACTATGTTTGTCCCCACACTCGGGACTCTGACTCTCTATTGGCCTCCCATCCCATTCTAACCACCTCGCGCTGGCCTTGTATTCATGTTACCTGATGAAATTGCTGTACAATATGATCTTGTTGCCATCTGATGCATATCCAGACGTCATAAATCAGCACTGCAGAGCTCTCCCTGTACTATGCTGTGCCTTGATTGCATTACTGTTGATGATATCTGGAAATGTGCATCTACACCCTGGCCCATCTACTGTTGCTAGCCCCAATTCTGACTTGTGCGCTGATATCTGCTTCACTGATTTCTGCTCTCGTAAAAGCCTGGGTTTTCTGCACGTTAACACTTGAAGCTTATTACCCAAAATGGATCAATTCAAAGTGTGGGTTCACAGCTCCAATCCAGATGTGTTGGTCATTACTGAGACAAGGTTAATTAAGGAAGAGTGTATTGAATACTGATGTTAACCTTTCTGGTTATAATCTTTTTTGGCAAGACAGATCTTGCCGAATGTGGGGGAGTGGCAATCTTTACCAAGGATCACCTTCAGTGCTCGATTGTCTCCACCAAGTCTGTCCCCGAACAATTTGATTTGCTGGTTTTAAGCATTAAACTTTCAAATCGCTCTTTGTTGACTCTTGCTGGGTGCTATCGTCCTCCATCAGCACCGGCCTGTAGCCTACCTGCCCTAAGCTCTCTCCTGCCCCTTACACTAAGTCTGAATTTGTCCTGCTAGGTGACCTAAACTGGGACATGCTTAAACCACCTGACCAAGTCCTCAAGCAATGGGACTCCCTAAATCTTTTTCAGATTATTACCAATTCCACAAGGTATGACTCCAAACACCCAGAAAAGCCTACTCTCCTGCATGTTATCCTCCCAAATAATCCTGATAGGTATCAGTCTGGTGTTTTCTGTAATGAAGTTCTGTAATGACCTCACCTTAGGGATCACTACAGCCTGTGTTTGTAATGGCAGGTCAGTGAAACGACCTGTCCTTATTTGTCATAGACGCTTGCTGAAAAACTTTAATGAGCAAGCCTTCCTTTATGAAGTCACTTTTCAGCCTGCGTCATCATATGATCCACATCAACATAACTTTTCTTAACGAAACTCAAATGACACACTGACTTTGTGCATTTCTACCAACTGACACTAGAAGTCAGAAAAAAAAGAAAAAAAGAGCACAATTACAAAATGTACATGTAAAAAAAATGGAGTCCCTTGATCGCAGGAGGTAATGAACTGGGATAAGACTGATCATGACAATCCCATGATGATTCCATAATTATTTGACAATAAAGATGAATATAGACATATTTGTAAAATGGTATAGAATCAGCTCTGTCGAAGATGCTTGGACCTTCGTATTGTTAAACAAACACGTCCCCATAAAGAAAATTTGAATTAATAACAGGTTCAGCCCCTGGTTCGACAGTGATCTTGCAGAGTTATTCCACTTCAAGAATTGCATTTGGCGGAAGGCTCGGCACGCACATACTCAGGCTGACTGGCTATCGTTCAGGCAAATGAGAAATAAGTGTACTCAAGCAATCCAGAAGGCCAAAGTTAGTTACTTTAAGGAGCAGTTCTCTCTCTGTGAGCCTAACCCCAAGAAGTTTTGGAAAACGGTGAAAGGCCTGGAGAATAAACCCTCCTCCTCACAGCTGCCCATGTTAATGTTGATGACCTTTAATCTTTAATCACCACTTCGATAAGTCAGGATTCCTATTTGACTCAACCATGCCTCCTTGTCCATCCAACATTTCCTCATCTCCGACCCCTTCTAATGTGACTAGCACGGATGCTTCTCCCTCTTTTTCCCCTGCCCCGCTACAAAGTTTCTCCCTGCAGGCAGTCACTGAGTCCGAGGTGCTAAAGGAGCTCTTTAAACTTGACCCCCAAAAACATCTGGGACAGATGGTTTAGACCCTTTCTTCTTTAAGGTTGCTGCCCCTATAATCGCCAAGCCTCTCCAACATTTTTAACATGTCTCTCCTTTCTGGGGAGTTTCCCATTGCTTGGAAGGCAGCCACGGTTCATCCTTTATTTAAAGGGGGAGATCAAGCTGATCCTAACTGTTATAGGCCTATTTCTATTTTGCCATTTTATCAAAGGTGTTGGAAAAACCTGACTGGCTTTCTTGATGTCTATAGTATTCTCTTGGTTATGCAATCTGGTTATGCATTTGTCACTGCAACCTTAAATATCCTCAATGATGTCACCATTGCCCTTGATTCTAAGCAATATTGTGCTGTTATTTTTATTGACTTGGACAAAGCTTTTGATACGGTAGACCATTCCATTCTTGTGGGTCGGCTAAGGAGTATTGGTGTCTCGGAGGGGTCTTTGGCCTGGTTTGCTAACTACCTCTCTCAAAGAGTGCAGTGTGTAAAGTCAGAAAATCTGCTGTCTCAGCCATTGCCTGTCACCAAGGGAGTATCCCAATGCTCATCCTAGGTCCCACGCTCTTCTCAATTTACATCAACAACATAGCTCAGGCAGTAGGATGCTCTCTCATCCATTTATATGCAGATGATACAGTCTTATATTCAGCTGGCCCCTCACCAGATTTTGTGTTAGATGCTCTACAACAAAGCTTTCTTTGTGTCCAACAAGCTTTCTCTACCCTTAACCTTGTTCTGAACACCTCCAAAACAAAGACCATGTGGTTTGGTAAGAAGAATGCCCCTCTTCCCACAGGTGTTATTACTACCTCTGAGGGTTTCGAGCTTAAGTTAGTCACCTCATACAAGTACTTGGGAGTATGGCTAGACGGTGCACTGTCCTTCTCTCAGCACATATCAAAGCTGCAGGCTAAAGTTAAATCTAGACTTGCTTTCCTCTATCGTAATCTCTCCTCTTTCACCCCAGCTGTCAAGCTAACCCTGATTCAGATGACATGCTAGATTGCGAGAGACATAATTTATAGATCGGCAGGTAAGGGTGCTCTCGAGCGGCTAGATGTTCTTTACCATTCGGCCATCAGATTTGCCACCAATGCTCCTTATAGGACACTTATAGTGCACTCTATACTCCTCTGTAAACTGGTCATCTCTTATGCCTCACTCGATCCTATCTGAGATATGTACCGCAGCCCTTGTCCTCCACATACAACACATGTTCTGTCAGTCACATTCTGTTAAAGGTCCCCAAAGCACACACATCCCTGGGTCGCTCCTCTTTTCAGGTTGCTGCAGCTAGCGACTGGAACGAGCTGCAACAAACACTCAAACTGGACAGTTTTATCTCTATCTCTTTATTCAAAGACTCATTCATTGACACTTACTGACAGTTGTGGCTGCTTTGTGTGATGTGTTGTTGTCTCTACCTTCTTGCCCTTTGTGCTGTTGTCTGTGCCCAATAATGTTTGTACCATGTTTTGTGCTGCTACCATGTTGTGTTGCTACCATGCTGTGTTGTTATGTGTTGCTGCCTTGCTATGTTGTTGTCTTAGGTCTCTCTTTATGTAGTTGTGTTGTCTCTTTTGTTGTGATGTGTGTTTTGTCCTTTATTTATATTGTATTTATTTATTTATTTTAATCCCAGTCCCCCATCTCCGCATGGGGGCATTTTTCCTTTTGGTAGGCCGTCATTGTAAATAAGAATTTGTTCATAACTGAATTGGCTAGCTAAATGTAGGTTAAATAAAAAAACTAAAAAGTATTCAGTCAGCCACCAATTGTGCAAGTTCTCCCACTTAAAAAGATGAGAGAGGCCTGTAATCTTCAACTATGACAGACAAAATGAGGAAAGAAATTCCAGAAAATCACATTGTAGGATTTTTAATGAATTTATTTGCAAATGATGGTGGAAAATAAGTATTTGGTCAATAACAAAACTTTATCTCAATACTTTGTTATATACCCTTTGTTGGCAATGACAGAGGTCAAACGTTTTCTGTAAGTCTTCACAAGGTTTTCACACACTATTGCTGGTATTTTGGCCCATTCCTCCATGCAGATCTCCTCTAGAGCAGTGATGTTTTGGGGCTGTTGCTGGGCAACACAGACTTTCAACTCCCTCCAAAGATTTTCTATGGGGTTGAGATTGACGCCTCCCCTTGGGTTATGCCATGGCAGAGATCTTTGTGGGCTATACTCGGCCTTGTCTCAGGATGGTAAGGATGAAGATTTCCCTCTAGTGGTGTGGGGGCTGAGCTTTGGCAAAGTGGGTGGGTTTATATTAGAGGTCGATTAGAGGTCGTCCGTTTAAATTTTTTTTTTTTTTGGTATTTGTAATAATGACAATTACAACAATACTGAATGAACGCTTATTTTAACTTAATATAATAGATCAATAAAATCAATTTAGCCTCAAATAAATAATGAAACATGTTCAATTTGGTTTAAATAATGCAAAAACAAAGTGTCAGATAAGAAAGAAAAAGTGCAATATGTGCTATGTAAGAAAGCTAACGTTTCAGTTCCTTGCTCAGAACATGAGAACATATGAAAGCAGGTGGTTCCTTTTAACATGAGTCTTCAATATTCCCAGGTAAGAAGTTTTAGGTTGTAGTTATTATGGGAATTATGGGATTATTTCCCTCGATACCATTTGTATTTAATTAATCGTATGACTATTGTATGTTCTTATAGTCACTTTAGTATTGCCAGTGTTACAGTATAGCTTCCATCCCTCTCCTCGCTACTCCCTGGGCTCGAACCAGCAAAACAACGACAACAGCCACCACATCGAAGCAGCGTTACCCATGCAGAGCAAGGGAAACAACCACCCCAAGGCTCAGAGCGAGTGAAGTTTGAAACGCTATTAGAGCGTGCTAACTAGCCAGCCATTTCACTTCGGTTACACCAGCCTCATCTCGGGAGTTGATAGGCTTGGGAGTTGATAGGCTTGAAGTCATAAACAGCGCAATGCTTGACGCACAACGAAGAGCTGCTGGCAAAACGCACGAGAGTGCTGTTTGAATTCATGTTTACGCGTCTACCTACCACCGCTCAGTCAGATACTTAGATACTTGTATGCTTGTATGCTCAGTCAGATTATATGCAACGCAGGACACGCTAGATAATATCTAGTAATATCATCAACCATGCGTAGTTAACTAGTGATTATGATTGATTGTTTTTTATAAGATAAGTTTAATGCTAGCTAGCAACTTACCTTGGCTTACTGCATTTGCGTAACAGGCAGTCTCCTTGTGGAGTGCAACGAGAGAGAGGCAGGTCGTTGCGTTGTACTAGTTAACTGTAATGTTGCAAGATTGGATCCCCCGAGCTGACAAGGTGAAAATCTGTCTTTCTGCCCCTGAACGAGGCAGTTAACCCACCGTTTCTAGGCCGTCATTGAAAATAAGAATGTGTTCTTAACTGACTTGCCAAGTTAAATAAAGATTAAATAAAGGTGTAAAAATAGAAAAAAGAATGACAAAATCGGCAGATCGGCGCCCAAAAATATCGATTGTTATGAAAACTTGAAATTTACCCTAAATAATCGGCCATTCCGATTAATCGGCCGACCTCTAGTTTATATCCTACCTGTTTGGCCCTGTCCGGGGGTATCATCGGACGGGGCCACAGTGTCTCCCAACCCCTCCTGTTTCAGCCTCCAGTATTTATGCTGCAGTAAATTATGTGTCGGGGGGCTAGGGTCAGTCTGTTATATCTGGAGTATTTCTCCTGTCTTATCCAGTGTCCGGTGTGAATTTAAGTATGCTCTCTCTAATTCTCTGTCTTTCTTTCTTTCTTTCTTTCTTTCTTTCTTTCTTTCTTTCTTTCTTTCTTTCTTTCTTTCTTTCTTTCTTTCTTTCTTTCTTTCTTTCTTTCTTTCTTTCTTTCTTTCTTGGAGGACCTGAGCCCTAGGACTAGGACTCAGGACTACCTGGCCTGATGACTCCTTGCTGTCCCCAGTCCACCTGGCAATGCTGCTGTTCCACTTTCAACTGTTCTGCTTGCAGCTATGGAACCCTGACCTGTTCACCGGACATGCTACCTGTCCCAGACCTGCTGTTTTCAACCCTGTAGAGACAGCCAACTGACATTTACTCCTGAGGTGCAGACCTGTTGCACTCTCGACAACCACTGTGATTATTATTATTTGACCCTGCTGGTCATCTATGGCCATGTTCTGTTATAATCCCCACCCTGCATAGCCAGAAGAGGACTGGCCACCCCTCATAGCCTGGTTCCTCTCTAGGTTTCTTCTTAGGTTCTGGCCTTTCTAGGGAGTTTTTCCTAGCCACCATGATTCTACATCTGCATTGTTTGCTGTTTGGGGTTTTAGGCTGGGTTTCTGTACAGCACTTTGTAACATCAGCTGATGTAAGAAGGGCTTTATAAATACATTTGATTGATTGATTGATTGATTGAATGGCATGACCAGGGTTTCAACTCATTACTGGAGAAATTCTGCGGACTATCTATAGGGCAGCAATACACTACGGAAACCTCCCGGACGCTCAGTAACCCCGCTACCAACGGTGCTTTTCCCCAGCCTACCCCGGCTTCCCAAGAACCCCACTTGCTACCTCCGGAGAGCTATGTTGGGGTTCCTAGGACCTGCTGGGCGTTTCTCTCCCAGTGCTCCATCATCTTTGAGATGCAGCCCTCTTTGTTTCCTTCAGATCGTTAGAAGATAGCATATCTCATAACACTGATGTCTGGAAGGGCGCTCGCCGGGGCTACGGCGGTGAGAGAGCAACAATCCGCTGTTTGCCTTCATCTGGAGTATTTCATAGAGGAGGTGAGGAAGGTGTTCGATTCTCCCGTGTCCGGGAGAGAGGCGGCTCTGAAGCTACTTCAACTACATCAAGACTTCCGTAGTGTGGCAGATCACGCGGTAGACTTTCAAACGTTGGCCGCCGAGAGTGCCTGGAACCCAGAGTCCCTGGTCGACACCTTCCTTCATAGATTATCTGAGGAAATGAAAGATGAGCTCACAGCTCAGGAGTTACCCATGGACCTTGACAGCCTCATAGCCTTTACCATAAGGGTTGATGACCGCCTACAGGAATGCAGGAAGGAGAGGTCTGTTCTCGGTTTCTGCCTCGTTTCCAAAAAATCCCGGAAGTCCCCGACGCCTGCGAAGTCACCCGAGCTCCCTTGGGAATCATCGGAGACTCCCCCAGTGCCCATGCAGCTGGGCAGAGCTATATTGTCTACTAATAAAAGTTTATGCGGGCTGAGCTCCAATGTTGCCTGTATTGTGGTATCCACTTGTCCAGTAAAATACCAGGCTCATCAGTAGGTACGCTGGTGGGCCATACTGGGGATCTCCAAACTCTGATTACTCATACTCCTCTCCATGCTATCCTGCTGTGGTGTGATCGGTCTAAATCTCTCCAGGTGCTCATTGACTCTGGGGCTGACGAGAGCTTCATGGACGCTACCCTGGTATCTGAGCTGGGTATCTCCACACAACCCCTTTCTATTCCCATGGACGCCAGAGCATTGGCAGGGTCACTCACAGTACGGTTCCCATTAACCTGCAAGTGTCTGGCAATCACAGTCCTTACACAGTCCTTACAGTTCCTGTGGTTTTGGGATTTTAATGGCTCCAGAGGCACAACCCCCTGATCAACTGGGCCACTGGTTCTATCCTCATTCTGCCATGCACATTGCCTTTAGGCAGCACAGCCTGTCACGGGACGTCCTCCTGAGAGCTTGGGAAAAGCCTCGGATCTCTCCTCTGTCCCCGCGGAGTACCAGGACCTCCGGGAGGTCTCCCGCCGCATCCCTTCTGCCGTATCGTCCTTACGATTGCACCATTGATCTCCTCCCGGGCACCACACCGCCTCAGAGGCGGCTTTATTCCCTGTCTGGTCCAGAGTCCAAGTCCACGGAGGAGTACATTGAGGACTCTCTGGCTGCAGGGAGCATTCATCCTTCTGCCTCCACTGCTGAGGCGCAGGGTTCTTCTTTGTGGAAAAAAGGACAAACCCTGTGCCTGTGTATCGACTATCGAGGCCTCAATGACATCACGGTAAAAAATCATTACCTTTAACCACTCCTTTCCTCTGCATTTGAGCCTCTCCAGGGGGCAATCATATTTTCAAAGTTGGACCTTCGGAACGCCTACCACCTAGTTTGGATATGGGAAGAAGACAAGTGGAAGACAGCCTTCAACAAGGCTAGCGGACACTACGAGTACATGGGTATGCCAGTCAGACTGACCAACGCTCCCGTGGTGTTCCAGGCCCTGGTCAATGATGCTCTCCTTGACATGTTAAACCGGTTTGTTTGTCTACCTCGACGACATCCTTGCCTTTCCCGTTCGGCTCAAGAGCATGTACTCCACGTCCAACAAGTCCTCCAGCGCCTCCTGGAGAACCAGCTGTTTGTGAAAGCGGAGAAATGTGAATTCCATCGCTCCACTATCTCCTTTTTGGGATACGTCCTCGCTGCAGGGAACGTTCAGATGGTTCCTGACAAGGTGAGTGGTGGTGGATTGGCAATCCACATCCAGAGTGTAGCTGCAATGTTTCCTGGGATTTTCACATTTCTACTCCTGCTTCATTTGGGGCTACAGCACCCTGGCTGTGCCCCTCTCTGCACTCACCTCTCCCAAGGTTCCGTTCACGTAGTCCCCAGCTGCTGACCGGGCGTTTTTGAATCTTAAGCATAGTTTCACCACTGCCACCATCTTAATCCATCTGGGCCCATCCCAACAGTTCATGTTGGAGGTTGACGCCTCGGATGTTGGAGCGGTGGCCATTCTGTCCCAACGTTCTGCCCAGGAGCAAAAGTTGCATCCCTGCACTTTCCTTTCCCATCGCTTTAATCCCGCTGAGAGGAACTGTGATGGTAATCGGGAACTTCTCGAGGTCAAGATGGCCCTGGACGAGTGGAGGCACTGGCTTGAAGGGGTGTAACACCCATTCTTAGTGTGGACCGACCATAAGAATCTAGAATATCTTCACACCGCCAAACGCCTCAAGGCAGGCTCATTGGGCTCTGATATTATTCACTCAGTTCCTACTGCCCTGAGTCCAAGAATGTTAAGCCTCTCTTGCCTGTATAGTTCAATGGCTACACCCTCTGACCCAGAGACCATCCTCCCTACCTCTTGTCTTGCAGCTACACTTGTCTGGGGTATCAAGAGCCCGGTCCACAAGGCGACGTGTTCTCCGGGGGGCCCCTGGCTAACCGGATGTTAGTCCCTGATTCGTCCTGGAATGGGCTCATTCTGCTAAACTTACATGTCACCCCGGCTCCCGTCGGATCCTGGCTTTCATCCGGCAACATTTTTGGTGGTCCACCATGGTTCCTGACGTCTCCGCATTCATCGTCGCCTGCACTGTGTGCACAGAACAAGACTCAGCGGGCAAGCTCCAGCTGGCCTCCTGCAGCAACTCACTGGTCCTTACTGCTCCTGGTCCCATGTATCCCTGGACTGTGTCACTGGTCTCCCCCCGTCAAATGGCAACACCACCTTCAAGCTGCACATTTCATTCCCCTTCCCAAGTTGCTCTCAGCCGAGGAGATGGCCCAGCTTATGGGGCAGCATGTCTTCCGGATCCATGGACTTCCAGTCGACATGGTCTCCAATCATGGTCCTCAGTTCTCATCCAGGTTCTGGAAGACATTCTGCACCCTGATTGGTGATCAGTTTAAGCAAGCCAATCAGTACCTGGAGGCAACTCTTCGTTGCCTCATCTCTGCCAAACCCACCAACTGGAGCCAGCAACTTGTGTGGGTGGAGTATGCCTGCAACTTGTGTGGGTGGAGTACGCCTGCAACCCCCTTCCCTGCTTGGCCGCTGGTCTCTCTCCCTTCGAGTGTTCCTCTCTCCCTGTTCAAGAGGGAGAAGTTAGCATACCCTCTGCCCAGATGTTCATCTGCCGCTTTTGCCGTACCTGGTAGAGAGCCCGGTCCACTCTTCTTAAGACCACCTCCAGGTATCGGTGACAGGCGGACAGCCACCGGACTCCGGCTCCCGGGTATCATCTCGGGCAGAGGGTATGGCTCTCCATCTGGGATCTCCCCCTCAGGGTGGAGTCCCGTAAACTTTCCCCCTGCTTTATCGGCCCTTTCCCCATCTCTAAAATCCTTGGCCCCAATGCTGTACATCTTCTGTTGCCCCGTACCCTCTGTATACATCCCAGTTTCCATGTGTCTAAGATTACACCTCTGTCTCACAGCCCATTGTCTCCTGCTTCCTTGGGGCAGGGGATTCCAGTACCTGGTTGACTGGGAGGGATATGGCCAGGAGTAGAGATCCTGGGTCCCTGCTAGGAACATCCTGGACCCAGCCTTTAATTGCTGAGTTCCGCCACCACCATCCCGATAAACCAAGTATGGGCCCGGGTAGGAATCCAGGTGGCGCCCCTGAGGGGATGTACTGTCACACCCTGATCTGTTTAACCTGTCTTGTGCTTGTCTCCACCTCCCATTAGGTGTCTCCTATTTTCCCCATACCTGCGTTATCTGTCTGTTTGTTGCCAGTTCATCTTGTTTTGTCCCTTCTTATCAGTGTGTTTTCTAGTCTTCACGGTTCCCAGCTTTCTGCCTGCCCTGAGCCTGCCTGCCGTTCTGTCCATGTTTGACTCTACCTTGGATTACGAACCTCTGCCTGCCCTCGACCTGCCCTTTTGCCTGCTCCTTTGTTAAAACAAATATTCTGAGAACCAAACCTGTGTCTGCATCTGGGTCATATCCTGAGTCGTGATAGTCTGTAAACCTCCCCGGCCCATTGACTTTGACAGATCATTCTTGTCAATAGCAATAAAAAAAATTGTAGACATGTATTGTGTTTTGAGAATCTGCAGAGAAGAATGAGGTGGTTGTGTCATTACTGTTGTAGTCCTGAATGTATACCTTTCAGTCTCCCTTGGTGGTTTCTGTCCCATAATCTTGGTGTGCTCCATAATGGCAAGGTGTGTCCACTCTCTAATGCCTGTGCACCCAAAATGCCCATGCTTTTGGGGTATTTTTCAACAGGGCACTGTGGCATGACTCCGGATAACCTGAGTTTTACAAAAAGAAAAGTGAAGAGTGGTAGACAAAATTGATTACATGGTCTGTAACCCCATAACACAAACTATACACACACTACCCAATTCATGTTTATACCATGCTTACTGTAAATTGGGAAGTGCATGTTGGTGGAATCAGATTCTGTACCACCTACAAAATACACAATTTAACCACACTAATTGTATTGATTGCTATTAGACTGACTAGCTAAGCACCTAACAGACATTTCAATATTGTCAGCTTGCTATTAGCTGACTAGCATCACTAAATTGGCAACAAGATTGCTAGTCAGCTGAGACTGGCTGAGAACCAACTAATCGGCCATAGAGGATTTAAGTACATTCATCATTGCTACCAACACACAAACAGAGGGTGAGTTAGCTATATCGACAATTCTATTTTTAGTAACTGAGTTTTCCAGACAAGGGTGGAATAAATGGCTACCAAATGTAGATACTCTTATTTGGTAACATTAGTTAGCTAACGTCAGCCAAAGATAGAACAAACAAACATGTTTAGTCTGCTGAAGGTAGGTAGCTAGCTAGCAGTGACTACCATGGCAGAGGCAAAATCTATTGACAGTGTCTATACCAAAAGATAGCTATATGATTTTATGGTATTCAAAGTTCAATACAGGACAATAACGTTAGCCAGCTAGCTAGCTAAATTACCCAGCTAGGCTAGTAAGCTAGCTAACATTAGGTTACCACTAATTGCGAATGTTCCATTTTGTATTGAAGGAAGACAAATCGATGGTATCCCATCACTTCTCAGCTGTTGTTGAAATGGATTCCCCATCAGGTCTGCCTGAAAATCCCTCTGGTAATCTTTGGTCACCACGTCATTCTTGATAGCCGCAAGCCATTGGTAGAATCAGGGTGAATGTCTGGTAGATAGAAGGGTGAAAGATAACTCATTTTCGCACTTGTTTGTAATTAGCGCAGCCAGGCACAGAACACCACACGGGCAAAATGACAAACAGTAAAAACTAACGTTTTCAAAAAATCTTGCCTAGAGAAATTCTGAGTTTAGTGAACAAGTGAACAACATCATTATTCAAGTTTTTGGCACGCCCCCTCTACCAAGCGGGCAGTATCAGCATTGGCTATATATGCCGGACTTTGTGGTTCACTATGAGCAGACGAATACACAAGGAGTCAAAACTTCCCGATTCTACCAGTGAAATGAAAATGTGCTAGTTCTAGCTTGTGGTTTGGATAATTGTGATGTTTATGAATAAAACGTAATGTTGTTAATATAGTAATGGCTATATGCTGTGGCAGAGCCAATGTGAAATTCCCCTTTAAAGATTTCACATTAAAGACCACAACACTGAGAGGTTCAAAAGAGAACAGAATCTACTGTATGTACTGAACCTGGCTCGCTGCACATACGCTCTAACATACAGAGTTTCTGTTAAGCAAAACTAATTTGTTGCCAATGTACAACCACTGACTCCGCTCTTATTTGCTTGGGTGATTTGAAATCCCAAAGAGCCCCAATATTTGATTAATGTTGAGTAAACGCCATGAGTAAATTAATGATTGAAATTCAGAGGTGTTTTTTCCCCTCCTGGCCCATGGTGAGTGGTGGCAGCAGGGTACTTCAGATATTTTCTCAGTGGTGTCGATTCACATTATTCATGGTCCTCTCCCGCCCCCCGACTGAGTTTGCCCCCCAGCTCTGTAGGCAGCTGTGTAGTATGCCAGCCTGAGCCAGGGCTGGGGACTTTCGGGCTGGAGAGAGCTATAGGGTCTGAGATAGCCCTCAGAGCTACAGTAGAGTAGGGTCACCTTAGATCCTGCAGGGGCTTTCTGCTTTTCATTTTCTGGCTCTTGAAGATGACAGCTAGGAAGCAACCTGCCAACTTCACCCTAATGGGAGGTCATACTGAAAGCTCCCCTCTGCTGTCACCACCGGTGACATCACTCACACTGACATCAGTGACTCCCGACATTGAGCTGCCGATGTGTGAAGAGACATGGGACACAATACTCAACGCAACAGTGACATAGGAACAGTACTGAGTCAAGGAGAAAGTGGTGGTTTGTCAGGCCATGCTTTGATCTTAACCATAAGGCGACATGTTACACAAGCACTGTGCACTGCATTAGCTGCCTGCCAGCATGTATTCTAGAGATCTGTGGAGTTATAAGGAAAATTGTGTGAAGATACCAACTGCCAGGCCTTGGGCAAGGAGAGCCCGTGCCTGAACCAGACATATTATGCAAATGTGTATTACAACTCCCTCCCTGCATTTTGGGGTCAAGTGAATGACCTCAAAAATATATTTTTGGTCTGAAGTCTAACAAAACACCATCCATGAGTCATTGAGGAATAGAATACAAGAGAAATAAAACGGAAAGGATCAAAGTTGTGCTCTAAGCGTGAGAAACTGAGAGTCCAAACAGGAGAGTGCTGCTTCTATGCTGTCAGGTAAGATCTATGCATGTCCCCGTTACTTGAAAGGTGCATCAGTACCTTTTCACTCCCAGGGAAAGAGATAGAGTGTATGTACTCTATAGAAGGGTCTCTGTGGGATCAGGCTGTTTAGACATGGATCCTTTTGGCATTGCTGTGTTTTTAACGTTTGATGACAGGGCTAGCTCCTGCCATGTCAGCAAAGGAATCCATTACAGTGGGAGTCTCAATTGCATACTCCTCATGTCCTCTGTCGTCGCCAAACCCCATTAGAGGAAAAGGTCAGAGGGCAGGGACCTCCCTTTCTCATCTAATAGAAGGAGACGAGAGAGGACGCGAGGAGTATGCAATTGAGATCTTCCCAGTGGCTGCATTCCACTCAGCTGTTTTCATCAGTGTTTTTTTGTTCCCCTTGCGCATTTCAATTCCTAATGGGATCCGGATCCCATTGGATAGAACAGGGACAACAACAACAACAAAAATCTGCTTTCTCAGAAAATACCTATCATAATAACCTAGTTATTTGCAGTCATGGAACATGGAGTGCAGTATATTATTGGTGAAATTCAATCCCTGTTAGACAGCAGCCATTGCCCCTAAAAGTCACTTTGGAATTCTCAGAGACTTATGGCCTACAGTAGATTCTGATTCATGTCTGTAGGCAATGACGAATGTGTCACGGGGTCCATCCTTCACATGAGCTTGGTTCTGTGGTTCATTTAGAACATAAAATGTTGTCTGCCTACTTCTTCTGTGGAAAAGTCTGTTTTTGTCACAGTCCCAGACTCCAGTACTTGCAGGAGCAAAGCATTATGCAACACCATCCTGAGAGAAATGGTGACCTTCACTTCCTAATGAAATATTTAGAGTAAGGCAGATTTAAATCTTTTCACATTTTATTATGTTACAGCCTAATTCTAAAATTGATTAAATTAATAAAAAAATCTTCAGCAATCTACACACAATACTCCAAGTTTTTAGATTTTTTTTGAAAATGAATTTAAAATAAAAAAACATATTTACTTAAGTATTCAAACCCTTTTCTACAACCTGATTGGAGTCCACCTGTGGTTAATTAAATTGATTGGACATGATTTGGAAAGGCATTTATGTATTTTTATTTTTTTGTGAAGAATCAACAACAAGTGGGACACAACCATGAAGTGGAACGACATTTATTGGATATTTCAAACTTTTTTAACAAATCAAAAACTGAAAATTGGGCGTGCAAAATTATTCAGCCACTTTACTTTCAGTGCAGCAAACTCTCTCCAGAAGTTCAGTGAGGATCTCTGAATGATCCAATGTTGACCTAAATGACTAATGATGATAAATACAATCCACCTGTGTGTAATCAAGTCTCCGTATAAATGCACCTGCACTGTGATAGTCTCAGAGGTCTGTTAAAAGCGCAGAGAGCATCATGAAGAACAAGGAACACACGAGATACGAGATACTGTTGTGAAGAAGTTTAAAGCCGGATTTGGATACAAAAAGATTTCCCAAGCTTTAAACATCCCAAGGAGCACTGTGCAAGCGATAATATTGAAATGGAAGGAGTATCAGACCACTGCAAATCTACCAAGACCTGGCCGTCCCTCTAAACTTTCAGCTCATACAAGGAGAAGACTGATCAGAGATGCAGCCAAGAGGCCCATGATCACTCTGGATGAACTGCAGAGATCTACAGCTGAGGTGGGAGACTCTGTCCATAGGACAACAATCAGTCGTATATTGCACAAATCTGGCCTTTATGGAAGAGTGGCAAGAAGAAAGCAATTTCTTAAAGATATCCATAAAAAGTGTTGTTTAAAGTTTGCCACAAGCCACCTGGGAGACACACCAAACATGTGGAAGAAGGTGCTCTGGTCAGATGAAACCAAAATTGAACTTTTTGGCAACAATGCAAAACGTTATGTTTGGAGTAAAAGCAACACAGCTCATCACCCTGAACACACCATCCCCACTGTCAAACATGGTGGTGGCAGCATCATGGTTTGGGCCTGCTTTTCTTCAGCAGGGACAGGGAAGATGGTTAAAATTGATGGGAAGATGGATGGAGCCAAATACAGGACCATTCTGGAAGAAAACCTGATGGAGTCTGCAAAAGACCTGAGACTGGGACGGAGATTTGTCTTCCAACAAGACAATGATCCAAAACATAAAGCAAAATCTACAATGGAATGGTTCAAAAATAAACATATCCAGGTGTTAGAATGGCCAAGTCAAAGTCCAGACCTGAATCCAATCGAGAATCTGTGGAAAGAACTGAAAACTGCTGTTCACAAATGCTCTCCATCCAACCTCACTGAGCTCGAGCTGTTTTGCAAGTAGGAATGGGAAAAAATTTCAGTCTCTCGATGTGCAAAACTGATAGAGACATACCCCAAGCGACTTACAGCTGTAATCACAGCAAAAGGTGGCGCTACAAAGTATTAACTTAAGGGGACTGAATAATTTTGCACGCCCAATTTTTCAGTTTTTGATTTGTTAAAAAAGTTTGAAATATCCAATAAATGTTGTTCCACTTCATGATTGTGTCCCACTTGTTGTTGATTCTTCACAAAAAAATACAGTTTTATATCTTTATGTTTGAAGCCTGAAATGTGGCAAAAGGTCGCAAAGTTCAAGGGGGCCGAATACTTTCGCAAGGCACTGTATATAAGGTCCCACAGTTGACAGTGCATGTTAGAGCAAAAACCAAGCCATGAGGTCGAAGGAATTGTCCTTCGAGCGCCGAGATAGGATTGTGTCGAGGCACAGATCTGGGGAAGGGTACCAAAAAATGTCTGGAGCATTGAAGGTCCCAAAGATCACATTGGCCTCCATCATTCTAAAATGGAAGAAGTTTGGAACCAACAAGACTCTTCCTAGAGCTGGAAACCGGGCCAAACGGAGCAATTGGGGGAGATTGGCCTTGGTCAGGGAGGTGAACAACAACTCAAATGGTCACTCTAACAGAGCTCTAGAGTTCCTCTGTGGAGATGGAAGAACCTTCCAGAAGGACAACCATCTCTGCAGAACTCCATCAATCAGGCCTTCATGGTAGAGTGGCCAGACGGAAGCCACTCCTCAGTTAAAGGTTACCTGACAGCCCGCTTTGAGTTTGCCAAAAGGCACCTAAATGACTCTCAGACCATGAGAAACAAGATTCTCTGGACTGATGAAACCAAGAGTGAACTCTTTGGCCTGAATGCCAAGTGTCACGTCTGGAAGAAACCAGGCACCATCCCTACAGTGAAGCATTGTGGTAAAGGCACCATGCTGTGGGGATGTTTTTCAGTGGCAGGGACTGGGAGACTAGTCAGGATCGAGGGAAAGAAGAACGGAGCAAAGTACAGAGAGATCGATGATCTCAGCCTTTAGAATAAGGCTGTAATGTAAGAAATGTGGAAAAAGTCAAGAGGTCTGAAAACCTCCCGAATGCACTGTAGCTAGTTCGAGCAAAGCATGCATACGTTACTGTATCATCATATGGGGTGCAGGTCTGTTAGGGTCTGTGGCCCCGCTCATCTGTTAGAGTCATGATAGCTTGCTCATTAAAGTAGCACTCCACTTTCTCCCTTGAACCAAGAGATAGAAGTCAAATACGAGCATTTTAAGCCCACAATTACAGTAAGTTATTGCTTGATTATGTCTTAAAGTGTTTCTGTTTTCTGAGGAACACCGAAGAGATATGATACAGAACAGATAAAACACTGTTAGTAATAAAGCTACAAACATTTTACCAGGAAAAGGATAGCACATGTTGGGCAAAACAGTAGTAGCCAATCGTTATCTCCACACGGTGCCAGATTAGAAGCCATTCATGAAAATTATGAAAATACTCCATATTAATGTATGTACCCTTAGAAATAAGGTTAATAAAACAGAGAGGTCTACATTCTTGGGGACCAGAATATTGACTGGTTTTCATCAAGCTGTCCGCTCAAGAGGAAGCTTCTCACTGTAACCAGTTCCTGTAATCTGGTTCAGAGTATTAATCAACCTACCAGGGTGTTTACATACACTACAGGAAGAAGATCATCCACATGTATCGATCACATTTTTACTAATACTTTAGAACTTTGTTCTAAAACTGTATTCGCACCCATTGGATGCAGTGATCACAATATAGTGGCTATATCCAGGAAAGCTAAAGTTCCAAAAACAAAAAACAAAAGATTTAGCAGTGACTTTTATGTGGATGATGTTAAACATATTTGTTGGTCTGAGTGCATCCAGACGCTGCACTTGATGCATTTATGAAATTGCTTCCTCCAATTATTGATAAACATGCACCTGTTAAAAAAACTGACTGTTAAGGCTCTATGGATTGATGAGGATTTTAAAAACGGTATGGTTGAAAGAGATGGGGCAAAAGGAGTGTAATAAGTCTGGCTGTACATCTGACTGGCTGTCTTACTGCAAATTGAGAAATTATGTGACTAAACTCAACAAAAAAGAAGAAGAAACGGTATTATGAAGTCAAGATCAATGATATAAAGAATGACGGAAAATGAAAATGATGGTCAGAAAGACAAATTCAACTCCATCTTTCATCGAATCAGATGGCTTATTCATTACAAAACCATTTGATCCAATTATTTTATTTATTACTTTATTGACAAAGTGGGCCTATCAGCTTGCTGCCAGCTCTTAGCAAACTGTTGGAGAAAAATGTGTTTGACCAAATATCTCTGTAAACAAATTAAAAACAGACTTTAAGCATGCGTATAGAGAAGGGCACTCAACATGTAGTGCATTGACACAAATGACTGATGATTGATTGAAAGAAATTGATAATAAGAAGATTGTGGGAGCATACTGTTAAATTTCAGTGTAGCCTTTGATATTATTGATCAACCTGTTGTTGAAAAAAACCTACAGTTGAAGTTGGAAGTTTACATACACTTAGGTTGGAATCTATAAAACTTAATCATTCAAAATGTCTTGTTAACAACTATAGTTTTGGCAAGTCTGTTAGAACATCTACTAAGTAATTTCTCCAACAATTGTTTACAGACAGATTATTTCACTTATAATTCACTGTAATTCCAGTGGGTCAGAAGTTTACATAGACTAAATTGACTGTGCCTTTAAACAGCTTGGAAAATTCCAGAAAATATGTAATGGCTTTAGAAGCTTCTGATGGGCTAATTGACATCATTTGAGTCAATTGGAGGTGTACCTGTGGATGTATTTCAAGGCCTACCTTCAAACTCAGTTCCTCATTGCTTGACATCATGGGCAAATAAAAAGAAATCAGCCAAGACCTCAGCAAAAAACATTGTAGACCTCCACAAGTCTGGTTCATCCCTGGGAGCAATTTCCAAACACCTGAAGGTACCAGGTTCATCTGTACAAACAATAGTACCCAAGTATAAACACCATGGGACCACACAGCCGTCATACCGCTTAGGAAGGAGACGCGTTCTGTCTCCTACAGATGAACGTACATTGGTGTGAAAAGTGCAAATCAATCCCAGAACAACATCAAAGGACCTTGTGACGATGCTGGAAGAAACAGGTACAAAAGTATCTATATCCACAGTAAAACATGTCCTAATATCGACATAACCTGAAAGGCCGCTCAGCAAGGAAGAAGCCACTGCTCCAAAACCGCCATAAAAAAAGCCAGACTAAGGTTTGCAACTGCACATGGGGACAAAAATCGTACTTTTTGGAGAAACGTCCTCTGGTCTGATGAAACAAAAATAGAACTGTTTGGCCATAATGACCATCATTATGTTCGGTGGAAAAAGGGGAAGGATTGTAAGCCGAAGACTACCATCCCAACCGTCATGTTGTGGGGTGCTTTGCCGCAGGAGGGACTGGTGCACTTCACAATAGATGGCATCATGAGGGTGGAAAATTATGTGGATATCTTGAAGCAGCATCTCAAGACATCAGTCAGGAAGTTAAAGCTTGGTCACAAATGGGTTTTCCAAATGGACAATAACCCCAAGCATACTTCCAAAGTTGTGGCAAAATGGCTTAAGGACAACAAAGTCAAGGTATTAGAGTGGCCATCACAAAGCCCTGACCTCAATCATATAGAAAATTTGTGGGCAGAACTGAAAAAGAATGTGCGACCATGGAGGCCGACAAACCTGATTCAGTTACACCAGCTCTGTCAGGAGGAATGGGCCAAAATTTACCCAACTTATTGTGGGAAGCTTGTGGAAGGCTACCTGAAATGTTTGACCCAAGTTAAACAATTTAAAGGCAATGCTACCAAATACTAATTGAGTGTATGTAAACTTCTGACCCCCTAGGAATGTGATGTAAGAAATAATAGCTGAAATAAATCATTCTCTCTACTATTATTCTGACATTTGACATTCTTAAAATAAAGTGGCGATCCTAACTGATCTAAGACAGGGAGTTTTTACTAGGATTAAATGTCAGGAATTGTTAAAAACTGAGTTTAAATTTCTTTGGTTAAGGTGTATGTAAACCTCCAACTTCAACTGTATGCGTTATGGCTTTTCAACCTCTGCCACATCGTGGATTCAGAGCTATTTATCTAATAGAACTAATATGTTTTTCTTTAATGGAAGCTTCTCTAATGCCAAATATGTACAGTGTGGTGTACTGCAGGGCAGCTCTCTAGGCCCTCTACGCTTTTCTATTTTTACCAGTGATCTGCCACTGGCATTAAACAAACCATGTGTGTCCATTTATGCTGATGATTCAACCATATACACATCAGCAAGCACAGCCATTGAAGTCACTGAACCTCTTAACAAAGAGTTGCAGTCTGTTTTGGAATGGGTGGCCAGTAATAAACTGGTCCTGAACATCTCCAAAACTAAGATTATTGTATTTGGTACAGATCATTCCCTAAGTTCTAGACCTCAGCTGAATCTGGTAATGAATGGTGTGGCTGTTGAACAAGTTGTTGAGACTAAATTGCTTGGTGTTACCTTTGATTCTAAACTATCATGGTCAAAAACATATCGATCCAATGGTTGTAAAGATGGGGAGATGTCATGCCTACTCTCACTCTCCCTCTCTGGTGGTCGAGGGTGCAAGGTTGCCCTTCATTATGCACACCTGTCACCATCATTAAGAGCAGCAGCACTCATTGGACTCATCTGGACTCCTTCCCTTTGTTGATTGCCCCATCTGTAAGTGTCTGCTCCATCGTTTGTTCTCTGTGTCTGCATTCATGTCGTTATGTGTTCATGTCCAGATGCTGTTCTGTCCTGTTCCATGTCCGTTGCCATTAAATGTTCACTCCCTGTACCTGCTTCTCGTCTCTGCCAACCATCGATCCTTACAGGGAGAGGTCTGTCTGTACTAAAGAGATGCTCAGAGTTTTTGACACCACACTCCAAAAAGCAAATCCTGCAAGCTTTTGTTTTTTCTTATCTTGATTATTGTCCAGTTGTGTGGTCAAGTGCTGCAAGAAAACGACCTAGTTAAGCTGCAGCTGGCCCAGAACAGAGTGGAACATCTTGCTCTTCATTGTAATCAGAGGGCTGATATAAATACTATGCATGCCAGTGTCTCTTGGCTAAGAGTTGAGAGAAGAGACTGACTGCATCACTTCTTCTTTTTATAAGAAACATTCATGCGTTAAAAATCCCAAATAGTTTGCATAGTCAACTTACACACAGCTCTGACACACACACTTACCCCACCAGACATGCCACCAGGGGTCTTTCACATTCCCCAAATCCAGAACAAATTCAAGAAAACACACAGTATTAAATAGAGCCATTATTTCATGGAACTCAATTCCATCTCATATTGCTCAAAGTAACAGCAAACCTGCTTAAAAAACAGATAAATCAACACCTCACAGCACAATGCCTCTCCCCTACTTAACCTTGATAGTTTGTGTGGATATATTGATATGGGATCCCGAGTGGCGCAGCGGTCTAAGGCACTGCATCTCAGTGCTAGAGGTCACTACAGACCCTAATTTGATTCCAGGCTGTATCACAACCGGCCATGATTGGGATTCCCATAGGGCGGTGATTCCCAATTGGCCCAGCGTCATCCATGTTAGGGTTTGGCTGGGCTAGGCCGTCATTGTAAATAGGAATTTGTTCTTAACTGACTTGCCTAATTAAATAAAAATATGTAGGTTGCATGTACCTTTTTTAGAATATATGTAGTTCTGTCCTTGAACTGTTCTTGCCTATTAATATTCTGTATGATGTCATGTTTCATGTTTTGTGTGTATCCCAGGAAGAATAGCTGCTGCTTTTGAAGCAGCTAATAGGGATCCTAATAAAATACCAAAGACCAAACCCTTTACCTGGCCATTCTCTGAATACCACGCGTTGTCTGGATCTCAGGGAACCAATCCCTTGGGTACTAATATCCGTCTTTAAGTTTAACCCACACAAACCTACAGAGAACGGATGCCCTCTGTACCCTCTTAGGATCTCTGACACCAATGAATTATTATGGGACTTTATCCCATCGTGCTCCGTTGACTGGAGTATCATCGGGAGTTATGAATAAATCACACTTTTCCCTCTGTGAAGCGAATTCCAGCTCCTCGCCAGCTTAATGAACACATCCTCCACTCACTCTCCGCTCCCAATTAGGCCAAGAGTTGGCATGTCGAGAATAAAGAACCCTGGCCCTCCTAATTCTCAGGGAACACTCCAACCTCATCCCCTTCATTAATTCCAAAGCGCTCAGTCAGTTCCTCTCCTTTGTCTCCACACTCTCCGCACTCCAAGTGCGCACGCATTCCAGTGTCGTCATGAAGATAAACTTTTAGAAAAAACGGTGCTATCTAAAACCTAAAAGGAGAACCCTTTGAAGAACCCTTTTTGGTTCCAGGTAGAACCCTTTTTGTTCCAGGTAGGAAGGTTCTACATGCAAGGTTCTACCTGGAACCAAAAACTCCTAAGGAGACTAAGAAATAACTCTTCTGCCCACTTGAGAGCGAGAGAAAGAAAACGATAGAATGAGGAGAAACGTTGTTGAGGAGATTCAAAGATAATTAAATATTTTCAAAGAGACCGATTCATCTTTCTGGGTCAGAACAGTGGCAGTTAAATCAGCAACTTGCACATGCGCAGGCTAGCGAATCACCACCGCTGTCTGAGACTGTCCAAGTACCAAGACAGGGTAGTCACGATTTTCAATCACAGCACCAGTTCTTTCATCGTAGAAAAAACAATCACCTCTCAGTCACTGCTGTGACTGCTTTATTAGAGTTGTTTGTTTAATGGGGACCTCTGCTGTTTGTTTTATGGGGACCTCAACCCTGATACGAAGCAATTATATTTTTTTAGTTAGAATTCTGGCACCAGAACTGTCAGTAAAACTGTAAATACTGCTTTTTGATAGAAATGCCATCTCTTACTGTGTACAATGAAGTATTTTGAGAAACAGTGGGGAGTTGATTACTGTAGCGTGGGCTTACAAAGTGGATTGAAACCGTGAAATGGGAGCTTATGTGTGGCTTTGGGCTTTTTGGCCCACACATACAAGGCTGAAACACAACTCAATAGCCATAAATGCCTCGGCTGTGGGAAGAGACCGTAACCCATAAGAGTCTAAGCCGGGGGGAGGGTTTAATGTGGATTTTTTCATCATGCTAATTTGATTTCCGCTGGGGCGCCGACATCGACCTTAGGGGGATAAAGGCCAAGTCCTGCAAAGAAAGCACTGGGTTATTTTGTTGAGAATACGTTGTAAAAAGGTGATCCTAATTTATAAAAACGGTGTACATTTTCCAATGGTGTTAGACATAATTTCTAAAGAGTTAGTTGAAATGGTGAGACCAGTCATAACCCCAGGAAAATGAAAACAATGGTGAGCATAATGGTCGGAAAATGCTGAGCTCACATAAAGTTCTGTACTCCATATCAAATCAAATAAAATGTTATTTGTCATATGCACCGAATACAACAGTGAAATGCTTACTTTACAAGCCCTTAACCAACAATGCAGTTCTAAGAAAATACCTAAAAAAAAAGTAAGAGATAAGAATAACAAATAATTAAAGAGCAGCAGTAAATAGCAATAGCTGGGCTATAAACAAGGGGTCAAGGTAATTGAGGTAATATGTACATGTAGGTAGAATTATTAAAGTGACTATGCATATATAATAACAGAGAGTAGCAGCAACGTAGAAGGGGCGGGGGGGCAATGCAAATAGTCTGGGTAGCCATTTGATTAGATGTTCAGGAGTCTTATGGCTTGTGGGTAGAAGCTGTTTAGAAGCCTCTTGGACCTAGACTTGGTGCTCCGGTAGCTTGACGTGTGGTAGCAGAAAGAACAGTCTATGACTAGGGTGGCTGAAGTCTTTGACAATATAAGAAGATGCTGAAGACACATGGAACATTTTATTTGCCAAAGAGAATATGAGAGGAAAAATGTGTAGATCTGCCGAATGACTCCAGCTTTGACGTTAGCATGGAAATGGAGTGTCACTTTGGTCCAGAGGGCCTGTTCAAATTGCTACCCTGTTAGGATTAAGTCATTATTTTGTGAAAAAATGTCAATACCGTGTGGTTATGTTGGTGGACCATGGCACTTTCAACACCAGGTTTGTGTCTTCAATTCCTATGGGGGACCAGTATAAATAAAAATGTAATCACTACTGTAATTTTCCCTGGATAAGGGTGTCTACTAACATATTAAAGAGAAATAGCTTTTAGATAAGCACAATTAGTGCATTCACATACTTATTAAAACTGAAAAGTAGTTGAGTGATGATGTTACGCAAGCCGCAATTTACATTAACACTAATTTTGAAACTTTGTTGTCATGAGTGAGATGCCCTTGTGAGTTACAGAGGCCTAGTTGGAACAGGCACATTAAAGCTTTAAAAAAAAATGATGTGTTGCAGCCTTTGTATGTCTCTCTGGAATACTAAACTAGCCTTCACTTGACATTTTTAGCTGAGTGCAGTTGCCATACTCTGGAACACAGTGCAATGGTGTTGAACAAAGAAAAGCTTGAACGTTGCGAGCTTTCTAGGTCAAAGAGCAGTGCATGTCTGCATGACACTCAGGACCTGGGGAAACTAGTGCTGGCAGATGTACACATGAAGAATAGCAAAAGCTAGTCCTAGACATTCCGTCCTGTCGATGTGTTTCATGTGAATGGAGCAGGTAAAGGATTTTCAAGGATCTCGTAAAGGGCATGTGAGAAAATGGTAAGCCAGAACAGAAAACGGGAGATCTTTCACTATGATTTAATAAAAGCTGCGTTTAGGATTCATGTAATTCTCCCAGACGCAGGGACTCAACTAAGAATGGCAGAATCAAAGGAGGCATAACTGAAGCCTTCTGAGATAACATGACCTGTGTCTCCCCAAAAAGTCTTCAACTCAAATGAAGCTGTTACACTTGTGCATCCCACAGTTGAACAAAAATGGCTCCAACATCCGTTTCAGGCTCCACCTCTATTGCAGAACAACCTTTTACAGACGAACAGACGAGGATAATGGCTTAATTTCATAACACAACCTCCGAAAGGAAATAATGTGCATTCAAAAAGACATTGTCTTCGTAAACTGTCACAAACGTCACAAACGTTAACTAAGTCAAACGTATGACTTATAGGACCTCGAAGGGTTAACCTGCTGTTCACATTTAGCCAATTCAATAGCAAAGGACCTTGTCTATTGTGATTAGTAACTGTTAGTTTCCTGTGTGTTTACATCCATATATCGCAACGCCTTTCCTACTAATTGACTGTCTTTCTGCGTTCCTCTACCACACATTGAGAGATATAGCTGAAAAACGTGTGATTTGGAGATATTTACTACATTTGCCCTCCTTCTACAGTTTGCTGCATTATGTTTCCTATTTCCAAACCACCCCACACTTCCATATGACTTTTAACATGGACCAACGGTGCAGAAAATGGTGTCGTAAACCAAATCTGCAGAGGTGACAGACGGACTAAATAGAACAACTGGCGTTACTTAAAACATCCCCCAACAATGAGAAAAGTCTGTATGCCGGTATTCAACTCCGTGTTTGACAAACGAGGTCGAAAATCAATGACAACGTTTGGCTACTCTTTTGATACAGTACATGGCAGACAAATAATTGTTTTGTCTGAGTGAGGAAGTACTTTGAAATTGTGAAGGGCTCACAGGCTAACATGTTTGTAGTACGCCTCTTTCCTTTACGTGGTTTTTTTCCCCTCTAACTGATTGGAGTATTTTTCTAATCTGAACTCCCTTAGCCACCACCAGTTTTAATGCCTTCCTTTGCCTTATTAAGACAGTCCTTATCTCTGCCTCTTTATTAATGTGGGCTAAAATTCACTATATGAAGACAGATAGAGGCAGTGTATCAGCCTGCAAAATACGCATCTAATGACTATGCAGAAGGGGACTTCACATGGCTGCAAGCTCTAGTGGTTTGTTGCACCACATTTACATAGTAGCTTGTGTTATTATTGATAATGTTCTAGTCCCAATAGGAAGCAGCCACTCAAATATTTCCATTGAAGTCTCCGGGGCACAGATCTCTCTCTCTCTCTCTCTCTCTCTTTCTGTGTAGTCTGTTTATCTCTCTCTCTTTATCTCTCTCTTTCTGTATATTTCTGTATCCTTCTCTCTCTCTTTTCCTCTACCTCATTCTCTCTCTCTCTCTCTCTCTCTCTCTCTCTCTCTACCTCTCGCTCTCTACCGCTCTCTACCGCTCTCTCTCGCTCTCTAACTCTCTCTCTACCTCATTCTCTCTCTCTACCTCTCTACCTCATTCTCTCGCTCTACCTCTCTCTACCTCATTCTCTCTCTCTCTCTCTCTCTCTCTCTCTCTCTCTCTCTCTCTCTCTCTCTCTCTCTCGTGCAACTTTTTATGTGTGGCACAACACAAATGGCTGCTTGAAAACGACATATGCCCAAAAAATACATAAAACGTCATTCTTGTGGTATCTAGCAGTTGTGACATTATATTTAACGCTGTTAAATATATTCTAAATGCTTTATGAAAGAGTTCATGCAAAGTGTGCGTCTATGAAATATGGGCAGGCCAATAACATTTCCTGACAGTGCAGCAGAAAGACAGATGGACTGCTGGACTGAAGATGTAGAAATGAGTCTCTTCGGAGGACTGCATTATTATATGTCACACCGTAGCAACTGCCTATGTAAGACACACTACAGACCCTACAGTCTCTTGTGACTAGACAGGCAGGCTTTATGCCAAACGATACGGCGAGCATCAGTGCATCAAAACTGCCTGGAGAAACTTTGCAGCTGTGTCCGTTATTAAATAAGGAGTTGAATGCCCGTCGGGCAGGCAGATTGAACTGTTCAATAGAAATATAGTGAGAAATAATGACCATCCTTACATTCAATTCCAGGCATGATTTTGCTGGTTTGTACAAAATAAGAAAATCAATTTTGATATGCAAAAGTAGAGGCTTGGGGAGGTCTAATGGTCTAAGCAGCTGCCTCTGGAGCACATGTACAAAGTACAGCTGCCAGCATGGCTTCAAATCCGACCCACTGCTCTCACTGCTCTCTCTCTCTATCCAATAAACATACAAAATCCTTAAATATACAATACCGTTCAAAAGTTTGGGGTCACTTAAAAATGTCCTTGTTTTTGAAAGAAAAGCAATTTTTTTTGTCCAAAAGTTGAGGACTTGTGAGGCATCTGTTTCTCAAAATCAGACACTCTAACGTACTTGTCCTCTTGCTCAGTTGTGCACCGGGGCCTCCCACTGCTCTTTCTATTCTGGTTAGAGCCAATTTGCGCTGTTCTGTGAAGGGAGTAGTACACAGCGTTGTAAGAGATCTTCAGTTTCTTGGCAATTTCTCGCATGGAATAGCCTTCATTTCTCAGAACAAGAATAGACTGACGAGTTTCAGAAGAAAGTTCTTTGTTTCTAGACATTTTGAGCCTGTAATCAAACCCACAAATGCTGATGCTCCAGATACTCAACTAGTCTAAAGAAGGACAGTTTTATTGCTTCTTTAATCAGAACAAACGTTTTCAGCTGTGCTAACAAAATTGCTAAAGAGTTTTCTAATAATCGTTTAGCCTTTTAAAATGATTAACTTGGATTAGCTAACACAACGTGCCATTGGAACACAGGAGTGTTGGTTGCTGATAATAGGCCTCTGTACGCCTATGTAGATATTCCATTAAAAATCTGCCGTTTCCAGCTATAATAGTCATGTAGAACATTAACCATGTCTACACTGTATTTCTGATCAATTTGATGTTATTTTAATGGGCAGAAAATGTGTTTTTCTTTCAAAAACAAGGACATTTCCAAGTGACCCCAAACTTTTGAACAGTAGTGTATATATATAAACAAATCCTTTAAAAAATATATAAATAAGGAGTTGATGCTTGAAATCAGTTGTTGTCGTGATTTAAAAAAAATAATCTACAGTTGTCATCTCATCAGCCCAAGTTAATAGAGGTTGTTGAAGGTAGTGCCTAGCTTTAATGGCAGCCCCATGGCACTATGGCCGGATGCTGCTAGTGCCCATGCCCAGGGATGTAACTGGAAGACAGGCGGATTGATCGGAACACTGTTCTTCTCATGACAAGGACATTAAAAGCCAAGAGGTGTTTCTGACCATGGTTGCGTTCCAAATGGCACCCTATTCCCGATATAGTGCATTACTTAAGGAACATGGCGCCATTAGGGGTGCAACCCGTCGCTGTCCTTTGCACCCCCTGGGAGATGGATGAATGTCATATATAAGAAATGGTTTCTTTCTCTCTTTTTTCTTTATTTTCAATTGGCCAATTGTGATTGATTTGACAATCTGTTGGATCATGTGCTTGTTCTGACGTGAACATTTTAACATGTGATTGCTCTATAGTGCGCTTGCAGTGCTGCATACATAACAGTCCTGACAGCATTATGTCACCTATATAAAGAATGGCACGTATTATCTCAACTACCTCCTTGGTAATATGGCTGTAAGTATTTGGGCTTCTTGATGTACTGTCATCTGTATAGTATTTGATGTGATGACTGCCAAGCACAGTTACTGCAACTGTGGAGGAGCACATTTCTGTCACTGGAAGGAAAACATTGCATTTTCATCATACTTACCAGTGGTGTATAGTGCTTAAGTAAAAACTACTTTTTACTCCGTACATTTTACCTGACACCCAAAAGTACTTGTTACATTTTGAATGCTTAGAAGGACAGGAAAATGGTCCAATTCACGCACTTGTCAAGACAACACACGGTCATCCCTTCTGCCTCAGATCTGGCAGACTCACTAAACACAAATGCATCTTTTGTAAATAATGTCTGAGTGTTGGAGTGTGCCGCTTGGTTATCCATAACTTCTAAAAACAAGAAAATGGTGCTGTCTGGTACGCTTAATATAAGGAATTTTAAATTATTTATACTTTTACTTTACTTTTGATACTTAAGTATATTTGAGCAATTACATTTACTTTTGATACTTAAGTATATTTGAGCAATTACATTTACTTTTGATACTTAAGTATATTTAGAACCAAATACTTTTAGACTTTTACTCATGTAGTATTTTACTGGGTGACTTTTATTTTACTTGAGTAACTTTCTATTAAGGCATCTATACTTTTACTCAAGTATGACAATTGGGTACTTTTCCACCACTGATACTTACTATACTATTTAAAGACTCCATTCTACATTTTCTAATAGTGTATGCCAGTCATTGTATTTGTAGGCAAATGCAGCACTCCAGAAAGTTTATTTTAAAAAAGGACTGAAAGACGTCTCCTCATTTCACCTATTTATTTTCCTCCGGAAATTTCTAACGCGTTTCGGCTGTTACTGTATGCTTTCATCAGAGCATAAAAAAAGTGCCAAAGCCATTGTTTTTTATATTCAGGTGCCTAGGTGATAATTACAATTGCCCACACCTGTGGGAGGGCGGTACATAATGGTCATTTAAAAAAAGCATTTGAAAGTATTCAGACCCCTTGACTTTTTCCACGTTTGTTACGTTACAGCCTTATTCTAAAATTGATTAAGTACAACATTTTCCTCTTCAATCTTCACACAATACCTCGTAACGAAGAAGTGAAAACAGGTTTTAGAAATGTTTTGAAATGTATAAAAAAAATAAAACAGAAATACCTTACTTACATATTGATCATCCTTGAGACGTTTCTACAATTTGATTGGAGTCGACCTGTGGTAAATTCAGTTGATTGGACATGTCAATATACAACCCCACAGTTGTCAGAGCAAAAACCAAGCCATGAGGTCGAAGGAATTGTCTGTATAGCTCCGAGACAGGATTGTGTCGAGGAACAGATCTGGGGAAAGGTACCAAAACATTTCTGGGGCATTGAAGGTCCCCAAGAACACAGTGGCCTCCATCATTCTAAAATGGAAGAAGTTTGGAAGCACCAAGACTCTTTCTAGAGCTGGTCGCCCGGCAAAACTGAGCAATCGGGGGAGAAGGGCCTTGGTCAGGGAGGTGACCAAGAACCCGATGGTCACTCTAATCAGAGCTCCAGAGTTCCTCTGTGGAGATGGGTGAACCTTCCGGAAGGACATCTATCTCTGCAGCACTGCATCAATCAGGCCTTTATGGTAGAGTGGCCAGACGGAAGTCACAACTCAGTAAAAGGCACATGACAGCCTGCTAGGAGTTCACCAAAAGGCACCTAAATGACTCTCAGACGATGAGAAACAAGATTCTCTGGTCTGATGAAACTAAGATTGAACTCTTTGGCCTGAATGCCAAGTGTCACGTCTGGAAGAAACCTGGCACCGCCTGGAAGATACCTGGCACCATCCCTTCTGTGAAGCATGGTGGTAAAGGCATCATGCTGTGGGAACGTTTTTCAGTGGCAGGGACTGGGAGACTAGTCAGGATTAAGGGAAAGATGAGCGGAGCAAAGTACAGAGAGATCCTTGACGAAAACCTCTTCCAGAGTGCGCAGGACCTCAGACTGGGGCAAAGGTTCAACTACCAACAGGACAACGACCCTAAGCACACAGCCAAGACAATGCAGGAGTGGCTTCGGAACAAGTCTCTGAATGTCCTTGAGTGGCCCAGCCAGAGCCCAGACTTGAACCCAATCGAACATCTCTGGAGAGACCTGAAAATAGCTATGCAGCGACGCACCCCATCCAACCTGACAGAGCTTGAGGTGCTTCAACAAAGAACTGAATACAAAGTCTGAATAGTTATGTAAATATGATATGTATATATTTTTTAATAAATTTGCTAAAGTTTCCTAAAACCTGTTATTGCTTTGTCATTATGGGTTATTGTGTGTAGATTAATGAGGGGGGGAAAAAACGTTTTAATCCATTTGAGATCTTTGGTGCATTTAGTTACTTCCTATTGCAAAGTAAAGCCTACAAAAATAGATGCTTGGGGGAATAAAAAATAGACATCTGGATAGAAAGATTATAATTGAATTTAGGAATATATATATATATATATATATATATATATATATATATATATATATATATACATAAGCATTCAAAATACAGCACAGCCATATAATCTACATGTAGGAACCTCTGTAATCCTATGGGACGGTAAAAAGCCTTTTACAGTAGGAGTGGCATATTAGAAAGCAATTGAAATCTTTAGAAAAAGGCTTTACTCGGTTCTTTAGAGAATACTTCCAGTTGCCTTACGTGTATGTATGTGTGTGTGTGTGTGTGTGTGTGTGTGTGTGTGTGTGTGTGTGTGTGTGTGTGTGTGTGTGTGTGTGTGTGTGTGTGTGTGTGTGTGTGTACATGTGTTTGTTAACATGCATAAGTATGTGTGTGTGTTTTTTTGTTTTAGACGTGTGGAAAAAGTACAGCCGACTGGAGCATGGTTCTCTAAAGGGGTTTTAGTCTGCACTTTTCAACTTTGTTGAAACACTCATCTGGTCCCTTTTAATCATATACTTTGGTAATACCAGGCATCGTTTGGTAAATATGCACTCTTATTTTCACATGAAATATGAAAGCTGACCTTGTGATCCACCCACTACCTGTAATTGTTGGCATTGTCTCTCAATTGAGGTGTGAATAGATCATTGGTCATGTTAAACTTGTTTCACACCTTTACTTGACAACTTAACTAGCTGAGTGTTGATAAACAACTTGCAGGCATCTCTATCATTGTCTGACTTAATACTATTTGGGACTCCTTTATTAACATATATTTAAAGATGCAATAGGTCCGTTTTTTCAAAATATTTGAATGTGTGTGATATCCATAGTTGGATAAATGAAAGGTCATGATTTATTTGCTTCATTTTGGATAGCCTATACATCTCCATAAAAAAAAATTGAGAGATTTTTCCCCACCAATAAGTCAGATTTGTCCGGCAGACTACATAAACTAAAGCTAACTGTGATATTTTAGGAGAAAAAGGCAGTTATGCTTTTTTTCAAAGGTTTAAGAACTAGCCCCGCCTTAATGATACACAGTCTGAATTTCTGCTCCCAATAGTTGGAGCGACTGTTCCACTGTCAGTCTTGAAGGTTACCTCGTGCGTAGTGGGTAAACGGTGCGGAGAGGAGACGGATATTTCGCTGCTCTCACACATAGGCTACACACGCCATCAAAGAGGCTGAATTAAGATAGCCTGAATCTTAAGTAAAATATTTAAGTAAAAAAACAAATCTTGAGTAGGATATGATAAAACCCATGTTTTTGTGAAGAGCGTTCATCAGACCATATGGTAGTGCCTTTGGTGGCACAACTTCTCCTTTGCTTCTGAACAGCCAGAGTCGGTGAACAATTTGAGAACAGTGAGCAAAATGTTCAAGCCAAACAGAGGACATCAAAAGCGGTGAATTTGGATATCGTTGGATTTAAAAGACGGATCCTTCCCTATAAGAGCAGTGATTCAATCAAACTTATGGCGTGAAGGTAAGAGCACATCTTGCTCTGACACCTAAACACAGGTTTAATTCTCATTAAATTGACACGGTGTCCACATTGAAGAATAGACATAGGCTACCCGATGCCTGCACTATGAAGGAAAGTGTAGACTAGATCCAGTTGCTTAAAGTGATATTTCAAGATCATAATATAGTTATTCGTTTTTTTGCATGTAGTGAATGATTCTCCCACTTAAGTTTTCAATTAGTAACAATTTGCGCACGCCTGAATTTTATAAATTGATGAGGTATGGAGTCATTTATTATGTTAGACCATATGCTGTATGGCAGTGATCATTTCATGATCAACTAAATTATGTGCTCCAGGCTATAATATTTCACGCGTGCGTTTGCGTGCCTGCGCGCGTTGTTATGTGTGTGCTTTTGCGAGTGTGCCTGCGTGCATAAATATGTATGAGTCTGCTTACTTAAGTTTGTGGCGTGTGTGTGCATACGTGCGTGCGTGCCTGCGAGCTGCGTTTGTTTGAATGCTCTCTGCATCAATTTTCTGTAGATTTAGGGATCATTTCTGTGTAATATGTCACAGGTATAATACAACATGACAAGGTTGCCTGTTGGTCTTCTTCAAAGGCCCCGACGAAAGGGCAGAGCAAACGGATGATTGTACACGCACTCACCACTAGTAAGCCATTTAAAGACTTATTGAATGTTTATGGTCAGCCCTGCTCCATAGATGGTGTGTGTGTTTGTGATCCTATGAAGGAACTGCCTGTGCTTCTCATGCAGCTTCTTGTTCCTATCAACAGCCTCTGAGAATAGCAGCACCATCTTTAGTGTTTCTTAAATGTGTTGCCTTAGCATATAATCTATTAGTATATACATTATACAGTAGGATATATCTAAATCGATGAGAGTTATACATGTATGGTGTTGTGTTTTGACTATACTCTATACTATACCACTTTTGTATTTGTGTTTATTATCTACTAGCCAAGGCAGCAGCTACTCTTTCTGGGGTCCATATAATGTACAATACATTTCACAACAGATTTCACAACACCGTTAAGTGTGTGCCCTCAGACCGCTACTCTACTACCACATATCTACAACACAAAATCCATGTGTACATACATGTGTGTAAGTGCGTATGTTATCGTGTGTGTATGCATGTGGCTGTGCCTGTGTGTATGTCTCTTCACAGTCCCCACTGTTCCATAAGGTGTATTTTGTATCTGTTTTTAAAAAAAATCTGATTTAGCTAAAACAGTGTTTTGTCCCTCACAAGTAAATGATTAGATGAGCAATGAAAAATAAGGTGTGATCCACAGCCGGCAGTCATACCCATGACCAAAGATGACAATGATAATGATGATAATAATTGTTATTTTCATGGTTGCTCATTTAATAATCAACTTTTTTTTTTTGCACAAAATGCCGACAGGCTTTTGATACATATTTAAAACAATTACACAATTACTGAGAAATACCAATTAGCCTGAATGGTGCCAAAAATTCAAATGACTCAATACTCTCCAACTGCAGAGGAACATCCTTAGATGCAAAATGCGGAGAGACGGTGAATAAATGTACACACGGTGTGCTCTAATTACTTCAGCCACAGAAAATAACAACCATTATTGCTACTGGATTGCAGGGATTTTTGGTCTTAACAAGCTACGTTATGGTTCTTTTATGATTATTTCTGTTTGTGCTGTCCATTGCCTCCCTTACTGGCAGGTCGGAAGCTTATAGCTCCATACCATCTCAATACGATCCTCTTAGCTCTCTGGTTACTCTGTACTGTATCTCACTCTTGTGCTGCTGATGGCAATCCGAGCTGCTGAAATTACCCAGGGGGGGGGGGGGCTGAGTTTGGGACACCCTGCGTATAGATGGCCTACCCTAGCTGTTTCTGAACGAGAATGATTCTAAGAAGTAGAACAATCTGCCATTGTTTACATGCTTGAGTCATGGTTGGTTTGTTTGGAGGTAGACTGTAGGCTTCAGCAGATGTCGCCCTGACAGATAGCTAGCTGTCTCCCATTATTTACGAAGAGCTCCATTGAATAGTTGAGACATCAACACACTTGTACTGTAGTCTGCCAATACACCATGGCTTATGTTATGCATACCTTCAGTTTCGATAACAACAACCTTAAAATAATAGTACATTAGTTTTCCGGTGTGGTAGTCATTATGTCACATTGAAAGCTCATTTACATTGGGGTTTTCACATGTCAATCATTTAATTGTTTTGGAATTGGAATTTGTAACCAACAACTAGAATTATATGGTATAGCTAGAATGATATTCCCACTTCGAGTCCCTTTTTCTGAGTGTGTCAACTGCCAGACTTTTCTTGTGAGCAATAATCACTGAAAGGAAAGGAGATGGAGGAGGCAATTAAGTCCAACAACCTATAAAAGGTATGGTCCACTTATGATGGTGCAGATTACAGTCTTCTGGTGTATCTGGTCATTAAGGGGCTGTCGATGTCAACATAATGGAGGGGTGTAAAGTGTCCGACCAGGAATGAGCATGTTATGTATTTCACGGCATGTGTGATATGTTCGGGCAAAGGAGACAAGGGGAGAAGAGGGAGGATGCGAGGAGTATGCAATTGAGATCTTCCCATGATAACCTTCCCTACTGTGCAAATGCCTGTATAATCTTCAGTTGGCCTTTAGTCCCTTTGAACTCTTATCCTAAGCTGATCAAAACGTCATACATCTTGCGTCACACTTGATTGAAATGTATCCTGACAAACCTTATTTAAACAAATGGTCCATGGTGAAATCCTCGCCTTATCGTAAGCAAGCAGTCTAGGTTATTTTGGGTGCTTAGAAGCAGAGATCCTTTCTCCCCCTCTATCTCTCTCTCATCCACTGCAGGATTATAAAGAGACAATGCTCCCCTGGGAGACGTTTTACTCCTTTAGTCAGAGTCAGGCTAAATTGTCAAAGCTCTCTCCACACACATATGCACACGCGTGCGCACAACCATGCTCACAGGCATACACACACATTCATGTGGATGTCCTCTAAGGTTACTTCTGCATGGCAAGATGAAGTATCACAGGTACAGTAGTGGTACGTGGGTAAAATCACCAGGGAAGCCAAGCCAAGAAAAAATTCCAGATTTAATTCCATTGCTGTTTGCTCTATAACCTGTTAGTTCATATGCCGTGACACCATTATATACACAGTTGAAGTCGGGAAGTTTACATACACTTAGGTTGGAGTCATTAAAACTCTGTTTTTCAACCACTCCACACATTTCTTGTTAACAAACTATATGGGAAGTCGGTTAGGGCATCTACTTTGTGCATGACACAAGTATTTTTTCCAACAATTGTTTACAGACAGATTATGTCACTTATAATTCAGTGTATCACAATTCCAGTGGGTCAGAAGTTTACATACACTAAGTTGACTGTGCCTTTAAACAGCTTGGAAAATTACAGAAAATAATGTCATGGCTTCTGATAGGCTAATTGACATAATTTGAGTCAATTGGAGGTGTACCTGTGGATGTATTTCAAGGCCTACCTTCAAACTCAGTGCCTCTTTGCTTGACATCCTGGGAAAGTAAAAATAGCCAAGACCTCAGAAAAGAATTGTAGACCTCCACAGGTCTGGTTCATCCTTGGGAGCAATTTCCAAACACCTGAAGGTACCAGGTTCATCTGTAAAAACAATAGTGCGTGAGTATAAACATCATACCGCTCGGTAAGGAGACGCGTTCTGTCTCCTAGAGATGAACGTATTGGTGCGAAAAAAGTGCAAATCAATCCCAGAACAACATCAAAGAACCTTGTGAAGATGCTGGAGGAAACAGGTACAAAAGTATCTATATCCACAGTAAAACGAGTCCTATATCGATATAACCTGAAAGGCCGCTCAGCAAGGAAGAATCCACGGCTCCAAAACCGCCATAAAAAAGCCAGACTACGGTTTGCAACTGCACATAGGGAAGATCTTTCACGCCCTGGCCATAGAGGTTTTTATTCTCTATTTTGGTTAGGCCAGGGTGTGACTAGGGTGGGCATTCTAGTTTCTTTATTTCTATGTTTTCTATTTCTTAGTTTTTTTGCCGAGTGTGGTTCCCAATCAGAGGCAGCTGTTTATCGTTGTCTCTGATTCGGGATCACATATAAGTTGTCATTCTGCTTTTGGTGTTTGTGGGATCTTGTTTTTTGTTAGCTCTGTGAAGCCTGCAGAACGCGGCGTTCGTTATTCTTTTGTTGTTTTGTTTGGTGTTCTGAGTAAATAAAGAATTATGAACACTTACCACGCTGCACCTTGGTCTCTTTCTGACGACAAACGTTACAAGATCGTCCTCTGGTCTGATGAAACAAAAATGGAACTGTTTGGCCATAATGACCATCATTATGTTTGGAGGAAAAAGGGGGAGGCTTGCAAGCTGAAGAACACCATCCCAACCGGGAAGCACCTGGGGTGGCAGCATCATGTTGTGGGGGTGCTTTGCTACAGGAGGGACTGGTGCACTTCACAAAATAGATGGCATCATGAGGGTGGAAAATTATGTGGATGTGTTGAAGCAACATCTCAAGACATCAGTCAGGAAGTTAAAGCTTGTTTGCAAATGGGTCTTCCAAATGGACAATGACCCCAAGCATACTTCCAAAGTTGTGGCAAAATGGCTTAAGGACAACAAAGTAAAGGTATTAGAGTGGCCATCACAGAGCCCTGACCTCAATCCTATAGAAAATATGTGGGCAGAACTGAAAAAGTGTGTGCGAGCAAGGAGGCCGACAAACCTGACTACATCAGCTCTGTCAGGAGGAATGGGCCAAATTCACCCAACTTATTGTGGGAAGCTTGTGGAAGGCTACCCGAAACGTTTGACCCAAGTGAAACAATTTAAAGGCAATCCTACAAAATACTAATTGAGTGTATGTAAACTTCTGACCCACTGGGAATGTGATGAAAGAAATAAAAGCTGAAATAAATCATTCTCTCTGCTATTATTCTGACATTTGACATTCTTAAAATAAAGTGGCGATCCTAACTGACCTAGGACAGGGAATTTTTACTCGGATGAAATGTCAGGAATTGTGGAAAAACTGAGTTTAAATGTATTTGGTTAAGGTGTATGTAAACTTCTGACTTCAACTGTATATGCCAGTTCACAGGTAAAAGATGTACAAAAAGATACATGTTCGGCTCCACAAGTAACTACCTACAGGTTCCAGACAACGATTGTCCAAATGACTGACTATTGTGCACAGATTGACAACGATAGCGGGAAGAAAGGAAGAGAGAAGAAAGAAAGAAGAAAAGTGCTTGAGAGACATGAAATCTCTCAACAATTATCTCAGTGTGCGACACGTTCAGTCAAAGGACCATTAACTGTGAATGTGGTACTAGATCTGGGCGGGTCCCCTTGGACATTTAGTCAGAAATACTAGCTTTAGTTTAAGCCTTGGCGCAAACAGATGTTTGGGGACAATGACAGACCTGCGGTGTGTAGGGAACAACATTTTCCCAGAGTTGAAGTGCAGAACCTCTCTTTTTGTGATTGTAGTCGAGAAACGTTTCAAGAAGATCTAAATGTTAGACTACACAGTGTGGCTTAGAGTGTGTATAGTTTAAATAGCTTTTGAATTGCAGTTTGGAATTTTCCCCCAAACTGGTACAAAACCTTACTGTATAACCTTCACTGTGGGCTTTGATACAGTAATGGTCCAATCAAATAGGTTCTTACTAAAGGTTTACATCTGGAAATAGCATGTACCCATTTTTATCATAACGGGCATTCATTCATTAAAAGGTTTAGTGTTGTTAAATCAATAATATCTCTGTAATTACTTCTGTGTGTGATTCATAGTCTCTATAGGCTCTCCTTTCATCATTTTGTCCTTGTTCTCTCTCAGATTGAACCGTCCTACACACAGTTTGAGTTTCACGTTTCAAGTTTTAATGTCACATGGACAGATACGGTGAAATGCCTTTCTTGCAAACTCAAAACCCAACAATGCAATAATCAATAACAATGTAAACTAGAAAAAAACCACACGAGAAATATGAAGAAATGTAAAGAACACAATAAGTAAGTAAGCATACTATTTACAGGGTAGGGCTGACCCCATTTAGTCGACTGGTCTCAGTGGTCTAATCCATTGCGGAGGCCATTGGGATGGCACAGTCCATCACTCTAAGACATGATACTGAATTGCACTAATGGTGCAACACTAATAAATCTAATGTTATTTTAGAACAAATGCGCTTTCTCCCATGTTGGAGACGGTCGCTGTCCGCGCCCTTGCAACAGTCTTCAGTAGAATTGGCACCTATGTTGCTATGTGCATGATATCAAAGTACACCAGCATATTGGGATTGAGAACAATGTGGCGGAGGCAGCGGCAGCAGGGATGAGGAAACAGCCCTTGCCTTAGCCTAATTGTCTAAGACAATTGAGTAGAGAGGAAACCCCAACTTAATTAGATCTATAATCAATAGCCTCACTGTTAAATGTGCCTGGCTTTATAAATCATCCATATATATCTACAGAAATAAGACAGATCTCGCTTCTGTTGCCTGTTTGAGTGTTTGTTTAATAGCCTACTGATTCCGTGAGCACCAACCAAGCCTTGTGCAACGGAAGAATGCCGAATAAAGCAGTTTCACAGATTTGGTTGTTTTTAATCTTCGCTACACTGTAATAAAGGCTTTCCATTTTTTTTCCCCGTTAGAACAGACTGGTATTACTTACAATTGATTTAGTGTTGTTTACACTGTTCCAAACAGTATAATTTTTTTTGTAATCTCACAGCACCGTCACACATAATATGCCACCTCCTTTTTCTTCATCTCCTTCTTATTGTTATTATTACAATTATTATTATGATCATCATTGTAATAATAAGTAATGTCGTTATCATTATTAGGTTTTTTATAGTAGCCTTGTATAACCACCATCAAGCTTTTGGCCTAAGAGCGCGTCCTGTTTAGTCTTAATAGCGTAACTTCCTTAGGCCTATATTTCAAAATATAGGCTACTGTGTCTATCAATCAACCAATCATTAATTAGTTCATGCAGTCACACAGCATATGAGACATTCATGTTTTGAAATGCAATGAAGCATTTTAGTTTGAAAATTATATAACAAAGGGAGCTTTGTATAATTTGCCTGAACAAGAAATAAACCGCAGTTCGCGAATGCATGCAACTGTTTTTAGTCTGCTGTAATAAAGGCTTTATATTTTTCATTAAAACAGACTCTCTGGTACACTTATTTATTATGTGTTGTTTACACTGTTTCAAATGGTCAGAAAAATAATCAGGAACTGTTTGGCAGACATAATGCTCACGCAGTGCTTGCTCCTATACCCTTCTTTATCTGGATCTCCAGTAGTTTCCACGACTAAGTCAAATATCTTCCACAGATCTGACTTCCCCTTTCCCCCCTGAGCAACCAGTAAACATTCACCCCCTTTCGAGTTTCTTTGTCACGTCGTCCGCATCCATTTTGCTGTCACGTGTTACTGTGTTCGGAGTTTGTTATAACCAATTTATTGATGTGATTGTGATAGGCTGTAGGTCCGCCCTATTGGTCACATGCATGCGGTGCTTACATGTCTCACGTAAAGAGAGCATGGGTTGGGGAAATAGGGAATTTCATTCCTAAACGAATTAGGGATTTGTAGGCATACTGTGTAAGAAACTAAATGGCTGAATGTACATTGCAGCTTCAGCACAGACAGTGCAATAAACACTTGCTGTGCCGTGGTGCCTTTTCGCAACAGTAGGGAAGAGAGCGAGACAACGTGCACCAGTCACACAGGCACTCAATGTCATTTTTTTTAACACTGTGTGACCATCGGGCTCTTTCTTGAGTTATTTGTGTGTCTTAATTATTTAATCAAACAGTGTGCTTAAAGCGTCAGACAAGATCAGTGTATATGTAGTTGATTTCAGTCAAACACATAGGGTGTGTCTGTATATATACATATGCAAAAAATTATTTTAAACATTTCAACCAATCAATTGGTTGAAAGAAAAGGATGACTCTTGGCCAACCAAGTTTTTTTGGGTCGGGGACAGCCCTAATACAGGGTCAGTTCAAATACCATATTTGCTATGTGCAGGGATACTGGAGTGATGTACTGTAAGTAAATATGTATAGGGGTAAGATGACTAGGCAACAGGATATGAGATAAAGAGAGTAGCAACAGCTTGTATGTGAGTTGGTGTGTGTGTGTGTGGAGTCAGTATAAATGTAAGTGCATATTATGTGTGAGTGAGAAGATGGAGTGTGTGTGAGTGTGCAATAGAGACAGTGCAAAATACTGAAATAAAAGGTCAATGAAGATACAAGGTCAACTCAGATGGTCAGTGTAGCTATTTTGTTTAGATCTGAAAGACCACTAATGACCTTTTAGATATGAGGGACTACGCTGTTCTGTTTTTTTTTTTTACATCTTTGGTGTGGAGAGCACCGTGGCATCAAGTATCAAGATTTCTTTTGGCATCAAGATTTTCTTCCAACATTGCAAGACAATTGAGCGAGTTTTGATGTACAAGTTGCAAGATGCAATGAATTTACCATAGAATTCTGGGTATTTATTGAATTTGCATTGGGGAAAGCAGAAACAAACATGGCAAAAGGGAAAGTTTAAAAGTTAACAAAGGGAAAACCATCTTAGAAAAGCGCAACTTTTAAAGGGAGATGTATTGTGGCAGCATGACTACATACACAAATTAAACTCTTTAGTTAAAAAATAAATAAATAATAATATTCACAAACCCATGGCAAACATCTCAAACAGGTTGAAGGCAAAATGGTAAATAAATGTATGTCATTCTCTGTCTGCTAGCTGCTTCAGCTAGGGCTTTACCTACAAGCATGAGCTTCACCTGGGTCTCCTATGCAGACAGCTGAGTAGGAAAGTAGGCAAAGGACCTCACCAGAGACATGGCTTGTTGTTAGGAAAGAGCATCCCCACAACCTAATGAGGCAGTTGGAGGCTTGTTAACGTCCCCCTTCTCTGCTTCCTCCAACAGACAGATGCTCCACAGCTTCCCACATTACTTTATTTGAGTAGCTAGTTGCTAACATCAGTAGAACAACTACCTCGTTTCTAGTACATTCTGATAGCATGTCTGGGCATGCCTAAAGATAGGATTGTTTTTTTTAGAAGGTTATTGGTTCCCAATGCTTACATTGCAGTTTATGGATGGACATATAATCTGAGTCAGTTCAACTGGTGTGAACTTTGATTGTTGTCTTCTTGAACCCATCTGGAGGTTCGTAAATATTTCGTTAGTAGGTTTCTATCAAAAGTGCAGGCCTTTTATTCCTATATTGTCTTCTCACAAATATGGTCAAAATCAAAATGTTGCTGTCAGTGTATAGGAATGTTTACTGGCTTTTCCTGGGGCACACGTTGTATCAATCGTGAGTAATGTAAAGCATTCATACGAGCATTTTTCTTCCTCAATGTTTGCAGCATTCACCAGTGTTAGCAACTCGAACAGGTAAACAAACAATTGCCCCAGCTGTAAAATATGTGACCTGCGAATCTCTTCCATAAACATTTTATAGGGTGATGAAGTGATACTTCATGCTCAACATATCAAAGGGAGGTTTGTTGATGTTGTGAAACGGTCATTTGAATCACTCCCTCAAAACATCCCCTTAAACAGTTTGCTCACCCATATCACGACCACCTGTACACAGGAATACCTCTTGGATCCGAATCGATTCGTGAGCCATACGCTTTTGGACCTTGGAAGAGCGTCATTGAAATTGCAGGTCGTATTTTAGTTCGAGCCTGAGAAATGCGGAATTATTATCCCCATCCTTGTGGATATCGGGGCCCTACTGTTTTAGAAAATGTTACGGTGAATTAATTTTGTATCTGGAACAGCTTCTATTATTTTATTAACTCGATCAATTCTCTATTTTTCAACATTTTTCGTTTAACATTTTATCTGGGAAAAGTTCCAAACAGAAATAGATTCACATTTAGGGGGCAAGGATGGTAATTATTCTTAGGGGTGTAACTATTGAAGGAAATAATTGCAGTAAGGAGATAAAGAAGAAGATAAAGGGAAGAGACGCTGTAAGTGCTACTGTATGCAGGCCAGGGAGGGCTTTCTCTTCTCTGCACAGTGGAGGTACAATAACCCTGCTTAGAAAATGGCTAAATGATGACTACCTACCCAAAGCATGTCAGTAGGTAGTCAGACCGAGGCAAAATGGGTACATAATGACTATATAGGACAAGGGCGGACTGGAACCAGAAATCAACCCTGTCATTTCTAACACCCATTTTATTACTTGAGGCCCCCACACAGTTAATTATTTTTTCATTCTGCTGAGAAGAAAAAAAAAGATCAGCCCATATGGCATTTGCCCTAACTGCCCTGCAGCCAATTTGTTTCTGTGAAAAAGACTGCGTTCTGTGTTTGTTTATGCTGTACTGTGAAATTCAAATGTGCATGGGTCAAAGTGTACGGAGGCTTCCCTCTCCACATTACCTACAATACTTATGTGTCAGTCGGTACTTTGACCGTGACAACAGATGCCAATCAAGGATTCACAGCCTGTAATTGGCTAGTTGCCATCGATGACTTCGACCAAGCATCAAAGAGGCCTACAGCAGATAGAAAACAAATTTAAAAAATAGCTGCTATCACCGAATAAGATCAAAACTTTTACTCCAGATTGACAGAGGTGGTATCTACTGGAGGTTTCTCCCAGTCTCAGACACTTGTATTCCATACACACACACAGACAGACAGACAGACAGACAGACAGACAGACAGACAGACAGACAGACAGATATTCCAATCATCATCTTCCATCTAACCTTCAGTCAGCTGTGCTGCTATGGGAGTATGACGTAGGCTATGCAGGGCGTATTGATGCTTGTGGCTAGATGGGGGTTGTTGAGTGTTCATCCAGGTCTGCACTTCAGGACAGGTCACCTGCTCATGGATGATGGAAGTGAGGGTTATAAGGTCAGCTTATGATTGGATATGGAGTAATTTGATGTCATACAATGCCAGAGAGAAGACACTAATAACCTCTCAGTGAGCTGGCAGACAGCGAGATAATAGGCTATTGTGTAATGTGTGTTTCTTATAAAGGTTTTCAGCAATACAGTTCAATAGGATGTATGATATTGTATCTCTGTGGTTTCCAGCCTGTGTTTTTTAATCATTCTGTAAATCCATGGATTGTCAATCGTCATATCTGACTTGGCTTATTCATTTGAGCTCCTAATGGAGCATAAGGCCTCAATATCTGGTTATACCTTGACGCAATACAAACTCCACTAGTTTCCCCTGTGTGACCTGCAGGAGTATCCCTCCGCCTTCAACTTCTCAGCTGAGCTCGATATGTCTCCAAAACGTTGTATACGATTGGGCGATAGCTAGCCGTTGCTCCTATTTCGCATCTTGGGATAAAGCGTACGTGGGTATAAGGATAAGGCTGGTACAGCCCCAGTGAGCACTGCGAGGACAACCAGTTCCGACACAAGCTTTCAGGACAGCAGTGAGAACAATCTCACATAAATAAAGAATTGGAGCGGGCAAATAAATGAGCTCAGACAGCACAGGGCATCTGCGGGGTAAAGGCACAGGCCTGTGTCCCCGGGGCAATGCTTTCAGATAGGCAGGAGGCAGGAGCACGTGACGAAAGGAGCGAGAGAAGGGAGATAGGAACCCCATGAAGAAAGTTCCTCGTGTACAGTGCACACCGTCTTAGAAACAGACGGCATTCACGCAGACACGAATGCACGCACATGCACACACACTCGCCCCCCCCAAAAAACGCAGACGCGCATAGAGAGATAAAGACAATCATGTAAATGCGCAATCATCAATAATGTATTTTATCTGACACACACACGCACGCACGCACGCACACACACAAACACATAGCTCTTGTAATTAAAGCTGAATATGTAAATTCTCTCCCTTTTTCTTTGTCTCCATTTCAGGGCCCGTTCTCGGCCTTCGTCACTCACAGCTAATGGATGTCCTCACACAGTATGCCTACAATGAGAGTTTCTGGGACAATGGGAATGGGAGCTTCAATGACACGGAGAGCGGGCAGAAGCACCCGTACAATTACTATGCCATGCTCCTGACGCTGCTCATCCTCGTCATTGTCTTTGGCAATGTGTTGGTGTGCATGGCCGTGTCCAGGGAGAAGGCCCTCCAGTCCACCACCAATTACCTGATCGTCAGCCTGGCCGTGGCTGACCTGCTGGTGGCCACCTTGGTTATGCCCTGGGTGGTCTATCTAGAGGTAGGTTACCTACACACCCACCCATGCTCTTTCATTGGCAGAAAGGCTTAAAGCTAAAGATACAGTGTTTTTTTTTTTTTTTACCCTACCTGGAGGTAGGCTACCTGTACAGCCAGGCACCTTTGTCATTTTCTGAAAGGCTTAAAGGTGCGGTGTAGTTTACTTTTCCCATGAAGTTGCACAGCAAATTGCGTACATAATCATAGCTGAAGCAAAACAGGTTGTTTGATTACACTTATGCCAATCAGGGTTCCTTTTACCCTTCCTCTTTGATTTGCCCTTGCATTGACCCTCCCACTGAGTCCTCCAAAATGAAAACCGTTAGGGCCACATTGTTGATCTGAAAAAGGATAGATTCAAAGTTCTTCTTTATTAATGGTTTGGTTATGGAACGACTTTCCCAAGGTGTCTGTCATTGAAGCATTTAGCATTATGCAAACAGAAGCCTGATTGTTTTGACGAGAAATTGTAAATGAAAGGATAAAGGCAACAGCTATAAAGTGCTGGAACAATGTGAATGCAATGTGTGTCTGTTTTCATTGTGCATCTTCTCCACATAACTGGTTAAATATATTCATTTGAACTAGATTAATTCTAAATACATTTAAATATATATTTAAAAAAATGTACGACATGGCTTTAAAGTGCACGAGAAATAATAGCTCTGGCGTAAAAAAAATGGTGCCAATTTACCACGCAACAAAATATTCAAGTTTAAATCCATCAAACAGTTTTTCCCTGTCAACAAGGACATATCTTGTAAGTAATTATGGTTCCATGCAATGTAACTGTGGAATTTAATAGATAAGATCAGCATCAGCATTAAATTGTGGGAAATAGCATTGCATATTATAACTGACAGTTTAACGAGTCCCTCAATAAAAAAAGTAATCGCTCTAGCAAATAGGCCGTAACGTTGATACTGTAGACAGGAGGTCAGACAATTAAGTTTGAGCCAAGTGAGGAAATTAATAAATTTGCACCATGAAAATAAATGGCGCTGTACCTACGAAGCTATCTAGCGTAGTATCTGGAGCAGCAGTCCTGGCAATGTCAATGTAAAACGTATGTACCCATTCCCCAGCTATACTGTAGCTAGGCTAGACAACATCGGTGAATTATTATGTATTATCTTGTGATGTGACTTTTAAAACTGTCTTGTGTGATCTAGGTGTGTGCTGTGAAGAACCACGTAAGGTTGAATCAATGCCCAGTGACATTTGCGATGTAAAACAGCAGAACGGTAGCCTTGGGCAGCAACACCATCAACCTCAGTCAAGCAAATCAATTGAGAGCAGGACTTAGAACAGGTTTAGGATGTTATATTTGACCATGGTCTTTGGCCAGTGAAATGAGAGGCCATCCAAGACTGCAGTGAAATAATCATCCTGTGTGTGTATCAATGAGCCTGCCTCCTGATTACCAGGGGTATCAAATTACACTAAAATCTATAAAGTCTGTCATGTGCTTTGGAGAAAAACTGTGACTTGATCTCTTCGTCTAGCATCGAAGAAAATCAGAATGATTCTCCTGCGCTTTTTACATTAAAACGTTTTTTTTTTCTTTTGTCATTTAGCAGATGCTCTTATCCAGAGCGACTTACAGGAGCAATTAGGATTCATTGCCTTGCTCAAGGGCACATCGGCTCAGGGATTCAAACCTTCGGGTAGTGGCCCAAAGCTCTAAACCGCTAGGCTTCTTCTGACAAAAGGTTGAGAAATGCCACATACAGTAGGCTAACTCGTTACACAACCTTTCCACAGTGACCCTCAGCTCTCTTCAAACAGGCCTCTCAATTGTATTACAAAGGATACCAAGTTTAAGGTCATGTGTCAATTAGTACACTCTCAACAAGAAGTTAAGGATATAACGAATGAGCTTTGAATGGTTTGTTGTGCACCAATCCCATTCATTTTGTCCTACAGACTAATAGTAGCATAACCAGCCTTTGGAAATGGCACAAATTAAAATGTGTGCCTCTTACACAGTAGGCTGCAGCTTGGCAACATTATAAGGGATTATTGTTAACATGAGAAGAAGCACTGCCTTCAAGTGAAATGGGTGGATTTGCGTTTGTTTGGATGATTCACACTCTTGAAACATTCAATTTCTAGCGGAGAAAATAGATGTTATGTAGGATTATGCTTTGACACAACAAAAATAAGCACATTGATCTTTTGCTATTACAACGTCATGTTCGGATTATCGTCCCTCTCCCAGGAAACCATTGCAATTTGCTGCGAGACCATTATCTATTTTTTTTTCTCATTTTGGTGAGATCTTGTTCAGGTAGTCCAATAACAAGCCGTGGTAATGTGCTGGTCACAGTCTGCTGCAGGAGCACTGTTGCCCTTTCTTGCTAAACGCTAAATTTGCATTAATTATGAATACGTTTTGCCTTCATTCGACCACGCCAAATGTGGTATATTGAGAGCCTCTTCTTGGCATATGCTAGATGACCTTAGGTCTTGAGATGTTTATTGGCTTTGATGAGCAGCTGTGAGAGATGCTTAGCCTCTCTCCTCCCAGCCAGCCTCACAGTATGTTAAACAAAGTGTCTGTGCAGATAGCAAACGAAATGTTGGCATTTCTGAGAAAGTGCGATATCTAATGTACAATCTCAAAGCAAAATGAGAAAAACAAAACACCAGGACCAAATGAGAAAATGTGCATCGGGCCATTAACATAGCAATTGGGTTTCTTGCCGTGTTGCCTTTACGATGTCACCAATGTCAGGGCAGTCCTCCACTAACATCATGGTGGAGGTAGATATATGTTTCCAATAAGCCCTTACCATGATCCATGATGTCTGTGGGTGTTAGCCATGAGCTCCATTCCCACGAGTTAGGGAGGAGTGTTAATAGGCCGATGTGTGGAGCCTGGTATAGAGGAGCTTTCATTAGGCTTGTCAGATCATTCTTTAATCACTGGCAGGGTTGCAGACAGACAACCAGGAGCAAAGACACAACCCTCTTCAAGCCTGAGCTTGGCATAATTGATAACACACTGCCTCAGAACAGAGATTAATCAGACAGGTCTCTATGAGCCCAGCTTCGCAGCTCTGGCTGTTTTAAAAAAAGAAAAAGGTGAGATGCGGATAACTCTGTGCTTGACGACTCCAATAAAATTCAGTGAGAAACTGAGTGAGAAGCAAAGCACCACTCTCAGTAGTGGTGTAAGGGGAAACGAGGATCTGCCATGATAGGCGGGCTTTGAAGCGCACTGTCAGTCATGCAGGGATGTTATCTAGTAAGCTACACCACGAGAGCCCTGTTCTTGTGGAGAGTGGAGGTGGTTTGTTAATAAGAATGGGTTCCTCAGGCTCTTGAGAATGAAGAAGAAGCATATGCTACTCGGTATACGTAAAACATATTTCTCTCTCTGTTGTGAGTGGAAGGGTGAGGGCTTGGTGTGTGTGTTTGTAACCAGAGGACGAGGCAAGGCAAAACTCTCGCTAAAATATGTTCAAAATATGGCCAATGCGTTTCTATGGGCTTATTGTGGACCTAAGCTTGTCGCCTCTCTTCCCTCCTTTGGGACAACAACTCCCATGGTTAGGGCGGAGACATGTGCATCTCGTCATTATATGCAGCTCTCTGGTATAAATGGGAAAGTGCACACAGCACAGAAGGAGCGAAGGAGACGAGACTAAAAAGACAACATGAGAACAAGTGGACATAAAAGCTCATAAAAAAAAAATACAAAAAGAGGTTCTTGCGATACGGGTATTTGGAATATTGCACAAAAACATAAATTAGAATTAATCAAATTAATTTGATATTTTGCCCAGCCCTAAGCCATGGTTGACACAATAATGGGCAACTGGGCATTTTTATGACCCTAAGCATTATGGGATATTAATTCCTTAACTAACTCTTTCTTTATTTCGGCAGTTCTCTCTCTCTCTCTCTCTCTCTCTCTCTCTCTCTCTCTCTCTCTCTCTCTCTCTCTCTCTCAAAACATACATACAGTGCATTCGGACAGTATTCAAACCCCTTGAATTTTTCAACATTTTCTTACATTACAGCCTTATTCTGAAATGGATTAAATTGTCAGTTTTTGTCCTCATCAATGGGAGTTTCTCCCATTCCAAGCTCTGTCAGGTTGAATGGGGAGCGTCGCTGACCAGCTATTTTCAGGTCACTCCAAGGATGTTAGATTGGTTTCAAGTCTGGGCTCTGGCTGGGCCACTAAAGGACATTCAGAGACTTGTCCCGAACCCACTCCTGCATTGTCTTGGCTGTGTGCTTAGGGTCATTGTCCTGTTGGAAGGTGAACCTTGGCTCCAGTCTGAGGTCCTTACATAAACAGGTGTGTGATTTTCCAAATCATGTCCAGTCAATGGGATTTACCACAGGTTAAGGTCCAATTAAGTTGTAGAAACAAGGATGGTCCATTAAAACAGGATGCACCTGAGCTCAGTTTTGAGTCTCATAGCAAAGAGTCTGAATACATTTCCCAGAATTTCTATTAACCTATTTTCAATGTGTCATTATGGGGTATTGTGTGTGAGGAAAATGAGGCTGTACATGTTTTTATTTAATACATTTTAGAATAAGGCTGTAACATAACAAAATGTGGAAAAATTGCCCAACATCCACTAGATGTTGGAACATTGCTGCAAGGACTTGCTTTCATTCAGCTACAAGACTATTAGTGAGGTCGTGCACTGATGTTGGGCGATTAGGCCTGGCTCGCAGTCGGCGTTTCAATTCATCGCAAAGGTGTTCGATGGGGTTGAGGTCAGAGCTCTGTGCAGACCAGTCAAGTTCTTCCACAGCGATCTCAAAAATTATTTTCTGTATGGACCTCGCTTTGTTCACAGGGACATTGTCATGCTGAAACAGGAATGGGCCTTCCCCAAATTATTGCCACACAGTTGGAAACACAGAATTGTGTATTGTATGCTGTAGCATTAAGATTTACCTTCACTGCCGAGCCCGAACCATGAAAAATAGCCCCAGACCATTGTTCCTTCTCCACCAAACTTTACAATTGGCACCAATGTTCCCTCTCGCGCAGTAGCCCGAGACTGTCACGCAGCTCCCTCCGGGATTGCTGTGCAGAAATATCAGCCCACAGATAGACAAGCACGAGATTGAACTTCACTCTAGTTTCTAGAGCAGTGGTCACCAACCGGTTGATCTCCAAGGCATTCCTGGTCGATCGTCAAACATTTCTGTAAAAAACCCAATGATAAAGCCTTGTGTTCCTATTTTTTGTTGTTGTCTCAGGCGGTAGGTGCACCCCATTCAGCTGCCCTGCATCCCGGTAGGCGAACTGTTGCCATTACTAACCATTTCATGTGTCTCCTTCCCGGAGGGCCTAGAGAGCAAATCAAGCGCACTATAGACCTATAGCTGGCCTATCGGATGGCTGAGATGACCGTGTCTGTAGTAATGTAGCAGGCATGACAGAAAGCTACAGCGAAGTTGATACTGTGATATTTCTCAACTTTAAAACCAGACTAGAGAGAGACTGTCAATTAATACAACAAAGAGTGGCAGTTTTTACAAGTGAGTTCATGTTGAACTTCTTACTCAGCATTGAACCATAAAATGTGTGTTCTTCCTTTTTCCATGAGTAGGAAAGTAGGCTTGCGTTGTTATTATTATTAGGTATTTTTGAATTAATATCGAGGAATATTTCACTTTCTCTGTTCATTTGTGCATGAGGCAGAAATAATGAGGTGCGACTCGAGTTTTGCCATAAGCTGGAAGACGGTGACCCTTTTTGGCCAGTGTCAGTGGAGGAAAGGGAGAGCGGAGGGATGTTGAGAGGCAAACCCTCAGTCAGCTGCTCTCTCCCTCCACTGAGACTGACCGTCAGATGCAGGCACCATCAGCCCAATAAAATAAAAATACACTGAACAAAAATATAAACGCAACATGTAAAGTGTTTTTCTCAAATTTCAAGAACAAATAAAAAATCCCAGAAATAGGCACAAAAATAGTATTTCTCTCAGATTTTGTGCACTTATTTGTTTACATTCCTGTTAGTGAGCATTTCTCCTTTGGCCAAGATAATCCATCCACCTGACAGGTGTGGCATATCAAAAAGCTGATCAAACAGCATGATCATTACACAGGTGCAACTTGTGCTGGGGACAATAAAAGTCCACTTTAAAATGTGCAGTTGTGTCACACAACACAATGCCACAGATGTCTCAAGTTTTAAGGGAGCATGCTGACTGCAGGAATGTCCACCAGAGCTGTTAACAGAGAATTGAATGTTCATTTCTTTACCATAGGCACCCTCCAATGTCGTTTTGGAGAATTGGGGCTTAAGGAATGTATTTCAATTGACTGCTTTCCTTATATTGTCACGGGATTCTTCTGTTGAAGGAGAGGCGGACCAAAACGCAGCGTGGTTATTGTGATACATCTTTAATAAAGGTGAAAATAGAACAATATACAAAAACAAGAACCGTGAAAAAACGAAAACAGCCCTATCTGGTGTAACAAACACAAAGACAGGAACATACAAAGCAAACTATGGTCAGGGTGTGACCTGCAGGCGCACGGGTAGCTCAGGCGGCACTGGGCAGACTGGTGACTCTGATGGCGCTGGGCAGACGGGTGACTCCGGCAGCGCTGGAGAGGCAGGAGCACCTGTAAGGATGAGACAGAGAGACAGCCTGGTGCGGGGGGCTGCCACCAGAGGGCTGGTGCGAGGAGGTGGTACCGGATAGACCGGACCGTGCAGGCGCACTGGAGCTCTTGAGCACCGAGCCTTGCTCCCGGTCGCCCTGCCAGTGCGGCGAGGTGGAATAGCCCGCACTGGGCTATGCAGGCGAACCGGGGACACCATGCGCAAGGCTGGTGCCATGTAAGCTGGCCCAAGGAGACGCACTGGAGACCAGATGCGTAGAGCCGGCTTCATGGCACTTGGCTCGATGCCCACTCTAGCCCGGCCGATACGCAGAGCTGGTATGTACCGCACCGGGCTATGCACCCGCACTGGGGACACCGTGCGCTTCACAGCGTAACACGGTGCCTGCCCGGTCTCTCTAGCCCCCCGGTAAGCACAGGAAGTTGACGCAGGTCTCCTACCTGGCTTCGCCACACTTCCTGTGTGCCCCCCCCAATACATTTTTGGGGCTGACTCTCGGGCTTCCATCCACGCCGCCGTGCTGTCTCCTCATACCAGCGCCTCTCCACCTTCGCCGCCTCCAGCTCTTCTTTGGGGCGGCGATATTCTCCAGGCTGTGCCCAGGGTCCTTTTCCATCCAACTCATCCTCCCATGTCCAGTACTCCTCGCGCTGCTCCTGCTGCCGCTGCCTGTCACCACGCCGCTTGGTCCTGTTGTGGTGGGTGATTCTGTCACGGGATTCTTCTGTTGAAGGAGAGGCGGACCAAAACGCAGCGTGGTTATTGTGATACATCTTTAATAAAGATGAAAATAGAACAATATACAAAAACAAGAACCGTGAAAAAACGAAAACAGCCCTATCTGGTGTAACAAACACAAAGACAGGAACATACAAAGCAAACTATGGTCAGGGTGTGACATATATGAACACTAACTTAGTAAAATCTTTGAAATTGTTGAATGTTGTGCTTATATTTTTGTTCAGTATAAAAATTTAATTATTTAAATGTATGCTCATTCAACTGTGCTTCACAAGTAATACAACAACAGATCTACTACCGGTGTGATCTTATAGTCTACCTCAAATTTTCAGATGTCCCAAACAACAATGCATTGGCAGGGCAATTCAAGCAAAGCCAATATGCAGTGATAATTCATTGGGACTATAGATTACTGCACAAACCCCATTGCTATAGCACTGTTTTTAATTGGTTAATGTTGCATACGCTTACGTTTTTAAATCATGTTAAAAAAAATCTGAGCTGTAGATCTCGGCTTGCATTTTGACTCAAAGTGATCTTGACTCAGAAAAGGTTTGTGACCACTGTTCTAGAGTTTCTCTGTTAACACTATCAGCGTTTCCCTTTACTGTGGCAATTGTGATCGAAACAATGCAATATTAGCCACTGTTAATGCAACATACCAAAACAAAATGAACTACGCAAGAGATTTTGTTGTAGACAGAGTGCATCAGAGTAGGATTCTATTGCATTGACATGTACTACTCATCCCGTACTCTACACAGACTCATGCGGCATTAACAATCAGAGCTGCATTATGCATATATGCAAATAGACCATTGCCAGATCTGTGACATTTACTCTGAACTGGACTGTGTTTACAGCATGAGTGGTGTGAGTGCATGCGCTTGTTTTTAGATCAAAGCGAGAGCTGCATGAAGCCACGTGTTCACATTTTGTTCATATCCTTTGCAAGTTAGTGAGTTATTATCCCAGTTATAGATCATTTGTAGTCAGCAATAGGGGTGTGATTGCTTCTTACAAGAGCACAAAACATATACATTTCTAGACATCTTTTGAAAAGGGAGACAGGTAAAGAGCTTTTTATTGTCTTAAAGCGGCAGTGTATTTTGAGACAGTGTTGAATAAGATAAGTAGCCAATAGGCAGAGGATAGCATAATTTGTCTGATTCTCTGTTAAAATGGTATGGGAATAATGATGCATTTTATTTTGCAAAGTGGTTTCTTGCATCAAACAACACAACAACATTTTCAGTCACCTCCTTGTCAGAAGGACAAGTGGTTAAAGAGGTTAATGTCAAGCCCTGCATGTTTTTCAAAAGTCTCATGGAATATTTGTATTTATTTGTATTTCTATTTCACCTTTATTTAACCAGGTAGGCAATTTGAGAACAAGTTCTCATTTACAATTGAGACCTGGCCAAGATAAAGCAAAGCAGTTCGACACATACAACAACACAGAGTTACACATGGAGTAAAACAAACATACGGTCAATAATGTAGTAGGAAAATAAGTCTATTTACAATGTGAGCAAATGAGTTGAGAAGGGAGGTATAAAGGCAAAAAAAGGCCATGGTGGCGAGTTAAATACAATATAGCAAGTAAAACACTGGAATGGTAGATTTGCAGTGGAAGAATGTGCAAAGTAGAAATATAAATGATGGGGTGCAAAGGAGCTAAATAAATAAATACAGTAGGGGAAGAGGTAGTTGTTTGGGCTAAATTATAGATGGGCTATATACAGGTGCAGTAATCTGTGAGCTGCTCTGACAGCTGGTGCTTAAAGCTAGTGAGGGAGATAAGTGTTTCCAGTTTCAGAGATTTTTGTAGTTTGTTCCAGTCATTGGCAGCAAAGAACTGGAAGGAGAGGCGGCCAAAGGAAGAATTGGCTTTGGGGGTGACCAGAGAGATATACCTGCTGGAGCGCGTGCTACAGGTGGGTGATGCTATGGTGACCAGCGAGCTGAGATAAGACCTAGCAGGGTCTTGTAGATGACCTGGAGCCAGTGGGTTTGGTGACAAGTATAAAGCGAGGGCCAGCCAACGAGAGCGTACAGGTCACAGTGGTGGGTAGTATATGGGGCTTATATAGGCCTAGGTAGTATATAGGCCTACATTGAAAATCACACATTGGCTACTACTGTAGGCTAAATGATAGAACAGCTATTTGCATGTTAAAATGCTATGCAATGCATTTTCTCCATTGTATTTGATAGAAGTCCACTCGGGTAGGTCTACATTATGATCAAATAGCCACAGTAGCCTTTCATGGCCACTATTAAAACTGTAACTTAACCTGCATTGGTGCAGGTTGTATTCTCTTGGTATCCACCAAACCCAGATTTGTCCGTCAGACTGCCAGATGGTGAAGCGTGATTCATCACTCCAGAGAGCGTGTTTCCACTGCTCCAGCCAACACTTGGCATTGCGCATGGTGATCTTAGGCGGTCCTGTTCTGTGGGCTTGTGTGGCCTTCCACTTCGCAGCTCAGCCGCTGTTGCTCCTAGAAGTTTCCACTTAACAATAACAGCATTTACAGTTGACCGGAGCAGATCTAGTACAGCAGAAATTTGACAAACTGACTTGTCGGAAAGGTGGCATCCTATGACGGTGCCACGTTGAAAGTCACTGAGCTCTTCATTAAGGCCATTCTACTATCTACTATCTTTGTCTATGGAGATGTTATACACCTGTTGCTGAAATAGTAACATCCACTAATTTGAAGGGGTGTCCACATACTTTTGTGGTGTATATACACTCAGTGGCCAGTTTATTAGGTATATCCATCCGCCCGTTCATGAAAATGGTTTGCTCTTACAGACAGTGAGTCATGTGGCTTGCTATACAAAGCAGGCAGCCACATGTCAAGGCATTCAGTTACTGTTCGAATGAACGTTAGAATCGAGGGAATTAAGCTACTTTGAGCCTTGCATGATCGTCGTTGTCAGCTGCACCGGTTCCATTATTTCAGCCAGCATCCTCTGCTTTTCACACATGACAGTGTCAAGGGGTTTACCGAGAATCATGCAACAAACAAAAAAAGCAGAGTCAGCGCCAGTCCTGTGGGCCGAAAGTAGAATGACAAGAATCGTGCAGGCGGCAGGTAGCTTAGTGGTTAGAGTGTTGGACTAGTAACCGAAAGGTTGCAAGCTTGAATCCCCTGAACAAGGCAGTTAACCCACTGTTCCTAGGCTGTCATTGAAAATAAGTATTTGTTCTTAACTGACTTGCCTAGTTAAATAAAAGTTTTTTGAAAAAACACACAAAAAACAAGTGGGCCACAGACAGGCAAATAACGGCACAGTAGTTTGCAGAACAGCATCTCGGGACGCAAAACTCATCGGTCCTTGTCACGGGTGGGTTATTGCAGCAGACAACCACAACGGCTTTTTGTCTTATCATCTAAAAACAAGAAGAAGCGGCTCCAGTGGGCACAAGATCACCAACACTGGACAATTGAGGAGTGGTAAAACATTGCCTGGTCTGATGAATCCCGGGTTCTGTGCGTCATGTTGATTGCAGAGTCAGGATTTGGAGTACATAACCCCATCCTGCCTGGTGGCAACAATAGAGGCTGGTGGCAGTGGTGTGGGGAATGTTTTCCTGGCACACGCTAGGTCCCTTGATAGCAATTGAGCAACATTTAAATGCCACAGTGTACTTGAAAATAGCATCCATTCCAGAAGAATTCAGGCTGTTCAAATCAAATTTTATTTGTCACATGCTTTCGTTAATAACAACAGATGTAGACTAACTGTGAAATGCTTACTTACGGGCCCTTCCCAACAATGCAGAAAAAAATAGTAGAGAAAATTGCATTTTCAGATGGATAAAGGGATTTTCAGATGCCATAAAGGGATGCACGTGATTGGCAATGATGTTCAGATATCCTGTGGCATTCAAATGTTGCTCCACTTTAATCAAGGGGTCCAATGTGTGTGCCATGAAAACACACCTCGCACCATCATACCACCACCACCAGCCTGCAATGTTGACTCACAGCATGATGGATGCATGTACTCATGTGGTTTTCTCTATACCCTTGTCCTCCCATCAGCGTGAAACAGTAGGAACCAGGATTCATCAGACCAGGCAATGTTTTTCCAATTCTCCAGTGTCCAGTGTTTTTGTTCCTGAGCCCACTGCAACCGCAGTTTCTTGTTTTCTGCTGAAAGAAGAGGAACTCTGTAAGGTTATCGGCTGCCATTCATATCAAGGTACGACAAGTTGTGCGTTTTTCTATGGGTCATTAAGCACCAATGTTTTACTGGACTGTCAGTTGACTAACTGCTCTGCCCAATTCGTGTCAGCCTCCTTGGTCCTTTTTCATCAATGACCCATTTTCAACCACTAGCCTGCCTCTGGCTGGATTACCTTTGAGTGGTGAACCATTCTTGATACACACGGGAAACTGTTGAGCATGAAAAACCCAGCAGCGTTGCAGTTCTTGACACACTCAAACCGGTGCGCCAGGCACCTAATACCATACCTCGTTCAAAGGCACTTTAATATTTTGTGTTAACCATTCACCCTCAATGGCACACCTATACAAACCATGTCTCAATTGTCAAAGGCTTAAAAAACCTTCTCTAACCTGTCTCCTACCCCTTCAGCTACACTGATTTGAAGTGGATTTAACAGGTGACATCAATAAGGGATAATAGCTTTCACCTGGATTCACCTGGTTAGTCTATGCTGTGGAAAGAACAGTGTACACTCAGTGTATACATTATCTACTGTATGCACTGTTTTTTTGATTGATTCCGATATAAGTGACAGGGAAATTGTGGTTAATGGAGCAGGCATTGGAAGATTCATGAGAACAGATGAAAATATAAGAAAATATATTGAGGAACATGTACGGAGGGATTTTTAATGTCTGACTGAACTGCAACTGAAAAATAGTCAGTGCTTGAGTCAGTGCTTGAGTCAGTGCTTGAGGGAGATAAAACTGTTGTCTCTGAATTTTGAAACATCTTTCTTTCAGGTGGTAGGAGAGTGGAGGTTTAGTAAAATCCACTGTGACATCTTTGTCACCCTAGATGTCATGATGTGCACTGCAAGCATCCTCAATCTCTGTGCCATCAGCATTGATCGGTAAGTGCTCATGAAATTGTTGAATCTTGGCCGAAGGCAGGTGCCATTGTGGATTTGCAGTGAAAATCTTTAGATTGAAAATCCTTAAGAAAATTCAGTGCCTTCTGGTCCTAAAAGGCCTTCTTGCAAACCCATCTGATACTTTCTATTGAATACCAATTCCATTATTTATGGACTATGCAGGATGCCACTTTCATTTTGCATGATTTTCCACTTCACTGATTTTTGTGTCACTTAAATGCCTGAACAGAACAAATATTCACCTTGGTTATGTGAATACTTAGCTCAGAGGTCATTTAAATAGTTACTGAAGTGATTTGTATTTAAATACAAAATGTCTGTACGTTTAGTATGTATGGAGAATATCTTTGAGTTGTTTATACTGCAGATGCTAATTTTAGGTTGTTAAGATAAGACGCATGCACGTTTCATAATTAAATCTGTACTATTGAATAAAGAGTACCCTTAAATCTAGAGTCCTTCATTGAAACAATAACAAAGTGGCCAACTGCCTCTGTTTTGGTCAACAGCTGATGGATGGGCCTGGAAATGTAACCACTGTCAAATGCATCGACAGAGCTATAGATGCAAGGACTGTCCATCTAAAATTATAGGGTTTTGAGGCCACATAGTGTTTGTTTTTCAAACGTTGGAGTTATTAAACAAGCTTATAGTTTGGGTTCTGTTTCCTGAATAGCGTTTATGCACCTGTTACGCTAAACTATGATTTTTCTTTGCGTTTACTGCGCGTTAGTCGTCTCCCGTCATCTCAAGAGTTTACCCACCCTTTTTTTTCTACCCCCCTGAGAGAATACAGAGAAAGGTGTTTGCTGTCACCCCACATCTAGTCTGCACAGTTGAAAAGCCAGAGTCAAATATGGCAAAGTGTGTGTGTGTTCTTGTGCAGTCTGGCAGTTTGTCTAACTCTACAGTATTTGTCCTTTGTCTTTCCTCCCCCTCTGCTTCCTTCCACGACAGATACACAGCAGTCGCCATGCCCATGCTGTACAACACGCGCTACAGCTCCAGAAGACGAGTCACTGTCATGATCTCGGTGGTGTGGGTTCTGTCCTTTGCGATATCATGCCCCCTGTTGTTCGGCCTAAATAACACAGGTAATAGCAGGAACTGTGGGCTCCCTTGCTCTGTTGCACTGTGATCTGTGCTATTGCTCAGTGCTTCCACAGTATTTAGGCTTTTATGGGACTAAGGAGTAGACTCCGTATGACAGCGGTAGGTGATACTAAATTGTATGACTGCTGTGAATGGGGTAAACAGTGTGGTGGTGCGTTTGAATGCTCCTTTTTCATACATATTGTATATTCATCCAAAACGGCCCTTTTAGGCGTTATGCCCTGTATCGACCAACTCAGTGGTCTTGCGGTTCGTGTCCACATTGAGATCGAAAGGTTTGAGTGATTGATCCTCGGCCTTAGTCACACTAAAGCCTGTATGAATGGGACCGATGCGTCTCAGCTTGGCACTCAGAATTAACGAGGTACAATTGGGGATAAGACTGTGCAATAGACTAGCGTCCTGTCCAGGGGTTGTACTTGTACGTCAAGCTGCGTGTCAAGCTACAGAGAATGGCTCCTGCTCCAATGAGCTGTTCCTGCTCACTCGTGCAACTGGGCTACTGGTTTGGCGGGTATTGCTGTTTTCTGTATTGACCGGAGCGCAATTTTGTTTTCCTCCCTAGCGACTCGCGACGAGTCCCTGTGCATCATCGCCAACCCGGCCTTTGTGGTGTACTCCTCCATTGTGTCCTTCTACATTCCCTTCATCATCACTCTGCTGGTCTACGTGCAGATTTATGTGGTGCTTCGCAAGCGTCGGAAACGGGTGAACACAAAGCGCCCGTGTCAAGGGACAGGCGACCACGACGCAGGCGCCACGTTAAAGGTGACTAGGCTGCAAGTCGTGTTTTTCAAAAATGAAGTGCTTGACACACTTAGGGAGAGACAATTCAATTAAATCCATTGTCAACAACATGTCATGTGTTTTTGGAGAATGGAATCAAACATAAGGAAGCTAAATATTGTCCATAAAGTGCTTGCTGTTGCCAGAAATGAGATGCCGAACACACAGATAATGATTTTGTGTGAGGGGCAAGAAAAACACAGCAGATAGAATTCTAGCCAGGATTGAAAAGGGCACACGCAATTATCCTAAGGCATTTTAAGAGGGTTCTCTTCGCGTATTGAGATTATTAGCAACATATTCTGCTGTAATTGGTCATTGTTGGCCATTGTTCGTTGGCCTACTAGATTGGCAGGAGAGCTGAAATGCAACAGTAATTATGATGTACCTTTTCGTGACCTTTTCATTTTCTGGATATTGATTTTAGTGACATTAATGCGGATCAATACAGGAAAAGAAGCCGTGTATCTCTACATTGCTCATGTACATGCATACCTTTTGTCTTGGTGTGGGGAAGGGAGAGAGCAGATGAAATACATTCAGAATGTACCATGCAATTGCAAGGAAAATAGTCCTCATCACTTTTATACTGTGAGTCAATAAACTATTTCTGAAACAATATTGTCAGTTTAAGTCCGAGACTTTTTATTTCTGCGCTATTGAGTGTTATGGAGGTAATGATTCGAATGGGAATCAAATAACGTACGCTCAATAGAATTACAATTTGTTTAGTTTATTGTTAATTGTTCTTTACAATTGTGCCCTCTCAAAGAGCGACTCGGAGACCTTTTGGTGCCTGTGCAGTGACTGTGTGCTAGCTTCTCTCCCCTGTTGTTGTTTCAGGAGAAGTGCAGTCACCCAGGAGATGTGAGGCTGTGCACTGTGATTGTGAAACCTAATGGGAGCTTTCCTGTCAACAAGAAAAAAGTGGTGTGTCAAGTATTTGTTGTGCTATTTTTACAGAGTAACTCTCAGAAGGAAATGTCTTTACTTTCAAAGGCAGTTAACAAGGTGTCACCTCTATTGTTCCCATTTCTCCCTGTAAGCAAGCTATAGAAGTTACTGCTACATTACTACTACTACTGCTGCTACTGCTACTACTACTACTTTAACATTGTTGTTGATCTCTGTCAGCAGATCTTCATCAAAGAGGTGGCCCACGAAGGGGATGACATAGAGCTGGACGAGATGACCAACTGCAACCCTCAGAAACAGAAGAATGTGGACAATGCCACCGCCACGCCTGTCAGCCACCAGCTCCTGCCACCAACCAAGGCCAACGCCAGCCCCACCTCCGTGCCCCCCTCCCCGCCTGGGAGCTCCGTCAAAGTGGAGAAGAACGGCGACTCGAAGGACATACTGGTGGAAGTGCCCAAAGTGACTAAAGCGTTTCAGACCGAGGCCTTACCCAACGGGAAAACCCAGACGTCTATCAAGCAGCAACCCACTCTCATGAGTAAGAGGAAGATCTCCCAACAGAAGGAAAAGAAAGCCACTCAAATGTTAGCCATAGTCCTGGGTAAGTTGTTAGCATGAATACCACTTTGAATGTTTGAGAGTACTGTTGAACTTTTCAGGAGAGAGGAGGGATACAGAGACATTGGGGGGAAAAGTCTATTTTACTTTCACACATCATAAGCAATAAGACAACTCAATAAAATGTAGCTGATATCTTTATTTTACTAGCTGTAGTTTTCTGATGGCCTGTGTAGGTATATAGTATTCATTTAGTAATCTTTAACTTGAAAATAGCTTACAGGCAGAAAGTCAGACAAGGAAACATTTTTTATTTTCATTGGGGAGAAATTAAGATGTATCAAGTTTATCTTCAGGACATGGTTCAATGTTCACATCAATCCAGTAACATGGTACTAGCTGGTTTCTCCAATCTTTTCACATTTTGTCTTCTCTCTCTCTCTCTCTCTTTTCAGGTGTATTTATCATATGCTGGTTACCTTTTTTCATCACTCATATATTGAACACCCACTGCACCACATGCAAGGTTCCTGCGGAGATGTACAATGCTTTCACGTGGCTGGGGTATGTGAACAGTGCCGTGAACCCCATCATATACACCACTTTCAATATAGAGTTCAGAAAAGCTTTCATCAAGATCCTGCATTGCTAAGGTTGGCGTTTGAGAAGGGAGCTGGAATGAAGAAAAGCGTTGCTTATAGCCTACTAAAATATACCTCATCCACGTGAGGACAGTGCACATGACCATTAGTCTCAGTGATGATCAATGACAAAATGGAGAGACTGAGTAAATGCCACACATGAAGTCTTGGGGACTTTTGTGGATTATTTGGTGGACTCGTGTTCTCCCACATGAATGTATATCGAGGAGTAACATCTTTATCAATGAACTGTTTCTTGGAAACGTCATATTGGTCTTAACCATCTTGCTTGTCACTTAAGAGCCATCCATGTTAAGAAATGTAAAGAAAACACAAGAAGATGTTTTTTTTTTTAAATACTAAAGCAAGCCACCTATTTAATCTGTGTATAGGATGTCTTTTGATACTGGCTGAATCCCGCAAAGAACAACTAGATATCAGCAAATCAGTGTTCATCTCAGTGTTAAACCTAATAATATTAAACTGGTCATCCATGAGCTCTGCATCTTTAAACCAGCCACAGAATGGAATGTTGTGTCACAAAGAGATAAAACATTTTGACTCGTAGTTTTCTCAATGGTCCGCTTGGCAAGAGAGGCAGCCACAGGTTTGTGATAAATTGAATTATTATTAATAATAGTATGATGATTATTATTATTGTTATTATTATACAAAAAAAAACTCTACAGCCACCACTGGTCAATGGTTCCTGTCTGTGCCGGAAGGACCATGAATAAGGTTTTTGTACAATTATTATTTACATTTCCTGTAGATGCTTTTTATAAACACATTCTATGTGATTATATGCCTGCAATGAAAATGTGATGCATGTTACATTGCTCCTTTACATGGATTCTCATGAAATGTAAATCAAAAAAATTATAATATGTCCAATAAATTGAGTTATGAGACATGTGCTGTGCCATATACATTTTATTATTTGACGCTCTATACATACTGTTTATATACTGTAATACTGTGTAAATCACAATGCAAAACGTTGTACCACTACTAGGCCGAATACTCTAATATAATTGGTCGAGCGGGTGTTGATTATTTGCCTGGTAATACACTGCAAAAAAATGATATGGCAATGAAGTAGTTTCAACAAAGAGGTCTAATGGGTTCGCACTCCAAAATATGTGGTATATAGCTTCCTTTAAACATTTTTTTTAACTGCATCAGGGATAGTTTACACAAACATGTTTGGCTTTACAGCCTTCTTTAGTGTGTAGGTACAATTATCTTCAATTCAAAACAGCATTTGTAAAAAAAAAATATATATATATATATATATAAAGGGCCTCACGCCATTCCATATTGATGTTTTCTGTAAACGAGTGGATTGTTCTCTGTGCAGGAAAGCACACTAAACATGTTTGACTATTTCTTGATTTCCGTTATAATGGAACATCGCGTACGATATATATAGTTCAAAAAAGACAAATCAACAACAAGTCTTTAGTTTTAATGCCCTTTAGGTCCTGTCTATGGTTTATGTGGTATGACACACAGCACCATCTCCTAGGATATTATGTCATTAGCCCCATGGTAACCATTATCAGAGAATGTGGTTCGAGTCTCTCCACAGAAGGTCAAAGCCATAGGTTCTGATGACAGAGCAAAAATATGTATGTCTTCAGTGTAAAAGGGATGCCACCATTCCCCTAATCATATGTCATCTTAAACACTGCGTGGATTTTCTGCCCCGTAGTTACCTGTTTTGACATATCTAGTACCTCATCACTATCCCATGAGATGTCTCCCCACTTCACTGAAAGTATACCCTGGCTGTCTGGCCTGATACCACCAACAATGGCAAAGAATAGAGCTATAGTAGCTTTCACATACAGAACCCCATTATTGTACAGGTAGGATAGTATGCCAATTACCAGATCCAAATGTACTTGCAGTACAATGAGCGCATTCACTTTTAGAATGTCTTTGTCATCCCTGTGGGACTTAAACCCATGACCTTGGTGCTGATGGTTTTTTTCTGACCAAGTGATGTGCTTTTGTATACCTTGTCTGAATTTGTTTGGCATTCGGACATATCCTGACGTCACAGTATACGTCTCATCGCAGGCTGTTGTGTAATAACGGGAACGTTGATTTACTCTTTAGCCATGGCTGTGCCTGAGCCATTTGACAATCTACCTCTCTCTACCTCTCTCTTGCTCTGTAGCAAGGTTCCTTTAGAAACGATTTTAAACACTAGTCGTTTGCTACAACCAACCCCCTGGCACCATGTCACATTCTCCAGAGCCCCAATTCAAACAGCACCCTGAGTCTTCAAAATCCTGTTCTTCAGATGCTATGTCACCTTCAATGACCCCAATACCAACCATACATGTACTATCCCCGGTCACTGTCAATCTGAATGTCCTCCCCTCCATCCGTGATGATGACACAGTCAGGCCCCCACAGTGTTGTCTACACTTTAAGGAACCGTCTGTGACATTGATTCTCCTCAAGTTTCCTTCATATCGACTGTAACTTTTGACAAGCACTTACCTCGAGGGACAACTGGAAACACTGAATAATCTCTGCACCGCTCTAATGCAAACCATCAGTGGAGGACAGGGATTGGCCTCCTTCCAGTGTACATCCCTCTTCCTCTGATCTCTGAAGCGACTTTTCTCCTTTTCCTCGCCTGCTATCACCCTAAGGCTTGCCTGAGCCACCAGTGATTGGCATGTTCAAATAAAGTAGTAGTGGTGGTGTGTGTTCCAACACTGGGGCCCTTTAATGAACTGAGTCAAGAAGGCTTGCCAGGCATTGCATTATTGAAAAGCTTCCACACCCAAGCTGTGATCAGGCGGCCTGAAAGCCTCTTAATGGACTTGGTGTCAGAGCTTCCAATGTGATTGTTAGATCATCAGCCATTGCCATTTACCTCCAGCGTGAGCTGTGAAGTCGTGCCACTCGGACGAGTGATTTCTGTGCTGCAGGGAGCATGGTGGATGGATGATTGCCTGTCAGAGACGGAGCATCCTGGTTACTGCGTTGTGGAAGTCAAACCTAACAGGATGTTCTGAACCGCAACTGACTTCACCTCTCTGTCTCGTCTCTCCTCATTTAACTGAAGAGCACATATCTACATCTATGGAGTTAGATCCAGTTCAGACCAGTTCATCAGTAATGGTGGCCTATACATGACTTTGCACCGACAGGGTTAGACAGGGTTAGCTGAAATATTACAGTAGATATAGAGATATAACAGAGGTACAGGCCCAGCTCGCTCTTCAGAAAAACACTAAAGATTACTTAAGGCTACTGTGCATTGCAAGTGACAAAAATTGAGTGGATACATTTCTCATCACACTGTACGTATCAATCTTAGTCGGCCAGGATCCCAGGACATAATCTTGGGAATGTTTGTATCACTGTTTTCTATCAGTAATGATAAATGTTGTTTACTACCTGGACTTTTAGGGTTGTTATTGTACTGTCTTCCTGACAGAGATGGCACAGATTAAAACGTAATAAAAAGAACAGAGATATTAAATACAGAAAACACTGAAATATGCAAATACAGAATTTCAGATACTTTTTTTTTTCTCTCCCAAAAACCCATTATTTCTACTGCTGTATGCATTCACATTGTATTGAGCCACAGCATGCGCCGCATTTAACATTTATTTGAAAGACTTTCCTCAGTATTTCACCCCAAATTTGTTTATTTGAGAGTCTGAGATGGTTGGACCAAGGTGGTCAATTCCATTAGGAGGAATACTGTAGCAGTTCATCCAGAAATCAATTTACTGGATACAGATATCCTGAGAAAGATGTAACTTTCGTCATTAGAATTGCGCTCTATTCTGGATTACTGCTGTGAAGTCTAAAGGGTTTCAAGAGAAGCCCACTAGCAAATGGGCCGACAGTGCCTTCGGAAAGGGTTCAGACCCCTTGACTTTTTTCACATGCTGTATTACATTTCACAAATGTATTACATCGTTTTTTCCCCCCTCATCAATCTACACACAATACCCCATAGTGACAAAGCAAAAACAGGTTTGTTCAAATGTTTTGCTAATTTATAAATAAATACAAATCACATTTACATAAGTATTCAGACCCTTTACAGCCTCAAGTCTTCTTTGGTATGCCGCTACAAGCTTGGCACACCAGCGTTTGGGGGAGTTTCTCGCATTCTTCTCTGCAGATCCTCTCAAGCTCGAGGTTGGATGGGGAGCGTTACTGCACAGCTATATTCAGGTCTCTCCAAGTCTCTCCAGCTCTGGCTAGGCCACTCAAGTACATTCAGACACTTGTCCCGAAGCCACTCCTGCATTGTCTTATCTGTGTGCTTAGGGTCATTGTCCTGTTGGAAGGTGAACCTTTGCCCCAGTCTGAGGTCCTGAGCGTTCTGGAGCAGGTTTTCATCAATGATCTCTCTGTACTTTGCTCCGTTCATCTTTCCCTCGATCCTGACTAGTCTCCCAGTCCCTGACGCTGAAAAGCATCCCAACAGCATGATGCTGCCACCACCATGCTTCACCGTAGGGATGGTGCCAGGTTTCTTCCAGACGTGACAAGTTCAATCTTGGTTTCATCAGGCCAGAGAATTTAGTTTCTCGTTGTTTGAGAGTCTTTAGTGAACTCCAAGTGGGCTGTGTGCCTTACTGAGGAGTGGCTTCCGTCTGGTCACTCTACCACAAAGGCCTGATTGGCTGAGTGCTGCAGAGATGGTTGTCCTTCTGGAAGGGTCTCCCATCTCCATAGAGGAACTCTGGAGCTCTATCAGAGTGACCATCAGGTTCTTGGTCACCTCCCTGAAAAAGACCCTTCTCCCCCGATTGTTCAGTTTGGCTGGGTGGCCAGCTCTAGGAAGAGTCTTGGTGCTTCCAAACTTCTTCCATTTAAGAGGAACTGGTCCAGATTTGAATTTGAGAGGCCGGAGTGGCGCAGCGGTCCAAGGCACTGCATCTCAATGCAAGAAGGATCACTGCAGTTCCTGGTTCAAATCGAAGTTACATCACATCTTGCTGTGATTTGGAGTCCCATAGGGCGGTGCACAATTGGCCCAGCATTGTCCTGGGTAGGCCTTCATCTTAAATAAGAATTTGTTCTTAACTGACTTGTGCACTTAAATAAATCAAAAATGTATTAAAAGAATGATGGAGGCCACTGTGTTCTTGGGGACCTTCAATGCTGCAGAAATATTTTGGTACCCTTCCCAAGATCTGTGCCGAGACACAATCTTGTCTCGGAGCTCTACGGACAATTCCTTCATCCTCATGGCTTGGTTTCTGCTCTGACATGCACTGCCAACTGTGGGACCTTACATAGACAGGAGTGTGCCTTTCCAAATCATGTCCAATCAATTGAATTTACCACAGGTGGACTCCAATCAAGTTGTAGAAACAACTCAAGGATGATAAATGGAAACTCAATTTCGAGTCTCATAGCAAAGGATTTGAATACTTATTAAATAAGGTTTTTCTGTTTTTCTAAAAACTTGTTTTCACTTTGTCATTATGGGGTATTGTGTGTAGATTACTGAGTATTTGTATTTATTTAATCCATTTTAGAATAAGGCTGTAACATAATAAAATGTGGAAAAATTCAAGGGGTCTGAATACTTTCCGAAGGCATTGTTTACCCCTCAAATTCAAATCTGGACGAGTTCCTCTGCATTTTTTTCATGATTTTTCATGACTGATTTAGACCTGGGACACCAGGTGGGTGTACTTCATTTTCAGGTAGAACAGAAAAGCAACAGTATTTCAGACATCGTAGTGTATGAGATTTGAATACCCCTTTCAAATCAAATCAAATTGGTGACATACACGTGGTTAGCAGATGTTATTGCGAGTGTAGCGAAATGCTTGTGCTTCTAGTTCCGACTGTGCAGCAATATCTAACAAGTAATCTAACAATTCCACAACAACCAGGTTCTGAGGGGTGGCCAAGATGTGACAGGTAGTCAGTCCCGAGGCATGGTCCTATGGCTCAGGTCCTGAGAGAGAGAGAGAGAGAGAGAGAGAGAGAGAGAGAGAGAGAGAGAGAGAGAGAGAGAGAGAGAGAGAGAGAGAGAGAGAGAGAGAGAGAGAGAGAGAGAGAGAGAGAGAGAGAGAGAGAGAGAGAGAGAGAGAGAGAGAGAGAGAGAGAGAGAGAGAGAGAGAGAGAGAGAGAGGTCCCCAGCTATAATAAATGTATCATCAGGATATATGGTTTCCAGTTTGCATAGTCTAGTGAAGTTCTTTGAGGGACGTCGTGGTATCGGCTTGAGGGGGATATACACAGCTGTGACAATAACCGACGAGAATTCTCTTGGGAGATAATACATTTGATTGTGAGGAATTCTAGGTCAGGTGAACAAAAGGACTTGAGTTCCTGTATGTTGTTACAATTACACCATGAGTCGTTAATCATGAAACATGAAACCCTTCTTTTTCCCGGAGAGATTTATTTCTGTCGGCGCAACGCACAAAGAATCCCAATGGCTGTACCGACTCTGACAACATATCCCGAGAGAGCCATGTTTCTGTGAAACAGAGTATGTTGCATTCCCTGATGTCTCTCTGGAAAGCAACCCTTGCCCTAATTTCATTTACCTTGTTATCTAGAGACTGGACATTAGCAAGTAATATACTCGGAGGCGGTGGGTGGTGTGTGCGCCTCCGAAGTCTAACCAGAAGGCCGCTCTGTTGACCTCTTCTGTTCAGATTCCCTGGGTAGTTCAGACAAAGGATCCGCTTCGGGAAAGTCGTATTCCTGGTCGTAGTGCTCGTAAGTTGACGTCGCTCTGATATCCAATCATTTTTCCGTGCTGTATGTAGTAACACTTAAGATTTTCCAGGCTAACAATGTAAGAAATAACACATAAAAAAAAAAAATACTGCAAAGTTTCCTAAGGACTAGAAGCGAAGCGGCCCTCTCTGTCGGCGCCATCTTTAGCTGGCCTAGACAATCCCAAAGAGCAAATACCGTGACAGATCCTTCTGACAGGTCCCTCCAGTTTATGAGAAAAACTCCAGTCCGCCCACACTAGTCGGCGCTCAGCTGCATCGTAAATCGTGGAGTTGAGTTAAGTTTTGTCGGCTATTACCCCATGTGGGGGGTGGGCTAAGCTGCTGACATATGGAACTGTTTTAAGATGGTCATGCTATGGATCATTTAGCTATTTGATTTAGAACTTTAGGACCCCTTTAGGTATCAGAAAATGTTGATCCCTAGCCTCCCGGGTGGCGCAGTGGTTAAGGGCGCTGTACTGCAGCGCCAGCTGTGCCACCAGAGACTCTGGGTTCGCGCCCAGGCTCTGTCGTAACCGGCCGCGACCGGAGGTCCGTGGGACGACGCACAACCCCTCCCTAAACCAGCGTTGTCTGGGTTAGGGAGGGGTTGGCCAGTAGGGATATCCTTGTCTCATTGTGCACCAGTGACTCCTGTGGTGGGCCTGGCGCAGTGCGCTAACCAAGGTTGCCAGGTGCATGGTGTTTCCTCTGACACATTGGTGCGGCTGGCTTCCGGGTTGGATGTGCGCTGTGTTAAGAAGCAGTGCGGTTGTGTATCGGAGGACACATGTCTCTACCAAGCCCGTACGGGAGTTGTAGCGATGAGACAAGATAGTAGCAATTGGATACCATGAAAACGGGGTACATTTTTTTTATTTTGAACCCCTTTTGTGGGGTAGGCTCAAAACCACATTAATTGATTAGGTCTGTGACAATTGTGGGGGTTGTAGAGCAAAACAGAGAACACCGTTGTCTTTGTGAGAATCTCCTGTTTCCACAGTGGGGTTACATTAGTTTGTAGCCCAAACAGTTTTGACGCTACAAACAGAAGTTGGCACATCGACGGTATCGACTTCAGACGAGTCCCCTGACACTTGTGAGGGTTGTAAAGCAAACCGCCACAGTTGTTTTCGTGAGAAGACTGATTTCCGGGATGTCTCGTGGTTTGACAAATACCACTGAGCACCGCAGATTAGGAAGTGTGACACTGCCGGATGATATCTCTGTCTTAAACAGACAGATTTTGATGGGTAAGTTTTTGTTATATAACTTAAGAGTGATGCACCCGACTCTAGAGGGTTATTAGATAAGCATACTATTGTCCTTAATGTCTGCATATGTAAGGTCTTGGTAGATAAGCATGGAGGACAGATTTTGTGGCTGATAGACAATATTGGCAACTTGTCCCTAAGCTTTAGATGCTCGACCCTTACTTAAAAGGGAAAATGTTCTTCAATTCACGCATTTAGTCAGGATGGAGTCGTTTGTAATAATTTATCCCTCCCAGGCACAGTATCAATCTAAATCTTGGTACAATCTATCTCATTTGAGGCTGGGGATTGCAAGAGGAGTTGTGGAGCCTGTTGTTAATTGTGTTGGGAGTGTGGTGGAAGATTGGAGAGCTCTGAGAGCTCCCAAGGCGTCCCGGCCATAATCACATGCTTGGTGAGACAAGCTGAAAGCCGCCTCCTCCCTCCTCCCTCCTCCAGAGTCAGGGTGATGGGGAGAATAAGGCTGCCACAGCTGAGCCACTGGCAGATGTTGTGTTTGTTTTTCTAATGTGTTAATAAGACTGTTCTAGCTGGGCCCCAACCGGACACTAAGCCCTCTGCCTATTCACTAGAGCTGGCTGGTTGATTACCTTCATGCATTCATTTTTCACATGTATAAATCAATATTGTCAAGTACCTGGGCTGGGCTGTGTACGAGGTGCAGCTTCTGTTGTTTACTGAGGCTGGGGATAAAAGCTCTGCCACAGTCTGCCATCCTCTGGAAATAGCTATATTTAAGTGGCACCAGCTGCGACAAGTGTGTCATTTCCATCCTAAATGTTCCCTCTTATTCCAATCATCTCCCCAGAGATTTGATTATGTTTGAGGAATCTTAATACAATTCCACATAATCAGTGGAGACTGTTAGTTAAATGACAAGGTGGATACTGTCCAAATAGCTGATGATTAGTTGAAATTTTACTCCACTTCAGACATGACATTTTTCACCGCAATGGGAGTTGTCTTTGATTACAACTGATGCATGTAGTTCAATTCATTCACATGCAGTTCATTAACATGCTCCGTCACTGTCACAAATGTGTTTCTGAGACAGAACTTATGGTTTCACTTTCACAGGGGAACCTCTTTTGAAGTCACCTTCCTCTTCCTCGAAAGGCCTCGAAACGCGATCTTCCACATCAATCAAAACGATATTGAGGACGATCAATGGTAGCCTATCTAATATTGAGGACGATCAATGCTATCTAAGGGGATGTCTGAGTATGTCTGAAGTTTTCAGGCTGCTCCAGAATCCAAAAGCCTTCCATAATCCATAATTTGCACTTATAAGCCTATAGCCATCTAGTTATCTATGTATTGATTCAGTTTAGGGCTACATTACACTATAGGCCTACAGTAAAATAGCTGGGGAAAGCAATCCGGCAAGTTCATCAGATCTTATCATAACTTTTTTCCATTCCTCCTGCAAAATACTCTTTTGTAACTTGCTGAATGGCTTCTGGGAATTACATTACAATTTCTAAAAAAAAACTATTGTTGGAGAAGTAGAATGGAAGGACTTTGGGGTTAGTACAATTATGTAGGTCTGTTTGTTGGGGGACTAAATGACAGCGGAACTAAGATTAATGTTGTATTGTGTATGAAGTACAAACAGCCTTGGTGTGCTCTGTGGTTTTAGTGTTACCTTCATTCTTACTTTCCATTGTGCATCTTTAACCATCGTTTAGAATATTACTGTATGGGGTTTTCATCCCGCCATGTTTTGTAGCTATCTATTAACCAAGCAGTCAAGTCACTTACCCTTGCTATGTCAACAAATCACGTTTTTGACATGCCTAATGAATGACTATTTTCTAATAGGATATGTGGTAACACTTTTTAAGGGGTCCTTATTACAGTGTAATTATATATGTAATTACACTGTAACAAGTATTGTCCCAGTGGCAAAAACGGTTCACAAACGGTTCACAGCAACAACAAAAAATACTTTAACTTATTAAATCATTAAACGGTGCTTTTGACAATGGGTCAATGACTTTAACCATCAATCCCAAAATAATTGACACATTAACAAAAAAGGTTATGGTTAAGGTTGTGAGATAGTCATTTGTGCTTGTCAAATTGTAAGCCTATTAAGCTTGGTTGAATAATGGTTTATAAATGCACTTAAAACGGTGAATAGTCAAATTCATTTCCTATAATATGACCTTGCAAGGAATATTTCACTTTCTCTGGTGATAGGAGTAACAACATTAAGTTGTACACAAGGCAGAAATAATGCAGTGTGACTCGAGTTTCGTCATCAGCTGGAAGACAGTGTCTCGTTTTGGTCAGCGTCAGCAGAGGAAAGGGAGAGCGGAGGGATATTAAAAAATTCTTAGGGCTAGGCCCCTTTTTTCTCAATTTCCGCCTGAATGACGTGCCCAAAGTAAAACTGCCTGTTGCTCAGGCCCTGAAGCCAGGATATGCATATAATTGGTACCATTGGAAAGAAAACACTTTGAAGTTTGTAGAATTTTTGGTTTAAATGTAGGAGAATATAACACAATAGATATGGTAGGAGAAAATAAAAAGAAAAACTATCTGAGGAGTAAATAGAAACATATTTTGACTCATTGAAACAAATTTTAAGGGTTGATTTTTGGATTCCTTTCTCTGCATGTTGAACGAGTGGATTGCTCAAATCGATGGAGCCAACTAAACAGACTTTTTGGGATTCAAAGAAGGATTTTATCTAACAAAACAACACTACATGTTATAGCTGGGACCCTTTGGATGACAAATCAGAGGAAGATTTTCAAAAAGTAAGTGAACATTTATTGCTATTTTTGAATTTATGAAACCTGTGCCGGTGGAAATATATTTTGATGTGGGGTGCCGTCCTCAAACAAGCATGTTTTCACTGTAATAGCTACTATAATTAGATTAACAAGAATTTAAGCTTTCAACCAATATAAGACACTTATATGGACCTAAATATTGAAATATATATTTTTGAATGGTCTGAGAAGAACAACACTGGCATTTCAAGCAAAGCCAATGTATGCAGTGATGATGTTTTGGTCCTATAGCCTACTGGACAAACCTCATTACCACAGTACTGTTTTTAATAAGTTCATGTTGGATAGGCTTATGTTTTTTAAGGGATGTAAAAAAAACAAAAAAAACGTAATTTTGTCTTAGAAAGTGATCTCGACTCAAAAAAGGTTGTTGACCACTGATCTACAGAATAGACTTGCATGAATTCTGGTGAGTTTTGGGTGATTTGCTAGAACACTAGCTAGCAGCTAGTTTTGCAACCTTGACTAGCTAGGGTAGCAGGTAGCCTAGTGGTTAGAGGTTTGGGCCAGTAACTGAAAGGTTGCTGGATTGAATCCCTGAACTGACAAGGTAAAAATCTGTTGTTCTGCCCCTAAGCAAGGCAGTTAACCCACCTGCTGAAGACACTGTGGCCCCATCCGATGAGACCCCCGGACAGGGCCAAACAGGAAGGATATAACATCACCCACTTTGCCAAAGCTCTACACAATATTGTGCTGCTGAGGTATAATAAACAGATATATATATAGAGTACAGGGAACATAAGGTTGAATATATTATTATAGACCTGCTAGATCTACTGTCTCTTTTATAGTATGACATTTCAGCTAGATCTACTGTCTCTATTATATTATGACAGACCAGCTAGATCTACTGTCTTTATTATATTACAACAGACCAGCTGTATCTACTGTCTCCATTTCATTTTGGCCATTGTTGTTGGCCTACCCTCCCCTCAACAGCCTCAAATAGGCTATTTCATGTGGGTTGGGGTGGGGCGGCAGACACATTTCATCACTTTTCATTACATCATTTCATCACATTTCATTACATTACATTTTTATATATTGCTTCTAAAATTTAAAACAATCACAAATAATATTTTATATTATTAATTTCAAACAAGGGCATTAGCATGAGAAGAACTTACCAGTCGAAAACGGCAACATTGTTCCTCTTCTGCAGGCACTGTTACAGATTATACACAGTGGCTACAACGGAGTCCTCTCCGTTCAAAAAATATTCCTCCACTTGGGAATCGCTAAATGAATCGTCCTACAACTATCTCTGTCTCACTTTTCCGATCAATTTCTTCTAAAATTGTGTGTACATCTGTATATCTAGTATAAGCTATCTCTGTGTACTCTCAAGAAAAGCTGGAAAAAAGTGCAGAAGGTGACAAGACTCATTACGACAAAAAGGCCTCACACCTGGAGTTCGAGGTTGGGGATAAGGTCTGGTACGAAATATACACCAAACCCGTGGAAAAAGTTCTTGCCCCACTGGTCAGGACCATACGAGATTGTGTTCATGCTGTTACCTGTGGCTTATCAAATCAGAATCAGCAAAGGTTGACAAAACACCACGTTCAAGTTGGTCCACAGGAACCAAATCAAGTTGTACACACCTCCCATGGGAATAGAAGGGGGACAGTCAGTCCCAAATAGATAGAACCCTTGCAAATTAGAGGTACAAAAAATACATATTCATGTACCCTCAGCTGATCCCTTCCAGGAGATCAGTATGTTGCACCTAACATATTTTCTACTCTTCCCAGCTACAAGTTATACGTTTCGTTGTCACTGTTGATATTGTCCTGCGTTGTGCTGTTCAGAATAGGAAAATCAGCTAACTTAGCTGTGTCAAAACTGAAATAAACAAACAATATCTCTAATTATGCGTTTTTGTAGGATGATTCCTTTGGCTGATTTTTTATTACATTTTTTTATTTCACCTTTATTTAACCAGGTAGGCTAGTTGAGAACAAGTTCTCATTTGCAACTGCGACATGGCCAAGATAAAGCATAGCAGTGTGAACAGACAACACAAGAGTTACACATGGAGTAAACAATTAACAAGTCAATAACACAGTAGAAAAAAAGTCTATATACATTGTGTGCAAAAGGCATGAGGAGGTAGGCGAATAATTACAATTTTGCAGATTAACACTGGAGTGATAAATGATCAGATGGTCATATACAGGTAGAGATATTGGTGTGCAAAATAGCAAAAAAGTAAATAAATATAAACAGTATGGGGATGAGGTAGGTAAAATTGGGTGGGCTATTTACCGATAGACTATGTACAGCTGCAGCGATCGGTTAGCTGCTCAGATAGCAGATGTTTGAAGTTGGTGAGGGAGATCCTGACACTCTGCACCCTGGTCAAAACCAACCCAGCAGATGTACTCATGAGCGGACCCCCTACGAGAATCATTCTCCGCGATGATCCAGGACTCCTTGTAACCAACTGCAGAGTACACATGCAGATGGTGTACGTCCGCCTAGATGCAGGGAACTTTACCGCCAACACATTCCACCTGCGGCACATTTGATTTGGTCCAGGGCTGACTGGACCACACAGGCAGGTAAGCACGCCCAGTTGGACACTGCCCATATTTTGGCCCAACTCCAAAAGTTTCACAGTAACCCAGTCAGACTAGCAGAGCCCAGGCTTGAAAAACTATTTGTTGGGGCGCTACTCTCAATAGGTGTCGCCATAGGGTCACTATTTGCTCTAGGTACTACTGCCGTCAGCGCAATCAGTCTAACCACAGTCAAAAGAAACATTAGGGAGATTACAGAAGAAATTACACTTATCCAGCAACAGATGAAATCACAGGCACTCAGGTTGCAGCATGTGAGAAGGTCTCTCCAGGACACTATTCTGGTGGTAAACACGCAAATACTCTCCTGAACAAAACCCTTCTGTCGGTAGGAAAGATATTGGAAAATTGGCAAAAGATTCTGAACCCCCTCACATGATCCATCCACGGCATCCATAGCATCTTTCCCAGAGTTTGCTAGGTCAGCCCTGTAGTGTCACCAATGTAAGCCTCGTCACTCAGGTTGCCATTTTAGAGACTGTCTTAAGCCACACACCGTCATGTCTAGGGCCGCCCTAGACGTCATGATGGAGTCATTTAACCACAAGCAGGGACGTATATAGAAAGTTCCAAGTAGATAATTAAGGTGTTGTAACTATATCATTTAGCTTTTTTTATGTTTCTTTTCTTATAAATGTTTGGGGGACAATAATACGGCCTTAAAACCTCTTCAGGCTAGGGGTCAGTAATGTAATGATAGATTGACATGAGTGTTTTATGAATGTTTCATGAGTGCATTATTAACGTCTGCCTAGATCCACCAGCCTGGACAACCGGACAACACATCCGGAAAGACAAACCACAACCAGGACATCCCATGGCCATTCTTGTTGTGGTCTGCAGCTTGCAGAAATCCTAGCAGGTTAAACCACCAGAGGGGGACTGTCATAACGATCCACAAACAGGACATTCCATGGTCATTCTTGTGGTGGGCTACAACTTGCAGAATCCTTCCAAGATAAAACCAGAGGGGGACTGTCATGAGTGTCCACGAGAAGTAGGTCAGACCAGGTTTCCAATTAATAACTTAAAGCAGACCCCTCTCACCCTAGAGGGGGAAGGAAATCGATGGAGAAGATTCAGGCCTGCGCTCTCAAGATTCACCAAAAATAATGTACTTTTGTTTCAACAGACTTTTCCCGCTGAAACTCTAACAAGTTCAAAAGAGCTTATTTGGAACAATATTTCTAACATAGAACGTGGGGAAAGGTCAAAGGCGGTCTACAGAACACTAATGTCATTTTGTTTGTTATTTTGTGATGTCATAATTTTTTTATTATAAAGGAAACACTGTAACTTAGAAAGTATACCCACTACATATATGAAGTTTCCGTACTCTGCGTTGTGAATGTAATATTAAAAAATGATGAAAGTGTTTTTGTTAAGAAGAGAGGGATGTGATTTGAGAAGCTCTAAGAGATCCTTGTTTTACCTAACTTTGCACAGTGAGTAGTTACCACGGGGAGTGAGATCAGGGAGTGTGCCAGCCTGCCGGGACTGCCCCTTTCGAACAAACTGTACAAGTGACGGGTTAAGAAAATAACACATCAGACCAGACAAACGGGAAACTGCAGCTGCACGTTTCAAGTGGTTTGAACTTTGAATAGAGATGATGAACTCACCTTTCGGACAATCATTGATAGGCTGATTAGCTGTCCCAAGTAAAGTATCTTCGAAAGCGAATTTAAGTAGGACCATCCTGTTACTCTGCTCAAACCATCGATACGGCTGGCTAGCCTATCTTCAAAGAAGCCTCTTCAAGAGTGAATGGAAGGAAAGTCAACTCTTAGTTCTGTACAGGACTACATGACAAGTCACCGGATAGACGACAACTACAAAGAAGGACAACAATAGAAGACTTGTTGGAACCATTTTAGACAATCAGAGCCTTACAAACGTGCCGTGAAAAGGTCCAAACCCCTTTTCCAGGCTGCCCGGTTCACCGAGAGACCCCTGGCGATCCCAGACATTTCACATAGGTACATTCATGATTTCTTACTCAAAGCATGGGGCAGTTCGTGTTTAAAGTATATGGTTACTGTAGGTGAGAGTAGTTTCTGAATGTACCAATGTTAAGTGTCTCTGTCCCTCTCTCTCCCTCTCCATCTCTTATTTAACAAGCATCAATGTTGTTGTCATTCCGCTAGGGACCTGTTTTCAGCGTATTGTGTCTCCAGTCAATAACCGGTGCAGAGTGTGTATGTTTAAAAATAATAAATAATTAAACCAATTTGTGTAGTACTGAATAATAAGTAAGGCTCTGGTTTTTACAGATGCAAGGAGATTACGACTGTTCAGAATGTAGCACCTTCTTCACGACTATGTGCATGTGTGGATATTACATGTGCTCTGTGATGTATTTATAGGGTCATCCTCTCACTTGGATGGCAAGGATTTTCAGGTTGTCATAATGGGTGACGTACATATGAATTATACGTATTTTTTTAATCATAATCTGGATGGAATCCGTATGGTAAACCCCATTCAGTGAGGTTGACCTACACTTAGTGTGCAAAACATTAGGAACATCTGATCTTTCCATGACATAGACTGAGCAGGTGTCACACCCTGATCTGTTTCACCTGTCTTTGTGCTTGTCTCCACCCCCCACCAGGTGTCTCCCATCTCCCCTCATTATCCCCTGTGTATTTATACCTGTGTTATATGTTTGTCAGTTGCCAGTTCGTCTTGTCAGGTCTTACCAGCGTGTTTTTCAGTCTCCCTGCTTTCTCAAGTTCTGTTTCCTAGTTTCCCCAGCTCTGACCATTCTGCCTGCCCTGACTCCGAGTCTGCCTGCCGTTCTGAACCTGCCTGACTCTGACCCATTTTCGAACCTCTGCCTGTCCTGACCCCGAGCCTGTCTGCTGTTCTGTACCTTCGTGACTCTGCCCTGGATTACGGACCTCTGCCTTCCTTTGACCTATATTTTTCCTGCCCCTGTTTGGGTCAATTAACATCTGTGACTCTAGCAGTCTGCATCTGGGGCTTCCCTAAAACATGATACCAGGTGAATCCAGGTGAAAAGCTGTTAAACTGTTAAATCCACTTCAATCAGTTTAGATGAAGGGAAGGTTAAATAAGGATTTTTAAGCCTTGAGACATGGATTTGGTATCAAATCAAATCAAATTGTATTTGTCACAATACACATGGTTAGCAGATGTTAATGTGAGTGTAGCGAAATGCTTGTGCTTCTAGTTCCGACCATGCAGTAATATCTAACAAGTAATCTGACCTAACAATTTCACAACAACTTCATTATACACACAAGTGTAAAGGAATGAATAAGAATATGTACATACAAATATATGAATGAGTGATGGCCGAACGGCATAGGCAAGATGCAGTAGATGGTATAGAGTACAGTATACATATGAGATGAGTAATGTAGGGTAAAGTGGCATTGTTTAAAGTGGCATTGTTTAAAGTGGCTAGTGATACATTTATTACATCAATATTTCATTATTAAAGTGGCTAGAGATGAGTCAGTATGTTGGCGGCAGCCACTCAATGTTAGTGATGGCTGTTTAACAGTCTGATGGCCTTGAGATAGAAGCTGTTTTTCAGTCTCTCTGTCCCCGCTTTGATGCACCTGTACTGACCTCGCCTTCTGGATGGTAACGGGGTGAACAGGCAGTGGCTCGGGTTTTGGCCTTCCTGTGACATTGGGTGGTGTAGGTGTCCTGAGGGCAGGTAGTGACCCCGGTGATGCGTTGTGCAGACCTCACTACCCGCTGGAGAGCCTTACGGTTGTGGGCGGAGCAGTTGCCGTACCAGGCGGTGATACAGCCCAACAGGATGCTCTCGATTGTGCATCTGTAAAAGAGTCTTTTTGGTGACAAGCCAAATTTCTTCAGCCTCCTGAGGTTGGAAAGACAAAAGATTTAAGTGCCTTTGAACCGGGTATGTCAGTAGGTGCCAGGCGCACCGGTTTGTGTCAAGAACTGCAATGCTGCTGGATTTTCCACACTCAACAGTTTCCCAAATCAAGAAAGGTCCACAACCCAAAGGACATCCAGCCAACTTGACACAACCGCATTGGAGTCAACATGGGACAGTATCCCTGTGGAACGCTTTCGACGCCTTTTAGTCCATGCCCCAACGAATTCTGGCTGTTCCGAGGGCAAAAGTGGGTGAAACTCAATATTAGGAAGGTGTTTCTAATGTTTTTGACTCTCATTGTATATCTGATCTGTTTATTTTTTTTTAACTCAACCAAGTTAACCCAGATGGTACGCTTTTTGGGTGGCAAGTGCTAGCAACAACACTGAGTGGAGATTTTGAAGAGTGAGCATTCACAGGTAAGCCTATTGAGCCGCCAACATCTGTAACCTGGACACCCAGCGCATCTGTCCACAAGAGACTACACCCTTGTGACTGTTATTACTGAATTGGATGCGGCTGAGAAGAAATTCAATCATTTGTTGTTACACCTCTGTAATGACAGACTGCAATTACTACCAGTTACACATGATTTTTTTTACAGTGTCACTATGAGTTATTACAATGAAGTACAATACTAATTACACGTGTAATTACACAGTAATAAGGAGCCCTTAAAATAAAGTGTTACCAGATTTTTCTATTCCTTTTAGGTTTTCTGGTTGAAATGCACTACCTGCAAACCTCACAACTGTAACGATATTACCTACTGCTGAAAATTAGGTTTACAGTTGACAACTGATTGTTAAAAGGAGACCAGCAGCCCAGCCTAACTTTTTCACATCCTAATTGATTTGCTATTGATTTGTGGAGCCTCTAATCCTCAGCTTCCTCTTCTCCATTCCGAAAGCTTCTCCCATTTGCGAGTAAGAATGGAAACACATTCATATTTGAGTTGGTTACAGACATTTCCATATGACAGTTAACAGAAGTCTAGGATGCATTGCCTCAACTGTAAACATGTCTTAAGTTGTCATGCCATCTTCCCATACAGTACTGTCGTGTGACATCAAAGAGCTCCCAGTTCTAGACAGTCCAGTGAAATCCACAAGCCTTCCAGATCCAGACTACAAGGCATGTCTGATTGCCATCGTGCTGGGGCCCACTCAATGTGTGTGAATTGTGACAGGACTGTGCGCGGAGGATTTGTAGAAAGGTTGTGGATGTGATATTTAAAGGGGACTGGCAGGCCGTGAGCAATCCCATTCGTCTGCCACCATCATCTCCGCTGAAGCCTGAAGGACATAGAGGAGAGACAGAGGAAATGAAACAGATACATATCTATGTGTTGTTTGATTCAACCCTTCAGAAGAGACGACAGAGACAGAGAAAGGAGTTTCACTTCACTATAGCCTATGTACCTCACTGTACAACTGTAGAAATACATTGTTGAAATGTCTGTGAGCCTTAAGAGCCAGCCACGATAGGTTTGGGGGGTAAATTACGATGCATTCCTATTACAATAACAACAATTTGACGAAACACATCCTTTATGCTCTAAACATGTCATTCTAGACCATTGGCTGGATAAAATGTTGACCAATGTCAGTGGGATAACATAAAGAGTCACGTGTTGCCTTGACTTGCGTGCATCCCTGTGTGCGCGTGTGCATGCGTTACGCCTGTGTGTGCACGTGTGTGTACAGTATGTGCATACACATTAAGCATGTGTTTATGTGTGTGTGTGTGTGCATGAGTGCATGTCTCACTTGTTCCGTTCCCCAATAAGAGACCAAGTGGGTTCTGAAAGGCATCCATGGGGGGGCTACAGAGTGCTGGTCAAGCAACTCCAGTTGAGTCTTAAAATATCTATTTTTCCAACTGAAGCACTGGGCCAGCAGTCCTTAAATATCAGCGGTGCTAGCACAGGTGAAGCACCTTCTGACTAAAGAGGACAACAGGTGCAACACATCCTGGTCAATGAGGATGACTCCAATCATCCTCAAAAGACCAGAAAGGACGAGGCGAAGTGAGAGGGCTAACTGGGCCCGAAATCTGTTTTCTGCAGCAGGTGCTGTTATTTCCGAGTTTGTTTTTCCTGCTCACCAATCGAGGAATTTTTTATAGAGGTCAATTAGAGTGTCAAATTTGGTTAACAATACATCGAATAGATTTTTTTTCCTATGTGTGACTTATTTGATAGAAGTCTCATTATGATTAAGTTGTAAGAGTGTGCTGATTTCAGGAGGACACGTGACATCCCGGCAACTTTGAGAAAATCCACTAGTTAGCACACCTACAATGTTATAAACCCAGACTATTTCTAAAATGAATCTTCTGAAAATGTGATTTTAAACATAATCCTAACCATAACCACACTTCTAACCCCTGACCTTAAATTAAAACCATTAATTTTTATGATATAGACTACTTGGTAACTAGTGGAAACAGTTGTGACTGATGTTCACACACATATCTGACCTCTCATTGGTTGGAATGGTCCCACCCGATCTTGCCTCCTGCCCGACTGCCTACCATTTTTGAAGGCATTTATTTGTATTGGGCTGTAATGCAATTTATGTGAGGTATTATTTTTTTTTTTAAAGAAGCTTAATATAGTATGAGAAAATAATGTTTGTTTCCCAGTGTTGAAAATTCAACTAGCATAGTTGCTCACTAAAATGCTATTTGATACCTTAAATTCTATTTGAATGGTTGTGGTTGTTGAGCCTATACTGAGAGAGCCAGTGAACCATCGTGCCCCCTCCATCCACCCTCAAGTGGAAAGCAAAATGAATCTTTTATTAAGGTCCGAATTTCCACTTGTGCAGAAAGTTCAGGTAGGGATTCGTCAAAGGGTCCAATTCTGGGGAGCTCTCTCCGTTATCACCCATGAATCTGTCTGATTGTTGCTATTCCACTAACATATTGTATAATGGGAAATGGCCCTCAGTGCATGGTAGCCACTGCAGCTATAGCTCATACTGTACATATACATGTCTCTCGTCGCACACAACAAGCCAACCTACTCAGAAAATGTCAGGAAATAGTAAATATCATGACTTTAGATTGATAAGGGGTATAAATGGATGGGTAAAACCATCACAAAGATATAGACGAGCAAGAGAGAGAGGGGAAGAGAAAGAGAGAGAAAGTCGGGGGCTGTGGACTTTGTTGAGGAGCTAGCAGTAAACTGAAATATTAATCATCATAAAAGGGGCATGCATGATGACAAGAAGACTAAGGGCAATAATATACTGTATATTGATGAAAACAAGGGCATGGAAAAGTAGCTTTGGGTTATATGAGAATGAGGGGCTTGCTTGGTATTTTAATGCAGTTCTGCAGTATCTATGCTGCTAATACTTAGACTACGCTGGCTATTATATCTTTGGCTGAGCAAGTGGATGTCTGGTGAAAGTGTTTCAAACTCACCAGCCTATAACATAGCTGTGACTTTAACCTGTGTCTATACTGACAGGTCTGCTAGAAGAACGACGTAATGATAATTGCCCAAATAGTAACCTTGGGCAGCAAAAGGGATTAAACTAAAAGGGTATTTTTTTTAAATACAGGTATACTGAGAAGCCAAGTGGTGGCTAAGATGACAGGGTAAAAATATTTTCCACATCATCGCCCTGGAGACTTGAAAGATCACTCGCCGTCAATTACCTGGGCAAGACCAGAGGTGCCCGGGCAGAGGAGACTTTCTTTGGGGGGGAAGGGGCTGTTGAGGCGGCACACCTGGGTCAGGAGCTGGTTCAGTGGCTGAATTAGTCATGTTTGCAGTTGCTAAGCACCACAGGCCTCTGTGGATCATTTAACCCTGTGAGAGGCTGTCTCAACTCAAAGATATCCCTCTAGCCTGCTGGGGAATGAAATACACCACCGACCATTGTAATTGTAGTTTGGTGTACGATTAATATCCATAGACTGTGTAAACATATTGCATTCATTAATAATGCAACATTTTGTCTGAAAGTAGTAGGCCTACAAGGAATGTCCCATGGGAAAAAGGACGACAGCAAGCGTTCCTTCTTCTATCTAAACTCCTGTTGTTGACTAGCATCCCTTGCTGTGATGCAATGCCCTTAACGGCTTGCCCAATCAAAACTGGCATTAGCTGCTGTTGCACGTCGTGTCCTGACCTTCCTCAGAAATTCTGTTAGGGATTTGCAAACTGAATTATAGCCCGATGGAAACCGTCAAATGTGTCACTGTGGGTGTAAAAGGTTTTGCCGGAGCCATTGATTCAGACTAACTTTGATTAGACGGTGAGGATGAGTTACATTTTTCAGGAAGTCTGCTGTAAACTATTGTGGGTGGGAGTGGCACACAGTCTTTTTATGAATGAGGAGGGTTGATCAAATCCTGCAGATCAGGGAGAAATGCGCTGGTGTCAGAAAGAGATCATCACATTGCTTGGGGAGAGAGAAATGCTGTCAAACGAGTTATCTTCTCGCGGGGAGGGTGGCAGTGAGAATGATTAGAATGCTTCACATTGATGTCATTCCTCTCTGGTGAGATAAACGTTGTGGGAGGGTTTTCGATTCCATTGCACACAGGTTTCGGGTCACTTCCACCTGTCAGTGAAGCATTAAGTTAAGTAGACACGACAGATCTGATATGGTTTGACTCATGGGATATGTTACGGTATGGTCATGGCTACTATGCTGGAGTATTTTTTTTAAAACACAAAAAAAAAACGTTTGGTCACCTGTGCCATGGAAATGGGAACATAAGTATATGCAAATATATTTCTCAATGCATTTCAGTTCTATTCAATATAATGTGTCAACCGGTCAGCTTAGTCTTGCACAAGATATAGTGCTCTTGGTTGGTCACCACAGTGAGTAGAATGAAAAACCTTCACTATTTGCCAGCTAATGAAAAAATGATTTTATAATCCACTCATGGTCATAATTACATATTTATAGATGTCGACAACAGACAGCAAGGTCATCCTTACAATTTAAATTAACAATAACAATGTAATATAATATTGAGCATTCAGAATAACATCCCTAATTACAGCGTCGATACCGTAGAGACATAAATCAATAGAGTATCAATACACTTTTCCCAACAGTGATGTACTGTACTTCTTAGTCACTAAGCCTGACATCAGTGTTACCCTGTCCAGAGTTATCTTTCAACATGCCGTTGTTGGCTTTCTAGTACCCTTTTTACACTATCTTGCCAACCCGAAACAAATTGTACTGGCTCGGATAGATTCTTCTCACATGACTATTTTTAGCACAATTCCAGCAACAACGGTGGATATGTAACCAGACCAGCTCAGTACAGTTTGGTTTGGTGCGTCTCGGTTCGGCACAGTAGTGTGAAAGGCTCACTAACTGTCCTCCAGTAGCTGCACTACCTCCTCTTTCTGACACTTCCTGGCCAGGGATAGGGCTGTGCAGCCTGTCGAGTCCTTACTACTCCTCTCTGCCCCGTTCATTAGCAGGGCTTTGATAATGGGAACACTGCCGTTCTGGGCAGCCAGATGTAATGGGGTGGCCTGGCTCTTGTTCAGAGCGTTGACGTTGGCCCGATGCGAAATGAGCTGGAGTACACTGGAGAAAAGGCCGCCGTTACACGCCAAGTGGAGCGCAGTCCAGCCGCTATCCTCTGCCATGTCGGGATTGGCCTTGGCCGACAGCAGCTTGGACACCACTTCCTCTTGCCCGTGGTGGCAGGCCAAGTGGAGGGGTGTCCAGCCACCCTTTCCTGGCAGGTCCATAGAGCACTGGTGGGCTTCTAGTTCCAGCACGGTGGTCGCGTGGCCCTTCAGCGCCGCCAAGTGCATGGGCGTCCAACCCTGGAGGGTCCTGGGGTCGGGATTTGCCCCGTTGCCCAACAGTAGCCTGCAGATGCCTGTGTGTCCCTTGAGGGCGGCGAAGTGTAATGGGGTGTAGTGCCGGCTGTCCAGGGAGTTGACATCGGCGCCAGCTGTCACCAGCTGCCTGGCTACCCTGTTGTGGCCCTCCTCGGCTGCCAGGTGTAGAGCGGTGGTCATGGAGTGGTCCATCCCGTTGGGGTCAACTCCCTTACCGAGCAGGAGCTTGGCGATGGCGAGGTGGCCGTAAACACTCGCCACGTGGAGCGCCGTCCTCCCGTGGACCTCCTCATGCTCTTCGGCGCTTCCCATCCGCGTCAGGAGGAGACGCACAACGTTCTCGTGGCCGTTCTGAGTGGCCAGGTGAAGCGGCGTCCACCCGGCTTTCTCCTTAACGCTAGGCTGGGCGCCACTGTCCAGTAGCAGACGGACAACTCTGCTGTCGTCGCTTTGAGCGGCAAAGTGCAGAGGAGTCCACTGGTCCCCATCTCCAAGTTTAACATCTGCCCCGTGCTCCGTCAGTAAGGAGCATATCTCGTGGAACTTGTGGAGCACCGCCACAATGAGAGGAGTGTATCCTCTGACGCTCTGTGAGTTTACCTCCGCACCAAGACTCAAGACATGCCTCACACTCTCCGTGTCACCACTAACCACTGTGTAGTGGAGAAGAGTGTTGTTGTCTTTGAAGAGCATAGACACATGCTCCTTCCTAAGGGCCTGTCTGAAGTTTTCAAAGTCTTTCCTTGATAGAATATTGAGAATGTCATCCCTGGTGTTGCTCGTGTCTGTGAATGTAAAAAAGCAACATAAACCAGATAAGACACAGAGGCAGAGGTATTGCCAATGCAAATCAATCTGATACAGTATAACAATATGTCTGCTGCCTCATTTGATTGTGGCAGTAGCCATGGTTAATTGAAGAGTGCATGCATTTGCATACAAGTTGGCTTTGTCTAAAGAGACATGGCTTTCCTCCAATGCATTTTGTTCAGTCTAAGAGCCAGAGATAAATAAGCATTTTTTTCACATGGTCCAAAGCTACACCTTCTCCAGTTTTCAATACGTGGAAAACACTTGGTAGAATTGCATTTTAAATGTCAGCCCTAGAAGCACTGAGACACACAGAACATGAGTTTTCCCCATGCACTCACCTGGAGGGTTGGCGAGTGAGCACGTGGATTTCTTAATGGAGATATAATGAACAAGTGTTAATAGTAGTCATCATAATAGCAGCACATCAACAAGTCAATGTTGTTATTAATGGGGCTAATGACAACTGTTTATAAGACGCATACATTATACAACCATACAGTTGGCATAGTCAAGGTCTTCTTTAACATACATTCACATGGGAGAGAGAGAGAGACAGGCAGACAGGCAGACAGGCAGACAGGCAGACAGACAGACAGACAGACAGACAGACAGACAGACAGACAGACAGACAGACAGACAGACAGACAGACAGACAGACAGACAGACAGTCAGACAGACTTTGTTTGAGAGCTTTGTATCTGTTATCTCAACATTGATGGTGGATGCTGTATCTGTTATCTCAACATTGATGGAGGATGCAGCACTGAGCACTCACTCTTCTGAAGATGGGCGACAGCATGGTATAATCAGGTTTGTGTGTCTTATCCCCGTTGCTACATCCACCTATTCCCAGGATGTCGCTCAGAGCTTCTGTCTTTCGAACAGTGTCTGGAAATAAACAAACAGACAAAGAAGTTTGGTCATTAAAAACATATTCTCAAATTCAGAGGGATTTGATTGATGCAGTGCATGCATCCGTCATACTCAAAATGTTAACAAGATGTGTAAACGTGTGAATAATGTATGCTATTTTTTTACAATTCTGTTTGTAAAATCCATGAGGCATAGTAGTTTTATTAAAACTTTTCATATTATACAGTAACTGCTGTAGTCAACACAATACTAAAGGGCACTGAAGATGAAGAACAATTACCCTGAAACGATTGAACACTTTTGGTCATACAGATTTACGGTGTCCATTTTATGACATGTGAAGTAGAATGCAAATAACCTATTCTTATGCGTAATAATGCTGTAATATGGAAAATTGCTTAGTAATGTTGCTCATTTCGATGCGGCAGTGTATGCATACACATGGTGTTTATTAGTATTCGTTAACATGGCACTTTAATCCTTTGCCTTAATTGCTTGCCTGCAGCTTTTGTAAATGATCCAATCTTATCTGAGTTTATTTTAGAATATTACAATAAGGCATCTCACATCAGTGAGCATTACATTGAACAGAGCATGTGCTCTCCGAGTCTCTCTGAGTCTCCTCAAAGTCTACAATCAGAAAGCTGTCAGAGTACAAGCCCTGGACAGGATAATTATGATCTTCATGCAGAAACAGATGCAGAGTTACTGAGTGCTGTGCATTTCAGATCTGAGTGATGTCTGAGCACTTGGTAAATAAACTACCGGTAATTTACCAAAGTTACCATAATTTTCTGTAATTTTGGTAATTAACAGGACATCTATGGCAATCTATGGTAACTTAAGTGCTCCCGAGTGGAGCATCGGTCTAAGGCACTGCATCTCAATGCTAGAGACATCATTGCACACCCTGGTTCGATTCCAAGCAGTATCACAACCGGCTGTGATTGGGAGTCCCATAGGGCCGTGCACAATTGTCCGTGTTAGGGTTTGGCCGGGGTAGCCGTCAGCGTAAATAAGAATTTGTTCTTAACTGACTTGCCTAGTTAAATAAAAATAAAAAACTTTGTACCTTAATACCTTTTTTAAAAATGCATTCATATAAAGTATTCATTTTTTTATATCTGTGTCCATTACAGCTTTGTCGCTCCATTTTTTATTATAAAATCGTCTTATTTTATAATTGTATATATTTTACATGTGAAAACCAAATAGTGAAGGTGCTGGAGGCAAAATACAAAACTGGAGAAACTTCCAGTCAGATGCACATTTATTTTAAGCCTTCAGTCAGTCGACCTTCATCAGAGCATAACTCCACAAACAATAGTGGGACAGATAAGGCCACACAGTGGGCCAAAGTTAATTAAAGACCCTTGTGATAATCTAAAGTACCCAAAAAGGCCACTTGATGTCATGTGATGAAAATTCCATAACATCCTTGAAAGTTACCAACATTCTGGTAGTTTACTGGAAATTGACAAAGTTACCAGTAATATACCCTCCCTTTGCAACCCGTCTGAGGATCTGGCCTCAGCATTGGTGACCCGTCATTCAGGGCAGCTGGGTTAGAGCTCCACATTTTGGGCTTGCCTGTTTTGCATCTTATTTTGGCATTAATACGCGTCACATATCAAGTCAGCCATATCAGTTATGTTTTTTTAAAAGCCAGTAAATGAGGCTGAATGAACTGTTTCGCTGCCAGACAAGGCTCCGCTGATAGCCAGGTGTAGCAAGGTGTTGGGACTGCTGTTGGGACTATGTAGGCCCTAATAGTTTGTGGGCACCGTTTGTTACGGTTGTAGTGCAATGAATGTATTGCTTAGTGTTGTATTGTGTAGTGGCTCAGCAGGCATGCATAATTTTAAATGTTATATTTTTTGCCCCAACAACATTTAAATGCTAAAATCGCCACTGGGCCTCAGCCAGTGTAAGATCGTTTACTGAACAAAGTCCACACAACATGTTCAGCCATATTGTGTCAATCTCCAACATATGGGCTTGCCTTGTTTTGAAGAAACAATGTGCTGGAGCAATCACATGGGTAATGTGTGTAGCTATAGGCTTAATAAAGGGTGTATTTTTCTTTGAAAAGGGAAGCCTATGACACTTGGAGACAACAAAGGAGGCCCTTCATAATTTCTTTCTTCCCTTTTTCTGATAAAAAAATGGTGGCCATTCTGTTTCTATACTGTTTCTGATCATAACAAGGGGTGGCTATTCTCCCCCTTTTGTTGTCTCGAAGATAGTTTGTTTTGTTGTTGTTCTTTGCGGTTGGGTATGGAGAGGGACACACAATGTTATCTAGCCTGATCTAAGATCTTTTCGTATGTCTGGCATTGATGACAATGACCATAGGAGTTGGTTGGCGGTAAGTAGACAGAGGTGGTAACCAAAGTTTCCAGGCCGGGCAATGGAAAAGTGTGATCTGAATTGGCTACTGGAGGGCTGCTGGTGTCAGATCATTACCATTATGCCATTGAGTAAGCCACGTAGCCCCAAAAATATCTCTCCATCTTGCACTGCACAATGGCTGACCATGTGCCTCTCAACATGTGGGTGTGTCTGAGGTAGGGAAAAAAGCAGAATACTAATTTTATTTTTAACCAAATGGACAATAACGCATCTATTCTACTCTACAGTATTTTACAGCACTAACAGATCTGGAATCAGGTGAAATGTTACCTGAGAAGTCTGGCCTCTCTCTGGGATCCTGATCCCAGCACTGTTGCATTATTGTGATCATCTGCTCACATTCTTGTGGCTTGTCATCAGGGATATTTTCCAAGCCTGGCCTTCTACCTGATGCCACCTTCATCAGGACTGTCGTTGTACTGCTTCCTGTGACACAGGAAGTTATATGTTTTGTCAGATGAGAGATGATTTAAAAAAATGACCTCTCAATGTGATTATAAGCTTGTATAGTTTAACTACCTGAACTTTGTCAAAAACTACTGTGTATGTGATTTGATTTTTTGAAAATCTGATACTTGAATCAGAATGCATTACCACTACTCACGTTTCCCAGCTTGATAAGGTCTCTTCTGGGTCAGGATTTCCCACATCACAATAGAGAAGCTAAATTAAAACAAGGAACACGTAACACCTCTCTGACCGGACAGGATAACTTCAATGTGGTTCTTTCTCCGTGTATCTAATAACACTGAAGAAAAATATAAACGCAACATCAACAATTTCAACGATTTTACTGAGTTACAGTTCATATAAGGAAATCCGACAATTGAAATACATTCATTAGGCCCTAATCTATGGATTTCACATCAATCAAATTTCAATCAAATGTATTGATAAAACCTGTTTTACTTCAGCCGATGTCCCAAAGTGCTGTACAGAAACCCAGCCTAAAACCCCAAACAGCAAGCAATGCAGATGTAGAAGCACAGTGGCTAAGAAAAACTCCCTATAAAGGCCAGAACCTAGGAAGAAACCTAGAGCAGAACCAGGTTCTGAGGGTTGGCCAGTCCTTTTCTGGCTGTGCTGGGTGGAGATTATAACAGAACATGGCCAAGATGTTAAATGTTCATAGATGACCGGCAGAGTCAGATAATAATAATCACAGTGGTTGTAGAGGGTGCAACAGGAGGACCTCAGGAGTAAATGTCAGTTGGCTTTTCATAGCTGAACATGACTGGGAATACAGATATACATCTGTTAGTGACATTTTTTAAAAGATGGGGCGTGGATCAGAAAACCAGTCAGTGTCTGGTGTGACCACCATCATGCAGCACGACACATCTCCTTCGCATATAGTTGATCAGGATGTGGAATGTTGTCCCTCTCCTCTTCAATGGCTGTGCAAAGTTGCTGAATATTGGCAGGAACTGGAACATGCTGTCGTACACATCAATCCAGAGCATCCCAAACATGCTTAATGTGTGAGATATCTCAGTGCATTCAAATTGCCAACAATAAAATGCAATTTTGTTTGTTGTCCGTAGCTTATGCCTGCCCATACCATAACCCCACCACCACCATGGGGCACTCACTGTTCACAATGTTGACATCAGCACACTGTTTGCCCACACAACACCATACACGATGTCTGTCATCTGCCCGGTACAGTTGAAACCAGGATTAATCTGTGAAGAGCACACTTCTCCAGCATGGAAGTGTTCATCAAAGGTGAGCATTTGCCCACTGAAGTCAATTACAACGCCGAACTGCAGTCAGGTCAAGACCTTGGTGAGAACGACAAGCATGCAGATGAGTTTCCCTGAGACGGTTTCTGACTGTTTGTGCAAACCAACATTTTCATCAGCTGTCCGGGTGGCTGGTATCAGGTGAGGAAGCCGAATGTGGATGGGATGGTTGTGAGGCCGGTTGGACCTACTGCCATTTTCTCTAAAACGATGTTGGTAGAGAAATTAATATTCAATTATCTGGCAACAGCTCTGGTGGACATTCTTCCAGTCAGTATGCCAATTGCCCGCTCCCTCAAAATTTGAGACATCTGTGGCATTGTGTTGTGTGACAAAACTGTACATTTTAGAGTGGCCTTTTACTGTCCCCAGCACAAGGTGCACCTGTGTAGTGATCATGCTATTTAATCTGCTTCTTTATATGCCACACTTGTCGGGTGGATGGATTGTCTTGGCAAAAGAGAAATGCTCACTAACAGGGATGTAAACAAATGTGTGAACAACATTTGAGCATATGGAACATTTTTGTGCATATGGAACATTTCTGGGATCATTTATTTCTGCTCATGAAACAAGGGACCAACACTAAACCTGTTGCGTTTATATTTTTGTTCAGAGTACATTAAATCTAAATTACATTATCAAAGATTATACCTCATTAGAAACTATATTGAAAAAATCAATGACTTTAGGATCAAATACTGAACAAATTATTGAAATATCTAGTTAGTAACTCATAATGTTTCTATTACAGAGAGAGAGAAAACTAGCCTATTAACACTGTTCTATAGTGGGCCTATGTGTGAGTTTGTAGGAATTTGCCCTTGGCAACTAACTCACCTGTAAACATCGAACTTGGTTCCTGGATGCTCAGGGCACAGAGTGAATGTCTCTGGAGGTATGTAGAAAATGTTTCCTCTCGCAGTCAAGTTTTCAATGAATTCCTTCTTGTTCCCAGCCTCCTCCCACTTAATTAAGCCAAAATCTGAAATCTTTGGAGGGAAATTTTCTTCAGACAGATAATCATTACTGCGTATGTACCACTGAACTCTTATTCAGATATAACCCTACATTTTTTAATGTTTGCATGCCTAATTAACAAAATAGTCAAGATATCATTAAGGACCCTCGTCTCTCTCATTACACTTTTTAAAAATAGGAATAGCTGCTTAAACGGCATACCAGTCTCTCTGCGGAGCTATTCTCACCTTGATGTGGAGGTGATCGTCTAGAAGGATGTTTGAAGGCTTCAGGTTCAGGTGGAGAAGTGGAGGGTTCATGCTGTGAAGGAAGTTCATGCCCATGGTGACCTCGTGAATCATCTGGAACTTCTTGGGCCACATCAACACGTGGCTGGTGAGGAGACGATCCAGGGAGCCATTATTCATGTACTCCATCACCATGGAGGGAGGGTCATTACACACCCCGTAGATGGACACAATGTACTTGAATGTCACTTTCTCCATCTTGGATGCTTCCTCTATCATTCTCCTACAAATAAAGAAAATATAAGTGTAAGGAGGAGTTGACAGGTTTTTTTTACACACCTGAGCAGCCTCAGCCCAAAGATTTTTGTTGTCACTTTCAACCTTTCTAATCTAACACACTTGTTTTCCCAGTAATTAGACCACTACTGCAAACTGCTAATTATTCAAACTCCCAAATGTGCTCCCTTTTAGTGATTGTTATTCCATTAAAAATGATGTGATTTATTCTGTAAAATGTTTGCTCTGATCTAGAGTATATCTTCTAGGCCTGTAATAAAGCCACATTAACCATACCTGTAGAGACTGGTGCCAGTAAGGGTGGTATTGAAGCTTTTCAGGGCACACTTTTCCCTCCAAAGCTTGACTTTCACTCTGTAGACCTGGCCAAAGCGGCGTTCTGTCACCTTAATCCAGTCAGCCTCAAAGTCATCCTTCCTGAAGATCCTGAACTTCTCCAGGCCCCCTTCAACACGATCCATAGGGGGGCAGAGCTCCTCCTGTGTGTCACAACACCGCCTCAAATCTCACACAAACTCTGAATAATTTCTCCGCGGGGTCACCCTTGTCCATGAAGTGTGTAGACAACTACTGAGGAGGCGAGGCAGCAAACAAGTGTGTCTAAGACTCGATTGTGGTTTACTGTGGGTTGTGGGAGGAGCCATGTCACTGCTTGTTTTCATAGCAATGTAACAAGACCGGTTTCCACTGAGCTATCTGCCAAGAAAATTGCTTAGGTTCCCACCAGAGAGCAGGAAGGAAACCTGATAAAGCAGATAGCTCTGATACCTGGAATGCTGTAGTGTATATACTCACTCAAATGCTATGATGAGCTTTTGCGCATGAGTGTTTGACAGTGTTTGACAGAGTATCAACCAATCACAATAGAGACATCCATAATGATGGGTATTTTTTTAATTGTACTTTTAATTGTTTTAAGAAGGTCATCCTTATGACAATTTTGATATTTGATATATAATTTTAAGACCCCTTGAAGTATAAAAAAAAATATTTAAAAAAATGATTTGATAATTGGCCTTACTGCAATTTGCGCATTCAAACGATTCACGACATGGAACAAAAGATAGTTCCCTCCCAAAAATCGAAAGGAAGTTTGTTCTGAAGTGTCTATCCTAAATCTGAAAGATATAAGATCAGGAAATGTTTTATATATATATATATATATATATATATATGTTCAGCGATTATGGAAATGAAACCATAATTCATGTTCTGCATGATGACACAGCATTAACGGAACATTACACAAACAAATCTGCTGTTTTCACCTGAAAAGTGGTCCAATGTTAAGATTCATTCACATTTTCCAGCTATGGGAAAGATAATCTGGAAATTATATGGCTATTCCCTTTTCCACTTATTTTAGATTGTGTCATATCGCTGGTTATACAAAACAGACGGCCTCGGACGTCAAAGTAAGTCATCAGAAGGAAACGTTTGAAATCTGAAAACATCTGATCAAACATTGATTTTGCCCTGTAATGATACATGAACTACTTGCTGAAGAGTCAGCTTCTTGGACCAACTGAAAATGACTTTCAAAAACCTGTTAAAGAGAGCATAAATGCTCATTATGATTTTTCAGACCCTGTGGGACACCAAAGCATTATCTCACATTATACTCTAATTTATTCTCAGACTTCACATGCAAAGTCATCCTTGATAGCAGGGGCCTCTTCTGCACAATGAACAAAAACAATGTCACATTGTGAAACTCCTCCTGTCTGGAATCCTCCTAGAGAGAGACGCGTTTCATTTGTAGGACACTTGTCTTCTCTGTGCTCAGAGGAATTGCACTCAGAGTCAAAAGAAAAGTCCCCACGGAAGCTATACGCACATGCCTGGGAACTAATTGGACGACAGCACATACAGCGCTGGGCAAATTGCACATCATTGTGCTTTGAATATTCAGATTTTCGGGTGATGCAGCAGAGGCCGCCGCAGGAGGACTTTCATAACAATGTCACCATAACAATGCCATTCCCTAGATAGAGAACAACCTTTGACCAGGGCTTAATAGGGGATGCCCATAGAGATCTGGTCAAAAGTAGTGCACTAAATAGGGAATAGGGTGACATTTGGCACAAAACATTCTGTCTTCACCTTTCTGCTCCATTAGTTTAGCCTATCTTTCAGGAAAGGTGTGAAGTATTATCCTTTATGAGTGGCCCGGGGGTCATGTGAAGTCAATTCAGGGAGATGATAAAATAAAGATATCCTCCTCGAGCTACCCTTTTATCACCCGTGATGTTCTGGTTATGGCTTGCACATTTATATCATATTTACACTCTTGTAAACTATTACAAGGTATATTTGTCTGAGACAGAGTGGGTCTTTGTGAACGATTTAGAAATGTAACATTGATAGGCCTATCTTATGAATCGTTCATGTGCAGGGGGGAGAGGTTTGCTTCGAAGGCCTATACATTGTGGTACTGTGCACCATGACCTCCTGCTGTTTTTATAATTCACACGTTAACAAAACAAAATGATCATATGTTCAGCTTCAGGATATTTCAGAACTACTGAAAGCACATTCCAAATCTCCGCCACACTCAGATTGTTTTCGTCCTCCCTTCCGTCTCTCTTTTGCATCCGTCTAATTCCCCGCAGTGCAGTTTTGAGGAGCTTTCGTATTAACGGTTCCTTGATTCATTTGGACTTGGGCTCATGTGTCTCAAAATGCCTGGAGGTTGGGATCCTGAGACTATTTCTCCTTTTATGAATCCAGCTGCGCACCCTTTCAATTACAAGACGCCAGTAAGGAGTTTTTTAAAATTATTAAACAAATCCTCTTCAACACAATTTCCCCACAATTCTCCTAAATCTGCTCAGCATCTTCTCCCTCCAGGCTGTCTGCGCTGGTCTCCCTTTGTGCGTGTGTGTTCATGCATGCGCTGTGCATGTGTGTGTGCGATCTGTGTTTTACACACTGAGCTACTGTATCTCAAAGGCGACGTCTGCCTATTGGCTGCTTTTCATTTATAGACATCTTTGCCTGTCCAGGGAGAGAGCGTAAACACATCATAGTGATGCTTTATGCAATTCTGGCTGAGTACTTTGTCTCGCAACGGGATGCTATGGATCATGGCAGCTGTTAATTTGAAAGGGGTGTGTGCATGAGAGACAGATACAATGTGATCCATCTTTATTAATAGAAAAAATAATGAAGAGTGATAGGCCTATCATTTAACAACTCAACGAGAAAACAAATAGCTTTTCTTTGGGATACTGCTACCTCCGGGACTTTTTTGTCAATTGGTAGGTAATAAAAGTCCCAAGTCCAAACTCTTATATATATTTTTTAAATAGTACATTTTGCCAATACTCCACAAATGAACTCTCCAGCCTTATATAGATTCCCCAGGTTACTTGAGACACACATTTAGCTCAAATTGTCAACTACAGTACGCCAAATGTGAGTCACCTCAGCCTTTTTGTTATAAAACATCTCAGTTAGCAACGCTAGCTCGTTAACGCTATATGCTGACCACACCGCCAGTGTTGCGTGCGCGAGTGTTGCTAGAAAAATATATATATATATATAAAAATAGATTCAATAATTCCATCTAAACTGTTGGCGCACGTCAATGAGTGTCTGCATAGCCAGGCACTAAAATAGAACTTGATTCTATTTCTGAAACTTCACGCATTACAAGTCCCGCCTCTCGCATCTCCTCATTGGTTTTTAGGCTCATATACCCACCTGGGTGATTGAAAGATGAACTGAGGTCTACACTCCAGTCCAGTTGGTGGTGGTAATACATCTTAAAGTTGGTTGCCAACCGCCATATAAAGTCCACAGAAGAAGAAAAAGACGACTGAAGGAGGAGAGATTACATTTGCATCCAACTTTTAAGGTGCATACACTGCCACCTACTGTACTGGAGTGTGAGGCCAGTCACGGCCTACCTACATTAAATTCTCTTCATTTGTCCTGTTCTTCTAAGAAAGTGAAATAGACACCACCTCCCTCCCATTTCCTCCCCCCACTACACCACCCAAACCCCAACCCTGTCCAGCCTCTCTAACCCTTTCTCACAATTTCTCCCGGTCTACGTCATACAGTTCACAAAATATCAACACATGCTCCCCCATTTCCCCCACGAAACACTCATCACACAGACCTGTTTCATGTGTCCCTATCATCCACAACGTGACATTCAGACCTGTGTGCCCGAACCGTAGTCTAACCCACACAACTTCCTCTCTCTTACATCTCATACTCCCCACCTCTTCCTTAACTGACCGATGCACAGGATAAACTACTACTAGCATCCCACTCCCTTTGCCAAAGATTGAGTCGTTTTGCCCGGATCAAGGACTTAACTTCCCTGCGGCCCAACGTGACCTGAATATCTACCCCCTCTCTCCTCTCCGCACACTTATCCACCACATCAGCCTTCTGATTACCCTCCATAGCCACATGGGCAGGAACCCATCAAAAGCTTACTACCACACCCATCCTCTCCAATCCCATTAACAGCATGATCTCCACAAACAAGTCTCCCCTATCCGACCTGCCCGTCTCCACACCACTCAACACTGCAGCCTTATCAGAACAGATCTCCACTCTTGAGTGGTTTCACCTCCTCCATGCATCTCAAACATATCATCATGCACTGACACATAATCAGTTAACCACTTACATACTCTAACATTAAAATATTGGATGTACACCCATGCCCCCTGAATCCTTTGAACCATCTGTATATATCCTTAAAAAATAAATAAAACCAATTCATCTATACTGTATATTTCTCCACACACACACACCGTCTCACCCCATTCTCTCCTACCCTCAATAATATCCACATCTACACTTGGTTTCAGAAACAGCCACGGAGGAACATTTCCAATTGCTGGCCCTATCTCGCTCTCCCCGAGTCCATATTCTACCACTTTCTACCCAATTGTCCATCTGTACACCCTCTTCTTACCCACTCCCCGCATTCCCCAGTTACCGTGACCTCAGAATGTCCTTCTGAATTCCCTTAAAATCTCATCCAGTACACTAATGCAAGTTTGTCCCGCCTTATCCTCAGTGGCAGTTACCCACTATCCACCTGAAATGCCTCAACAGGTGTCGTCCTGAAGGCACCAACACACATTTTTTTTAAATTTTACCTTTATTTAACTGACTTGCCTAGTTAAGAACAAATTCTTATTTTCAATGGCAGCCTAGGAACAGTGGGTTAACTGCCTTGTTCAGGGGCAGAATGACAGATTTTTACCTTGTTAGCTCGGGAATTCGATCTTGCAACCTTTCGGTTACTAGTCGAACGCTCTAACCACTAGGCTACCTGCCCCCCAATCTCAGGGCCCTTGACTGTATCCTATCCAGGCGCTGTAGTACCGTTTTGCCTGATCAATGCCTGATACATACACAGCCGTGTTTATCTATCTGACCCCCTATCAAATCCTGCCACTGTCCTCATGAGGTTCAGTACCTTCCTACAATGAATTTTAATATACTCAACAAGTCTCTTCCATATGTGCCAAAGGGTTCAATTCTTGGACCGACTCTCTTCTCTGTATACATCAATGATGTCGCTCTTGCTGCTGGTGAGTTTCTGATCCACCTCTACGCAGACAACACAATTCTGTATACTTCTGGCCCTTCTTTGGACAGTGTTAACAACCTTCCAGACGAGCTTCAATGCCATACAACTTTCCTTCCGTGGCCTCCAATTGCTCTTAAATACAAGTAAAACTAAAATCATGCTCTTCAACCGATCGCTGCCTGCACCTGCTAGCCCGTCCAGCACCACTACTCTGGACGGTTCTGACTTGGAATAACTACAAATACCTAGGTGTTTGGTTAGACTGTAAACTCTCCTTCCAGACTCACATCAAACATCTCCAATCCAAAGTTAAATCTAGAATTGGCTTCCTATTTCGCAACAAAGCATCCTTCACTCATGCTGCCAAACATACCCTTGTAAAACTGACCATCCTACCGATCCTCGACTTCGGCGATGTCATTTACAAAATAGCCTCCAACACCCTACTCAATAAATTGGATGCAGTCTATCACAGTGCCATCCGTTTTGTCACCAAAGCCCCATATACTACCCACCACTGCGACCTGTACGCTCTCGTTGGCTGGCCCTCGCTTCATACTCGTCGCCAAACCCACTGGCTCCAGGTCATCTACAAGACCCTGCTAGGTAAAGTCCCCCCTTATCTCAGCTCGCTGGTCACCATAGCAGCACCCACCTGTAGCATGTGCTCCAGCAGGTATATCTCTCTGGTCACCCCCAAAACCAATTCTTCCTTTGGCCGCCTCTCCTTCCAGTTCTCTGCTGCCAATGACTGGAACAAACTACAAAAAATCTCTGAAACTGGAAACACTTATCTCCCTCACTAGCTTTAACCACCAGCTGTCAGAGCAGCTCACAGATTACTGCACCTGTATATAGCCCATCTACAGTATAATTTAGCCCAAACAACTACCTCTCCCCCTACTGTATATATTTATTTTACTCCTTTGCACCCCATTATTTATATCTGTACTTTGCACTTTCTTCCACTGCAAATCTACCATTCCAGTGTTTTACTTGCTATATTGTATTTACCTCGCCACCATGGCCTTTTTTTTGCCTTTACCTCTCTTATCTCACCTCATTTGCTAACATTGTATATAGACTTATTTTTCTACTGTATTATTGATTATATGTTTGTTTTACTCCATGTGTAACTCTGTGTTGTTGTGTGTCGAACTGCTTTGCTTTATCTTGGCCAGGTCGCAATTGTAAATGAGAACTTGTTCTCAACTTGCCTACCTGGTTAAATAAAGGTGAAATATATATATATTTTTTAAATCAGCATACAAGGCCACACCCTGTACCACCTCCTTAAATATGTAATCTATCATCAGGGTGAACAACACTGGACTAACCACACTTCCCTGAGGAGTACCATTGTCCACTTCAAACCACATTGACAATTCTGACCCCACCCTCAACCGTATGACCCGATCAAACAGGAAGTCCATGATCCAGTTATACAGACGTTCCCCAATGCCCAATGCACTCAGCTTGATCAACAACCCGTCCCTCCACATGGTATTGTAAGCTTTTTCAAAATACACAACATTCATCACGCCTTTTATTTTCAGGGCCTTGGCTATCTCTGTACTAACTGTCACCAGGGCATCCATGGCAGACCTCCCTCTGACCAGACTTTGCCTCCGGCTATCCTACATACGTACATTTTGGCTACAACGCAGCTTGCTAATATACTATTGGGATTGCCTTCTGAACGATCCACCAATGGGATCTGCCACTGATTATTCCAATCTCGCAGAGAGCAGAGTCGTAAGAAGCATACCTGAGGGTTGTGTCCATAGACACTCAAACCTCAATCCATCACTAAAACAAGCTTTTTCATGCAAGGAGGTTTGATTGGGTAAGGCCCCTGGCTTCTATTCCTCCTTTGCACTCTAATTGGTTGGGTACCTGTATCTCATCTACATGGTGTGCAGAGTGACACAACTCTGTTAACTTTCCCAAACACAATTAAGAAGTGATGAATTACGGACCAACACATTTCATATTCTGTTCTGTTGGCAATGCTACAGTGAACACTGTATATGAGCTTTGCATACAATGATATTCATTAGCATTTATTCATGCATGTGTATGAAAGTACCAGTCATCCATCTGAGCATTGTGGAAGGTGTTTAATCATTTGAGCTTGTGGCAAATCAGGAACAAACTGTTGTAGCAGTTGAGGTAATATGGTGCATGATGAAGTAGTGCAGACAGAGCTGTTAATAAGTTGTCGGTCTCATTTGTGTCTTAGTGAAAGTAGCCCGTGATCTGTATTGCTTTTAAAAGCAATTGGCCAGGTATGATAATATGTGTCATGCTTGAGATGATGTTTGAGAATCATTGAGAGGATAATAAACTTTTTTTTAACAAACAATTACTTCCAGATAGTGGCAGGGTTAGAGGACTTAGTACAAGAGACTAGAAATAATAATATGGTGTGTACACAATACGCACATCGTGTTAAAATTCACATGATCATAAAACACTCTTGATCGTCAATTCATCTTCACTGTGCACAGTTGTTTGGTGAATTAGCAATTGTTACCATGCAAAAAAATTGACCAAGATAATCGACCATCAGGTAATCTGTTCTGTACATGTGTTTCTGTGTCATATTACTACAGTGTAAAGGTAAGGCATTCACTGCGTCGGTGAAGGGAGTGAGATTTGGGACCACAGAAGCTCTGCCCGGGAATCACTTATTATAGGAGTGAATTGGATTGATTCTGGTCAGTGTCTGGTCTGGTCTGCAGACTGACGTGATTGACCATTGTCTCCTACTTGGCTATGGTAGGATCATGTCTCCTCTCCGCAGGCAGCCGCAGCACGCTCTGGACTCTGAGTAAACCATCCAATCGGCCCTCCGCCGTCTATAGGCCATCCAGAGAAGCAGCAGGGTCCCCGTCATCAGCGAACACCCCACCACCATCCCCAGGATGACAAGCATAATCTCCATCTCAGCTGCTGTATCTGAAATGCATACAAGTAACACAAGTTGTCACAAATGGCATCCTATTCCCTATATAGTGCACTACTTTTGATCAGGGCCCATAGGGAATAGGGTGCCATTTGTGATGCACAACAGTCTACACACAGCAGGCACTCATTTCCTCTCTGATAAGGATCTTTTGAGCGTATTATCAAGACTGGTCACATTTGATTACTTAGTCGTGCTAATAATTACCCATCTCCCCCGGGAGAGAAGAATTCTCTGCTCCTTTCAACATGGGACCAAAGGATATGCGGTTCTTCAGATTGGTGATAGCCTCTGGACCCTCTTCAGAGAAGAGGTCTCTGTGCTGAAGACACTGCTGCAGTCAGAACAGAGAAAAACATGGTGTGTGTGTGTGGAAAACGATGAGTTGGAGGAGATAACCGGTAATTCCGATGTTTCCGGGTCTCCTCCAGTGCTCCTCTGTTATTAACATGCCTCAAACATGTTGCCTCAGTTGTTGTTGTTGTTGTTTGATATCAATGTCAATGGAAATAAATCATTTTATACAGCACATAATTAATCTTCTAACAATAGTGAGGTTTTAGTTTGAAGGCTACATGCAAGGCTATATACCTCAAACAACACATAAAGGCCTATTATCAGCTTGAAGGCAGCACACTAGGTCATATGCTAGGAAACATACTAAACAACACATAAAAGGCCTATTATCAGCTTGAAGGCGGCTCGCTAGGCTAGGCTACAGGCTAAACAATAGAAATTGAAAGAAATTTAGCTTTATGAGAATGTTCCATCTCCAGCTATTCCAATGGGGGGGGGCATCTCCATCTCAGTATCTCAGTAAGTCTCCTTGTTTCCTCCAATGGCTCTAAGAAAAGTGAAATAGAGCCCTAGACACCACCTCCCTCCCCTTTCCTCCTCCCACTACACCACCCAAAGCCCCAACCCTGTCCAGGATCTCTAACTCTTTCACACAATCTCTCCCTGTCGACGTCACACAGTTCACAAAATATCAACACATGCTCTCCCATTTCCCCCACTGAACACTCATCACACAGACCTGTTTCATGTCTCCCCATCATCCACAATGTGGCATTCAGACCTGTGTGCCCGAACCGTAGTCTAACCCACACAACTTCCCCTCTCCTACATCCCATACTCCCCACCTCTTCCTTAACTGATCGGTGAACGCGATAAAATTGCCTCGCCCTTACTACTAGCATCCCAGTCTCACCCTCTCACACTCGGTATGGTTCCTGAGGCAGATGCTCAGATCGCAGTGTAGGTATGCCATGGAGTAATTAATCATCTGGAAGAGACTGATGGTGAAGCTGGCGCGCTTTGACAGGATGCTGGGTAACAGCCTGATTCCTCGCGGGTTCAGCGGTAACCTGGAAGTTCACACAACAAATCACAACAACTGTGGGACTGAGAGGGGGGGTTGAGTATCGGTCGACAGAAGCATAAAAACGTTCACAGGACATGTGATAGGAACGACAACGAACTTTGTTTTGAAGTGAATTTGATAGTGAGTGTAATTCAAATAGCAAAGGTCCCAAATGTTTCCGACAACCGCAAGTCAACACAAAGTAAAGAAGAGTGGAACAATGGAGTTGGTGGTTATCATTGACTTCCTGTTCATATTGATCATGAAGGCCTTGCCATTTGAGGTTATGAGTCTGCATAAATGCCCCCTCTCCTAAAACTGTTATGAGGATGTGTTTATGCGATATGATCTTAAGACAAGTCATTTGATAAAAGCATATTCAGCACTAATTCAGGGATTTATCAGACTTAAAAGATGGATCTTTGGAAATGATAGGCTACTCAGCCGACATAAGCGGAGTTCAGATTGGTCTGGGAGCAAACCTGACCGTAAGGAGACATGTTTCGCTGTCCTTCAATCCCCATCCTAACTGGGGGATTAAAAAGACACTTTTCCAAGTAAATAAAACGTCCCTGTTCAGATATAGGCAGTGGTGGTGGTCCACAGCTAAAGAGTTTATTTACTGTTGGTAGACATTAGTTTTTTTTTCCTGTTTTTTTTTCCGCTCTGCGCTCTCTAAATGTTTCATTTGCCATCCATCCCAGAAATGCTGCTTAATTAACGGCGATAAGACCATCAGCAAGCAAGCCTTGGGCGGTGCCGTCTATATACGGCGAACAAAAATATTCCAACATTCAACACATGCCTGCTAACCTGGATCAAGCGGGATTGATTTGATTCCAGGACATTATTTGACTTGATTGGAATGTTAGTCAGCATTGACAGTTTAGTCCCATTCTGGAGCTGTTGGAGATATTCCGTATATGAAACACAACAATATGAACACCTACCTGGAAAACACATAACAGGTTATGTTGATGTCATCAAGCTGAACAGTGGGCGAGAGACAGCAGGACTTTATCTCTAGGTTCACCTGGCTGTTGTTGGTTTTCAGGTTGATGACCACCTGGAGAATCCCCAGAGCCGGGACCAAGTCTCCGGGCAGAACGTCGCGCTCCAGGTTCAAGTTCATCTCGGCCGTGTAGTTTCCAGTGGCACAAATATCGTCGGAAATGACCGCTAATCTGAAAACAGATTAGAACAAACATGAAACTGATGATTTAAAAAAGCACTTGTGATGCAAATCCATGTTTAAAAAAAGATTGATATTACTGTGTAGTCGCATAGGTATAGTTAAGTTAGCCTATCCAATTCAATTCAAATAACTTGACTAACTAATGTTGAATGTTAATATTAGAATGCACTTTTTAATATCATAATACATTATTTTGTTAATTAAATGAAATATCCTGTGATAATTACCCAGTGAGGAGATCAGGGGATGATAACCCAATTCTCTGGTGCAAGGCCAATGGATCTGACCCACTCCCAGACCCCAGGAGCTTTCTACCAGACTCATGCGCTGGACTTACTCCAGACAAAGCATGGTCATTCCCGACCCCATTAGTGGTCTGTTGCAGTAGTGCACGTGGCAGGGCGGGTTCCTTGGCCCTCAATCCCATGGTCTCATCAGGTCGTGATTGAGTTAAGTTAATGTGGCTGGTGGCAGCTGAACTATCGGCAGCGAACGGCGCCGCCCCTGTGCTAAACCCAGAATGCTCACTTTTCACTTCATGCACTATTGGAGCCTCTGAAGGGCTTATTTGCTCGTTATCGGCAGAAGCATGTGAGGCATTTGAATGCCGTTCCTCTTTCTCCTCCGAATCTGTAAACGAGTCCCATTGGCTTTGAGATGGAGCGCCGAAAGGCATTATCTCAGAAGAAGATTGCCCTTGGCGATGATGCAAAGCCAGGCTGGCGGTAAGTGGCCCTGTGGGCGAGTAATTGTCGGTGGGTGGACTAGTCGATGTGTCATTATACGGACGAGGCGGTAAGAGGGGAACAAGGTGGCTCCCCTTTAATGCCTCAGTGATGTCAGAGGTCATGACGTCCTCTTTAACAATGTCAAAGAGAGGTGTCGCCGGTCCTACACGCTGTAGATGTTTTCCAACAGTTATGGACTGAGAGACTGAGTTTCCTGATGTTGTTGATGTCGAAATGCTTATGTGATGCTTTTGAGCTGAAACATGTTGAATTACTGATGTGTGGGAAGCAGATGTCTTTGCTGCAATATTAGGCGGAATAGTTGACTGCCCAACTGGGATTAACGATTTTGCAGCGGTAAGTGAAAACAGATTTCCAACACTGTCAGGTGTAGAAAATGTTGATTTCACACTCTCTGGAGAGACGTCAAATGTTCCATTCACATTTCTGATTTGATTTGGAGGGCCTGTGCTCCGCGAGAAAGTCGTCATAGATACTTGTTTTTTACCTTTTGTTGAGTGCCTTTGCTGATTGCTTTGCTTATGTTTTGTCGACGCATCGGCATATTTTGTAAGCGTGACCCTATGGGTAGAGAATTGCTGTGGTTTAGACACAATATGTGGCTTCTTATTAAAAGATACCATTCGTGATAGTGTCTGGCTTGGGGTTATCACAGTCTGCACTGGCATTTTATGACTTGGCGCTTGGCTGGAGAATGACTTGTTTTCTTCTTCCAGCGATTCAGAGAGATTTTCAGCCCGATGAATGTCTCTTGCCGTTTCTCCCAACAGTTTCATTAAAAGATGGGAGGGAGACATGTTTGGAGAAGTGCGTTTTTCCTCTCCAGCCAGCCTTTCTGTGGTTTTCATTATCCCATGGTGAACAGTGCTGCTCTTGTCCATTGTCATTTCTGTCACCTCCTCAAGAGAACCTTGAGGCTGAGAGAAGTCAGACTCCTGTCCTCTGTTGTTTTTCAGCTTTGGTATGTTCACATTTTTCAATTCTTTAGGTGGTTCAAGGTTCCCAGCACTGTCTGCAGAGATTCGAAAGGTGTCACCACTCGACTTGATGTCACCGCGACCTACGGCAAGTCTTTGTTCGGTTGACCTTTTCACATCGACGTGTGTTGTTGTCGTCATCATGGCGGACACATAAATGTCTAACTTACTTGTGGTTTCAGAAATACGCTTTGCGGAAAACGTGAGTCCTTTCTCTGTTGTTCTGGGCAACTGAGCATTTACTTTAGCACTTGGCTTCACTGTCTGTGACAAAACAACTGGAGGCGCAGTCCGTTTATCGATACCGTTTGCATTGTCGGCACTCTTAGAATATGGCTTTTTGGACAATGTTCTCATCATAGTTACAGATGCACGTTGCATGTTAGGGACTTCTGGCAGGAGGCTCATAGGCTGCTGCTCTTTGAACAGAACACTGGGCTGTGCTGGCAGGTGGCCAGTGGTACTCAACACAGACATCAAAGATTTCGCACTCCCTGTCAGAGCCTGAGAGGCAGGAGGAACTTTGACAGCTGCCGTGGTCTGCCTCGTAGAGCGGAAGGATGTTGTTGCACTTTGGCTTTCGATTGATGGCATTCTCATAGGCAAGGCTGATTCGTCAATGTGGTCAGTGGTGTGGCTTTTTGATGTGATTATTTCACGAGCTTGGCTAAAGAGAGAATTAAACGAGTCTAGCATACCACTTATCATTGATCCATTGTTGGGGTCATTAGCCCCACTGATGGGGTCATTAACCCCACTGTTGGAGTCATTAATCCCACTGTTTTCAATGTTCTGGTCAGAGAGAACATGGACAGAAGGAGATGGAGCATTGGTGAGAGGAATTGTCATAACTTGTCCAACAGCATGCTCCCGCTCTTCCCCTCCCCCATCTTCTAAACTAAACTCTGTGTCCTTATTTGTAATGTCAACACCTGCCAATGTGTGATTGCCAAGAAAACTATGAAGTAAACTGGAGGATATGTTTTGTAGTTTTACAGATGAATTATCTTGGATTTGAGAAACCAATTTTGACTGGTTTCTGAGATTCACAGTCTTCCCAGATATCTTTTCTTCTTTGTCTCTCAATGATAATAATAAAGTGTGAAAGATCTCTGAAGTTGAAGGATAAGGCATGCTGGTTGTTGATAACAACCTTTTATCAAAAGATTTGCTAATATCACTCAATCTGAAAACTGTCATATTTTCCACCTTTGAAGTAAGAAACACTGTTCTGGTTGTGTTTGCCTTGACTTCAATCGTTCCCGGGTTTGAGAAAGATGTACTAGCAAATGAATCATTCAACATGGTTTTACTGAGATTCATTTCAGAGTTTAATGAGGAAAGGGGTGGTATGAACTCATAATCTAGCCCATCCAAAAGATTTACAGAGAAATCAAATGTGCTCTTTTTGGATGTTTTGGCACCATCAAATACTACTGTTCTGTCCTCTTGTTTCTTTGTTGTCGCTTCAAATGAGCTCGGCATTGAGGCCTTGTGGTGACTGGAGTTTACAGTAAGCATATTTCCATTTCCTCCAAGACTGAGTGAGCTGCCTCGGTCGAAAAACGCAGACAGAACAGCCATTTTTTCTGTTGACGATGGCCTTTTTTCTTGCAGGCAATTCAAACACATGTTTGTCATCACGCGCTCCGTAGTCAAAGAAACTTCCTTTCTGTCATGCAAGATGGATTCTGACTCACTCAATGGATACTGGTTTCTTTCCAATTCCAAAATCCCATTTTCATCTGCGTCTTGGCCTCGTTTTTCCTCATTGTCATTTGACCTGGCCCAGTTATCAATTATGTGAGGACGAGTGGCAGTCACCATAGGTACTCCCAGCCTCCGTCGTGTGGACATAAGAGTGATAGACTCAGCGATTCTTGGATTCCTGTTAACAAGTAGAGAGTGAAGCGGCAATTCTGATGCTTTCTCTTTCTCTTCCTCCACGCCTTTGGACAAATGAGCCACAGGCATCACGGTGCCATTCTTCATCGATTCAAATCCAGCTTCATAATTAGAGATCAATGTGAGATTTGTTTCAGTGGCCTCAGCTGGCATAGGTAAATCGGAGCCCTCTTTCCAAACAAAGCCTCCAGTTGATGAAGCAGCAATTGCATCTTCAGCAGTTGTGGCGTTCGTGAAATTGTGCCTTTCATGTGGCGTATGGAACAAATCTGTCCCTGGGGATGCACTTATAGCCACAGTCTGGAGGTGGCTATTCTCTGTGGGCATTGTTACTGCTCCACCATGACCTTTGTTGTTGTGCTCTTTAGACACAGACTCTATTGAGACTGGAACTTCTGCTGCTGCTGGCGGTGACGGATAGGGATAACCTTGCAGGTCTCCATTTTCAGCTTGCACTACAAGGAGATAAATCTGAGTCAATCGTCTTTTGGATGTCACGAATTGGAAATAATTTACTATGAAGATGGTTAATATCAATCAACATAATGCAGAAATGTTTAATCATGCATGGCGAAATATCCAGCTTGGGTTCATTAAGTCGACCCAAACAGATCAATATTCATTACTATGTCACGTTTTTAATAAGAAACTAATTTGGAATGCACTCTAATTCCCGAATGTGTTGTATACTGTCGCAATTAACTAGCAATTATTCCAGCCTTAACAGAGACAATATCATGATTCATCTGCCAATAAGGACACTAGTCTACTGTTAACCTATTAGTAGCCTCAGAACAAAAGCTGCAGTGAAAATCACTCTTTAGCCATTACCATGAACTATTAACCAATATCTTTTGCTTAACATCATTGCCTTGCAGGGAAAACCACAAGCAGCAAGCAGCAGGAGCCCACCAACATATCATCAATCATACATATATCATATAAAGGCACACAAAAAAGCAAATACGTACCTGTGAGAATGAAAACAAATAGCATTAAATAGAAATGACTGCTCATCCTGTTTATACCAGAACAGGTGAATATTCTTCGAAATAAAAGTGTTGCTTGCAAACCCTGCTTGCTATTAATCCAACACAGGTGGGAGCTGTAGTTTTGTAGATATACAGCCAGTGTGATCACATACGGAGAGCTTTGTCCTCGGCTCATTTCATTTTGATACATGGATTAGATTTCGGTGACATGTACTGTAAACAAGCTCCAGGTCTCCTCTCTTTTCAGTCATCGTGGGGCTGATATGTTAATAGGGATCCTTTTCCCTACTGTTGCTCCATTTCTAAGATGGCATTATTAAAGAGAGAGCGAGACACACACACACACACAAAAGCAGACACACACACACACAAGCAGACACACACACACACATTGCCCTTTTAATTAAACTCATGGTTGTAATCTTTACATGATTGGCAGTGATGCAAAGCTGTTAACAAGCATGCAGTGTAATGATCCATTTAGAGCAGGGGGTCCTCCATGCCATAGATAGAATATATATCCTCAAGCTGTTTACCCTGTGCCAGGGTTTATAATCACATGAACAGCCCTAAACCACAGGAATATACGCTATCATCCTAATCCATTTTCCCCAAACACATCCAGTATGATAATGCTCTTTAAAATCAATGTCAAATGTGAGCATATCAGCCATTTCCACACATGATTAATATACAGTCACCTCCAAAAAGATAGGCACCCTTGACATAGATGAGAAAATAATTTTATTTTACACGAATACAATTGCTCAGATAAAGACAGTTTGTTTAACAAGTAATATTTTTTCTCTCAAAAGCATAAGGGTCAAAATAATTGGCACCCCTGTTGTCAAAGTAGTTAAAAGTTTAGTACTCGGTCGGGTATTCCTAGCACGCAATGACTACATCAAGCTTGTGACTACAAACTTGTTGGATGCATTTGCAGTTTGTTTTGGTTGTGTTTCAGATTATTTTGTGCCCAATAGAAATGAATGGTAAATAATGTATTGTGGCATTGATGAGTGATAAAGTTACAGAGACACTAAATGAATACGGCCAAGACATGCTAACCTCCCTATTATTGGTAATGGTGAGAGGTTAGCATGACTTGGGTGTATGATGTTTGTGCCTCTGTAACTTTCTCACTCGTCATTACCCACAATTCATTCAATATTATCCGTTATCATGGTAGCATCCACAATAACGTTTAGAAGCATATTCTATTCTCAATTTATAATAAAAATGACTAAATACTAAACTTAGCGGTGACAATGTTCTCCCCTATCTGTTTGAGAATACAAATATTACATGTTAAACAAAATCTTTCTCTGAGCAATTGTATTTGTATAAAATAATATTCTCAATATGTGTTTAAATTGAGAATACAAAATAGCTCAGTATTTGTATTATTTATTTTATAAAGTATTTTTTGCTCCTCTTTATCAAGGTGCCAATCATTTTGAACCCCACTGTATGTTAGGAAATGGCTGAGTGATGTTCACTGAGTGTACAAAACATTAGGAACACCTGCTATTTCCAAGACAGACTGAGCAGGTGAATCCAGGTGAAAGCTATGATCCCTTATTGATGGCACCTGTTCAATCCACTTCAATCAGTGTAGATGAAGGGGAGGAGACATGTTAAAGTAGGATTTTTAAGCCTGGAGACAATTGAGACATGGATTGTGTACAGTATGTGTGCCATTCAGAGGGTGAACGAGCCAACTTGGCGTAACTGAACACTTTGCTAATGTTTATGACCTTGTTTGTGTACAAAATGCAAAGAACAACTAAATCCAATTAAAAATAATGACTTTTTGCGTGCACTCTGCTTAGCTATCTGAACATCATCTAAACTTTACGTATGAAATATTATGCCAGCTGGTAGGGAGGAACTTTTAAATTTACGAGTTAGTGTTTCATAACAGAAAATTAAAAACCCTGTGTGAGGCTTAGCTACATTGTCCTTGGGCAACCTGTCATAATACACAACAGAACACAGGGGGGTACTTGGGAATATAAAACCGTGCTACAATTTAAAAAAAAGGCTTAAGAAACAGCTACTTAAAAAAATGTCTGCCTCGGGATATGTTAAGCGTGATATGCTGAATGAAAGGTGTCATTTCCAAATGGCATATGTGAACTTTGTTTTCACGCACAAGAAAGGGATATAAAAAGACTGGGAGCCTTTTTTGGGGTCGGTTGGAAAGACTCATGTGATCAGCTTCATACAGGAGTGGAGTATCTCCAATCCGTGAAGTTCTCTGAGTTTTGCCATATGCCTAGAAACAAAAACAGACAAGAATCATGTAAGCAAACATAATGATGTCCCTCTAAGTTGACCTGTGGGTGAACCTATTCTATTATTTTCTCTCCCCTGAATTGGATGTTGTCATGGGAAGTCAAAAGAGGAGTAGAGACACAGAGCATACTCCTTTAATGTATAGGGTATTCTGTCACTTCGAGATTAAACTTAGAGCACTTCGAGGTTAAACGTGTTTCTGCCATCGCACATCAGTTGGGACAACAGTTACATCCGCATCAGCAGGGTAGAAACAACTTGCTGAAGGCTGCTGTCTACTGCACCACAGAGTTTAGTAGGAGGAGCATATACAGTGCCTTCAGAAAGTATTCACGCCCTTGACTTATTCTACATTCTTGTGTTACAGCCTGAATTCAAAATGGATTAAATTGCTTTTTTTTAATCACCAATCTACAAACAATATCCAATAATGACAAAGGGAACACGTGTTTTAATTTTATTTTAGCAAATTTACTGAGAATGAAATACAGAAATGTTAGAATCACCTTTGGCAGTGATTACAGTGGTGAGTCTTTCTGGGTCAGTCTCTAAGAGCGTTGCACACCTGGATTGTACAATATTTGCACATTATTCTTGAAAAAAAATCTTCATGCTCTGTCAAGTTGGTTGTTGATCATTGCTAGATAGCTATTTTCAAGTCTTGCCATAGATTTTCAAGCCGATTGAAGTCAAACCTGTACTCTTTTTATTCAGGACATAAAGTTCCTTCTTTGACAATTTTTTGGCAGTGTCTGTAGAAAAGCTTATTTTCCACCATAATTTGCTAATAAATTCATTAAAAATCCTACAATGTGATTTTCTGGATTTTTTTCTTCTAATTTTGTCTGTCATAGTTGAAGTGTACCTATGATGAAAATTACAGGCCTCTCTCATCTTTTTAAGTGGTAGAACTTGCACAATTGGTGGCTGACTAAATACTTTTTTGCCCCACTGTAAATACACAGTGGATAATGGGGAAGATGGGTGACACCTGGAGGGTGGTGGAGACAAAATACAAGGACAGGTGAAAAACAGATCAGGGCGTGACACACCATGCTCAAAGGGATATTCAATATCTGTTTTTTTTTATCCCCAATAAGTACCCTTCTTTGTGAGGCATTGGAAAACCTCCCTGGTCTTCGTTGTTGAATCTGTGTTTCAAATTCCCTGCTCGAATGAGGGACCTTACATATAATTGTATGTGTGGGGTACAGAGATGAGATAGTAATTAAAAAGTCATGTTAAACACTATTATTGCATACAAAGTGAGTACATGCACATTATTATGTGACTTATTAGGCTTGCCATAAGGTTAAATCGTGTGGCCAGTAACCGAAAGGTTGCTGGATCGAATCCCTGAGCGGACAAGGTACAAATCTGTTGCTCTGTCCTTGAACAAGGCAGTTAACCCACTGTTCCCTGGGTAGGCTGTCATTGTAAATAAGAATTTGTTCTTAACTGACTTGCTGAGTTAAATAAAGGTTTAAAAAAATAAAAAATAAGAAAGGGGTTGAATACATGACTCAATTCACATTTCAGCTTTTCATTTTTAATGTATTTTGGAAACATTTCTAAAAACATAATGAGGTATTGTGTGTAGGCCAGTGCCACAAAATCTCAATTGAATCCATTTTAAATTCAGTATTAAGTTATGTTTTACAATTGTGTTTTAAACAAGATAGAGTTCTGTATAAAATGTTATCCTAAATAAATTATATTTATTACAAATAACTTTTAAGGCATACTTACTCCCGTATTTCCACACAGTATTTCCAGGCAAACGAGAACAGAACAGCATAAAGAACGAGCCAGAGGTTGACACACTACCTGTACGTAAGAGTATTAGGGCGAAGTGAATTTAAAAAAAAGAATACTTGGATTTTTTTGTGGGGCACGGATAGTACTTTAAAAACCTGAAATAGTCTAAATAAAATAGCGTGAATAAAGTGACAATATTTCAAAACTAAAGTGCCAATATCTCGAGAATAAAGGGACAATATTTTGAGAATAAACCCAACATTTTATTTTGAGAATGGCTCCCTGTTGCTGTGTGCGCCACCATTAAAATACCTTAATTAGATGACCTGAAACTATACCTTAGAATTGGCTTTAGTAACAAGAAAATCCTTGCTCTTTTAGCACATACTACCCATATTATTATAAGTATTAGGACCTGGAAGAGGTTGCACCAGAGATAGGGTCTTTTCAGAGGGAGGAACCACACTGACTTGGATGGTTAAATACATAGGTAGAGATGGGTGGGCTGTGTGTGTATGGAGGGGGGGGGGGGGTACTACTCTTCAAGCATGGTGATGGCTGCATCATGTTATGAGTAAATACATATTTAACAGGCGTCACTGTACTGCACACACACACACACACACGCACACACGGTATCCCCAAAATAATACCATTCTAACGGCCATGGTGCATTGTCAGGACACCGAATGAAGTTAACTCTCTTGTTACCATTACTGACTGCGAAGAGAAATGGAGTTGCATGCACCAGTCCCTTTCGTGGTGCCCTTTTGAATTCGCTACAATGTTGTTCTTAATCCCATATGTATGTCAACACCTTGCATATAACATGTAACAGTTAGGCCAGTAGTCTATATGTCGAAATGAAGGTTACATATTTGTGTGTAATGGCATGGGGTTTTATGTACATTTCTAATGAAGGCTTCTCCGCAGAAGCGACAGTTACAGGGATGATTAAAAACAGCCTGATTGCCGTAGCAACATCAGGGAAACTGGGCAGAAGAGAGTGCTGCTTCAAATACAGCAGTTCTGCAACATCTTTGAGCCTATCATAATTGCCAGCCTCAACATGCTACAGAAAGAAATGACAAACTGTATAGGAAGCTCTGGGTACAAGTCGTCTGGATAGTGAACAGCCAATAAATCGGCCGATGCAAACAGACGAACATCTTTAGCTGACGACACTTCTTGAAGGCTTGAACAAAAAAAAAGCAGATTGCGATTTTGCTCGTACTGGTGAACTTGCATTTGAATTGTGTATCTTAGCATGCATCATTCAAGACTAAGTTTAAAATGTGTGCAGCGCGTGCAATGGACAAATAATGCACAATGTCTCAGTAACGACTGTCTTGGTTGGCAATACTCAGTATAGGCAGTCCAGGCAACCTGGACCTACAAGGCCCTGATGAAAACATTTGCCCACAGAAAAACGCAAGGCGATGCTGTCGCATACTGTAGCTACTATAGGCCTCAAGATACAAAAAAAGAAAGAGGCAAGCACAAAAACAGAAAAGCAGGAAGGAGGACTTCAGGAGACCAGAGAAGATTTAATTTGACTTGATTTAACTTACCTTGAAACCTGTTGAGTTCAACAATAAATAGTGGCTGAATTTATCCTAAAGCCGACTCCTTTTTTCCTCATTGTTAGGCTATTTGATGTGTCATTTTAATAAAGGTTTATAAACAGCAGTTAATTAGGAGCTACATACAGTACAGTGCCTTGCGAAAGTATTCGGCCCCCTTGAACTTTGCGACCTTTTGCCACATTTCAGGCTTCAAACATAAAGATATAAAACTGTATTTTTTTGTGAAGAATCAACAACAAGTGGGACACAATCATGAAGTGGAACGACATTTATTGGATATTTCAAACTTTTTTAACAAATCAAAAACTGAAAAATTGGGCGTGCAAAATTATTCAGCCCCTTTACTTTCAGTGCAGCAAACTCTCTCCAGAAGTTCAGTGAGGATCTCTGAATGATCCAATGTTGACCTAAATGACTAATGATGATAAATACAATCAACCTGTGTGTAATCAAGTCTCCGTATAAATGCACCTGCACTGTGATAGTCTCAGAGGTCCGTTAAAGCATCAGAGAGCATCATGAAGAACAAGGAACACACCAGGCAGGTCCGAGATACTGTTGTGAAGAAGTTTAAAGCCGGATTTGGATACAAAAAGATTTCCCAAGCTTTAAACATCCCAAGGAGCACTGTGCAAGCGCTAATATTGAAATGGAAGGAGTATCAGCCCACTGCAAATCTACCAAGACCTGGCCGTCCCTCTAAACTTTCAGCTCATACAAGGAGAAGACTGATCAGAGATGCAGCCAAGAGGCCCATGATCACTCTGGATGAACTGCAGAGATCTACAGCTGAGGTGGGAGACTCTGTCCATAGGACAACAATCAGTCGTATATTGCACAAATCTGGCCTTTATGGAAGAGTGGCAAGAAGAAAGCCATTTCTTAAAGATATCCATAAAAAGTGTTGTTTAAAGTTTGCCACAAGCCACCTGGGAGACACACCAAACATGTGGAAGAAGGTGCTCTGGTCAGATGAAACCAAAATTGAACTTTTTGGCAACAATGCAAAACGTTATGTTTGCCGTAAAAGCAACACAGCTCATCACCCTGACCACACCATCCCCACTGTCAAACATGGTGGTGGCAGCATCATGGTTTGGGCCTGCTTTTCTTCAGCAGGGAAAGGGAAGATGGTTAAAATTGATGGGAAGATGGATGGAGCCAAATACAGGACCATTCTGGAAGAAAACCTGATGGAGTCTGCAAAAGACCTGAGACTGGGACGGAGATTTGTCTTCCAACAAGACAATGATCCAAAACATAAAGCAAAATCTACAATGGAATGGTTCAAAAATAAACATATCCAGGTGTTAGAATGGCCAAGTCAAAGTCCAGACCTGAATCCAATCGAGAATCTGTGGAAAGAACTGAAAACTGCTGTTCACAAATGCTCTCCATCCAACCTCACTGAGCTCGAGCTGTTTTGCAGGGAGGAATGGGAAAAAAATTCAGTCTCTCGATGTGCAAAACTGATAGAGACATACCCCAAGCGACTTACAGCTGTAATCGCAGCAAAAAGTGGCGCTACAAAGTATTAACTTAAGGGGGCTGAATAATTTTGCACGGCCAATTTTTCAGTTTTTGATTTGTTAAAAAAGTTTGAAATATCCAATAAATGTCTTTCCACTTCATGATTGTGTCCCACTTGTTGTTGATTCTTCACAAAAAAATACAGTTTTATACAGTTTTAAACACTTTATGTTTGAAGCCTGAAATGTGGCAAAAGGTCGCAAAGTTCAAGGGGGCCGAATACTTTCGCAAGGCACTGTATATAGCCTAGCTGTAGATAGTAGGAAATACTGCATAATAAAACAATCCCTAGTAAGCAAGTGTTTTGAGGGTGGACTGACTATAATTTCGGATTAATAGACTGCATACAACTTTCTATCCCAGCTGGGAGATAGGCTATACAGGACAGTTTTTATTCCCAAAAATATTTTGGTAGTGAAGCTGATTAGTATGCTGTTGCATCAAAAATGTATTTTACAATCATCAATGTTTGAATGTCCAACTTTAATTACAAGTCATTACATTATTCCTGCCAGCCAGCTGTCTAACATGACAAAATGACAGCCAATTGGCCTCCCAATAAACATTTATACATTAGCTAAAGCAAAGCAAATGGCTACGTGCCATGGCACCACAGAAAGCCTATCATCAATTCGTTAGGCAGCCGCGTAGACATTTCACAATTTCAGCATCATGGATTAATAAAGGAAATCTGAGGAAAATGCTACAGAAATTCTATCAACACGTCTATTGTGCTATACGAACATCGAGGACTCTGGATCATTGCTACTCTCCCTTCCGGGACGACTACAAGGCCCTCCTCTACCCTCCCTTCGGCAAATCATATCACACCTCCATTCTGCTCTTCTCCAACCATAGGCAAAAATTTAAGCAGGAAGCACCTGTGGTAAGGATTATTCAACGTTGGTCTGACCAATCGGAATATATCCTTCAAGATTGTTTTGATTACACGGACTGGGAAATGTTCCGGGAAATAGTACCGACGTATACACGGCCTCAGTGACTTTGTTCGATTAGAACTTATCCAAACTAAAAAACGTTTATAGATGGCAACACTTGCGCAAAACTGAAAGCGCAAACCACCGCATTTAACCATAGCAAGGCAACTGGGAACATGGACGTGTACAAACAGACCAGCTATGCCCTCCGTAAGGCAAAGAGGCAAAACGACATTCAAGGTACAAAGTGGAGTCGCAGTTCAACGTCTCAGACATGACATATGTGGCAGGGACTCCAGACAATCACTGATTATAAAAGAAAAGCCAGCCAGACAAGCAAAACACCTTCTTTGCCTGCTTTAAGGAAAACAACATCAAACTGCTTCTCACGAGGACTGTGTGCTCTCATTCTCCATGGCCGAAGTGAGTAAGTCATTTAGGCGTTAACCCTCGCAAGGCTGCCGGTCCAGGCGGCATCCCAAGACGCATCCTCAGACCATGTGCAGACCAGCTGGCTGGAGTGTTTACGGACATATTCAATCTCTCCATATCCCAGTCTGTTGTCCCCACTTGCTTCAAGATGTCCACCATTGTTCCTGTACCCAAGAAAGCAAAAGTAACTGAACAAAATGACTATCGCCACGTAGCTGTAACAGTTTTCTTGAAGTGAAGGAGAGGCGGACCAAAATGCAGTGTGGTGGTTATTCATGTTCTTTAATAAAGGAACTATACATGAATAAACTAACAAAACAATAAATGTGCGAAAACCTAACCAGTCCTATCGGGTGCAAACACAGAGACAGGAACAATCACCCACAAAACCCAACACCAAACAGGCTACCTAAATATGTTTCCCAATCAGAGACAATGACTAACACCTGCCTCTGATTGAGAACCATATCAGGCCAAACATAGAAATAGACAAACTAGACATGTAACATAGAATGCCCACTCAGATCACACCCTGACCAAACAAAACATAGAAACATACAAAGCAAACTATGGTCAGGGTGTGACAGTAGCACTGAATTCTGTCATCATGAAGTGCTTTGAGAGGCTAGTTAAGGATCATATCACCTCCACTTTACCCGACACCCTAGACCCACTACAATTTGCATACCGCCCCAACAGACCCATGGACGACGCAATCGCCATTGCACTGCACACTGCCCTATCCCACCTGGACAAAATAAATACCTATGTAAGAATGCTGTTCATTGGCTACAGCTGAGTATTCAAAACCATAGTGCCCTCCGAAGCGCATCACTAAGCTCAGGGCCCTGGGTCTGAACCTCGCCCTGTGCAACTGGGTCCTAGACTTCCTGACTCATGACTGATTGGCCACTCACATTGCCAACTCAATCATCAAGTTTGCTGACAGCACAAAAGTGATAGGACTGATTACCAACAACAACTAGACAGCCTACAGCGAGAAGGTGAGAGCCCTGGTGGAGTGGTGCCAGGAAAATAACCTCTCCCTCAACGTCAACAAAATGAAGGAGCTGATCGTGGACTGTAGGAGAAAGCAGAGAGAGCATTCCCCCAGTTGAGAGGGTCAAAAGATTCAAGTTCCTTGGCGTGCACATCACTGAGGACATGAAATGGTCCCTCCACACCGACAGCATGGTGAAGAAGGCACAATAGCACCTCTTCAACCTCAGGAGGCTGAAGAAATACAGCTTGGCCCCTAAGACTTCTACAGATGCACCATCAAGAACATTCTGGGCTGTATCACCACCTGGTAGGGCAGCTGCACCACCCGCATCCTCAGTGCTCTCCAGAGGGTGCTAAGGTCAACCCAACACATCACTGGGGCACACTGCCTACCCTCCAGGACATCTACAGCACCTGGGGGCAAAGATAGGCCAAGAAGACCATCAAAGACCTCAGTCACCCGAGCTATGGCCTGTCCACCCCGCTACCATCTAGAAGACAGAGACAGTACAGGTGCATCAAATCTGGGAACCAAAGACAACAGCTTCTCTCTCCAGGCCATCAGACTGTTAAACTGTCACCCCTAACCAGCCTACACCCAGTACCCTGCCCTGATCCTTAGACAGCTGCCCTATTTACATAGAGTCATTGAACACTGATCACTTTAATACTTAAATACTGTTTTACCCACTTCATATGTATACTGAGTCTAAGTGTCCAAAACATTAGGAACACCTATATAAGAACTGCTGTAAACACGTTCTCTATGAATATGTCCATACCGTCTATAAAAACCATTATACATGCAGTACCATTCAAAAGTTTGGAAGCACACCTCCTCATTCAAGGGTTTTTCTTTATTTGTACTATTTTCTACATTGTAGAATAATAGTGAAGACATCAAAACTACGAAATAACACATGGAATTATGTAGTAACCAAAAAAGTGTTAAACAAAAATATTTTAGATTCTTCAAAGTAGTCACCCTTTGCCTTGATGACAGCTTTGCACACTTTGGCATTCTCTCAACCAGCTTCATGAGATAGTCACCTGGAATGCACTACAATTGACAGGTGTGCCTTGTGAAAATTACATTTGTGGAATTTCTTTCCTTCTTAATGCATTTGAGCCAATCAGTTGTGTTGTGACAAGGTAGGGGTGGTATACAGAAGATAGCCATATTTGGTAAAATACCAAGTCCATATTATGGCAAGAACAGCTCAAATAAGCAAAGAGAAGTGACAGTCCATCATTACTTTAAGACATGAAGATCAGTCAATGCAGAAAATACAGAGGATAAGTTCATTAGAGTTACCAGGCTCAGAAATTGCAGAGGAGACTGCGTGAATCAGGCCTTCATGGTCGAATTGCTGCAAAGAAACCACTATTAAAGGACACCAATAAGAAGAAGAGACTTGCTTGGGCCAAGAAACACAAGCAATGGTCATTAGACTGGTGGAATATGTCCTTTGGTCTGATGAGTCCAAATGAGAGATTTCTGGTTCCAACCTCTGTGTCTTTGTGAGATGTAGAGTAGGTGAACAGATGATCTACGCATGTGTAGTTCCCACCATGAAGCATGGAGGAGGAGGTGTGATGGTGTGGGGGTGCATTGCTGGTGACATTGTCAGTGATTTATTTAGAATTCAAGGCACACACCAGCATGGCTACCACAGCATTCTGCAGCGATACTCAATCCCATCTGGTTTGCGCTTAGTGGGACTATTATTTGTTTTTCAACAGGACAATGACCCAACACACCTCCAGGCTGTGTAAGGGCTATTTGACCAATAATGAGAGTGATGGAGTGCTGCATCAGATGACCTGGCTTCCACAATCGCCCGACCTCAGCCCAATTGAGATGGTTTGGGATGAGTTGGGCCGCAGAGTGAAGGAAAAGCAGCCAACAAGTGCTGAGCATATGTAGGAACTCCTTCAAGACTTTTGTAAATCATTCCAGGTGAAGCTGGTTGAGAGAATGACAAGAGTGTGCAATGCTGTCATGAAGGTAAAGGGTGGCTATTTTGAAGAATTTCAAATATAAAATATATTTTGATTTGTTTAACACTTTTTTGGTTACTACATGATTCCATATGTGTTATTTCATTGTTGTGATGTCTTCACAATTATTCTACAATGTTGAAAATAGTGAAAATAAAGAAAAACCCTTGAATGAGTAGGTGTGTCCAACCTTGTGACTAGTACTGTATATTCCGGACACTGACATTGCTCGTTCTGATATTTCTTAATTTTGGAATTATGTGTGTATTATTTTGTATTGCTAGGTAATACTGCACTATTGGAGCTATAAACGTTGATTTGATGGACAGTGATCGGTAGTCTATAATCTCAGTGGCGGAAAAAGTACTCAGTTGCCATACTTAAGTAAAAGAAAAGATACCTTAATATAAAAGTACCTTAATACCTTAATATAAAAGTGAAACTCACCAGGTGAAATACTACTTGAGTAAAAGTCACTGGGTGAGTTTCTAAAAGTATCTGGTTTTAAATATACTTAAGTATCAAAAGTAAAAGTATAAATAATTTCAAATGGCTTATATTAAGCAAACCAGATAGCACAATTGTTTTATTTTTAAAATGTACTGATAGCCAGGGACACAGCACAACACGCAGACATAATTTACAAACAAAGCATTTGTGTTTAGTAAGTCCGCCAGGTCAGAGGCAGTAGGGATGACATGTGATGTTCTCTTCATAAGTGCGTGAATTGGACCACGTTCCTGTCCTGCTAAGCATTCAAAATGTTACGAGTACTTTTGGGTGTCTCCTAAATGTTTGGTGTAAAAAAATATATATATTTTTTTAGGAAAGTAGGAAAGTTCTCAAATATAAATAACTGTGTTATGCCAATGCCAGCTGAGATGTTGAGGAGTGTGTGTGGGTGCATGTGCCTGCATGTGTATGTGTGTGTGTGTATGGGTGCGTGTGTGTGTAAGCATACGTGCACGTGTGATTAATTAACATAGCAATTACCTGGGCTCTGCTTTACACAGCTTCCCCAGAGTGATGGCAGAATTTTGCTGCACAGCACTTCTCTTGGCGTCGCCCGCAGCAAGGCGGAGCAGGAGCAGGACAGTGTCGGTTCCCAGGAGGCTGCTGGCTGCCCCCCGCACCCCCAGGCAGTGACCCAGGCACAGGGCAGCGTTCCCTGCCACTGCCTCCTCACTGCTGGGACCCAGGAGCCTCCTCAGGGTGTGAAGTCCTGATGAGTAGGACAAAATAAAAGTTGCCCAATGTAATCACGTACACTCACAGACAAAAGCACACACACACAGGCACATACAAACAAAATAAAAACAGACGTGCTCATACACACAAACCAACACGCACACGAATGTGTGAGGACACATCTTATAATACAATATCTGTTTTTGTTATTTTGCATCTGTCACATTACACACTAGTTCAAAAACCAAGACCAATCCATCATACATGTATCTTACGATTATCACATTTCACCCACTCCTCCTGAGCCGTTTGACTGATAGCCGTGCACACTGTGAGGGTCTTGATCAAATATTTAGTGGTGGTCTTCCCTGATCCCTGCATGGCAAGATAAAATGATTTCTCTCACACCATATACAGTATATAGAATACATTATATCAGTCCATATAACACATATTTATTATTTTATCAAGAAGCTGAATCGGGCAGGCAGTGATCACCTAAAAGAAATATAATAAAAAAAGGCAATAAATTATGCTTGGCATTACTTTCAGTAGCCTCCGCATTGTCCCCACGACTCCTCTCTGCACGGCGTCTTCAGTAGCAGCGGGGGACTGTGGGAGCACTTTACTCAGCAAACCTGTGGCTCTCTGAGGCCAAGAGAAAGAACAATATGCAGTCAGAGGGAAAAGAAAGAGAGTGAGTGGGGAAAGAAACAGAGCAGTCATCAACACCTGTTGCTGATATTCTGTCACATTTACTGACCCGGAGAGAGAGATCCTTAATGTCACACTGAATGTCACACAGAGAGAGAGAGAGAGAGAGAGAGAGAGAGAGAGAGAGAGAGAGAGAGATCCTCTTAGGAATGTACAGTGCATTTGGAAAGTATTAAGACCCCTTGAATTTTTCCACATTTTGCAACGTTACAGCCTTATTCTAAAATTGATTAAATTGTTTTTTTTCTCTCATCAATATACACACAATACCCAATAATGACAAAGCAAAAACAGGTTTTTAGACATTTTTGCAAAAAACAATATTTACATAAGTATTCAGACTCTTTACTCAGTACTTTGTTGAAGCATCTTTGGCAGCCATTACTTCCTTGAGTCTTATTGGGTATGATGCTACAAGCTTGGCACACCTGTATTTGGGGAGTTCCTCCCATTCTTCTCTGCAGATCCTCTCAAGCTTTGTCAAGTTGGATGGGGAGCGTTGCTGGAGAGCTATTTTCAGGTCTCTCCAGAGATGTTCGATCAGATTCAAGTCCGGCTCTGGCTGGGCCACTCAAGGACATTCAGAGACATGTCCTGAAGCCACTCCTGCATTGTCTTGGTTGTGATCTGTCATGACTCTCCTGTGAGGATCCAAAGATCAGGTTTTCAATGGATCAACTTCTACCAGACCCCTCTCACCCGCAGAGGGGAGGAGGGACTGATGTGGGGGTTTTGTGACACCTCATGCTCGGTCGTAAATTGTATGCAGCAAAGGACTCTCTTGGCTCCTTTGTATCAACCAAAGGAATACCTTTGTCTCCAGAAGACTTTTGCCAGCCCAAAACTCTAACGTCCAAAAAGTGAACTTTGGAACAATATCTCTCACACCCGAATGTGGGAAATGGTCAGTGGGTAGATGTAGAAAATGTATGTCATATTGTTTGTAATTTTATGATGTTATTAAAAACTGTATGAACCAAATACTGTAACTTAGGAAGGAAACCCCCTTTAGCCATCAAGTTTTCATCCAATCTGATGTGAAAAAAACAATTTTTTGTTAAGATAGGAATGTGATTTGTAATGAAATTTTAAAAAATGATGTCCTTTTCACATTAAGTAGCCACGCCCCGAGTGATGTCAGAAAAGCGTGTCAGTGTGATGGAACCGCCCTTTTTGACCAGAGTGCTTAAAAGGACTGGCTAGGAATTAACATATCAGACCAGAAAGATATGAGACAGTGGTCCACACATTGAAATGGTTAGAAACTCCGAAACTCTCAACACGAGGTGAAGAAAATGAACTTACCAGAACAGGACACCGTCGGTCTGCAGCTGTGCGTGTAAAGTGGTTTTGGAACTTTGACTATCTAAACGAGGAAGAGGAGAAGAAAACTCCCCTCTCAGACAATCACTGGTACGGCTAAGTAGCTGTTCTTAGGAAACAGCCCATTGGAGACAACTAAGAAGGACATTGTGACCTCTGGTGGACAATCAGAGCATGTACAAGTGGCCCACAGGAAAAGCTCACTGAAACAACTTTCCGAGAGTGATTGGTTCCGACCGAGATAAACGATGAACGAACGGTATTCAACGCGTAAATACAATCTTTTTTTTTTATTCCAAATGGGCGGCGGTTCGTGTGCAAGGTATATGATTAATGTGAGGACAGTCCTAGAATGTATCCACGACAAATGTCCCCTTTTTCTCTCTCTATTTTCCCCACCCCATTCTCTATTTCTGTGTAATAAGCCGCCATATCTTGTTAGTCCACTAGGGACCTTTGTCTCATGTAACTGTGTATGTGTATTCTGTGTAATTATTTAGTTAGCTAGTAAATAATGCTCACGGTTGGGGTTCTCGCAGATCCAAGAAGGTTACGACTGCTCAGAATGAGACTGATATGAGGTAATGATTAATAAGTAACTTAGATCATCTAGAGTTTAATTTGGGAGATGGCAACTCGTTAATAAACAACTTCTTCCGAGGCGTCCTAAATTCCTATTGAGTAAAAAAAAAAAAGGGAATCAACAGTATTATTCCCCGAAAACCTTACCACCAATTGGAGTAAACTAATAAACTGTAACACTTAGGCTTCTACCTTCAGTTTATACATCTTATTCACATTTTAGACACAATCTATTTTACAATAGTTATATTTTGTTTGTTTTTAGTCCTTCCTCTATTTCTGATGTCCATCCCGTTTGATTTCTATTTGTAACTGTGCTATTTCACAAAATTTCTGAACCTATACACATTTTACAGACCCCTATTTGTTTTACATTGGTTATCTTGTTATTAGTCCCACCCTTCAGCTCCATTCAACCTCTCCCATCTATCTCTCAAAATCATCCATTTTGGATTTCTATTTGCCATATATTTTTCAACTGTGCTGTGACGCTTCACAAAAGTACTGAACCTTTCTATTCTCAGGAATGGGCCAAAATACCAGCAACAGTGTGTGAAAACCTTGTGAAGACTTACAGAAAACGTTTGACCTCTGTCATTGCCGACAAAGGGTATATAACAAAGTATTGAGATAAACTTTTGTTTTTGACCAAATACTTATTTTCCACCATAATTTGCAAATACATTCATTAAAAATCCTACAATATGATTTTCTGGATTTTTTTTCTAATTTTGCTGGCATAGTTGAAGTGTACCTATGATGAAAATTACAGGCCTCTCCTATCTTTTTAAGTGGGAGAACTTGCACAATTGGTGGCTGACTAAATACTTTTTTGCTCCACTGTAACTCCACTAGTCCTATTTATGATATCATTCACAAAAATTATACTTTTTTAAAACATTTATTCGAAAAATACGTTGTTGTTTTTTTTCTCAATTAGTATATTTGAGTTTAACCACAATATTTGTTGTATTATTTGTTCTGTCTTTTCAGGTGGATTCAACTGAAATTGCAACCAACTTTCTAAGGCTTGTTTAAAAAATAACGATATTTTGGAGATTATTTCCTTTTCAAACAACCGAAAGTGAGCAGGTGTAATCTGAATAAAGGGAAAAGGCCATTCTTGAACATAGGATGTTCCTACCAATTTACTAGAGAACCAGTGATCATATAATTTAAAAAGCAGGTCACTCGGTGTAGGCAAAACCATAAGCAAATAGGTAAAGTGACTAAATGACTAAAGAGTTAATCAGGGTGATTTTTCCACAAATAGACAGGTATTTTCCTTTCCATGTTAGCAACATCTTATCTATTTTTGCTAACTTTCTATAAAAATGTATTGGAGTGAGAAAATGTCTTTCTTTTGGGATTTGTATACCGAGTATGTCCACATCTCCGTCAGACCATTTAATTGGTAAACTACACGGTAATGTAAAATTAGCATTTTTTAGTGATCCAATATGTAATATCATTTGTAACACTTATTACAATTTGGTTTTAATCCAGAGGGGATAGCAAAAGTATCTAGATCCTCCATGAGGCCGTGGAGAGATTCTAATTGTGATTTTAAAAGAAAACATGAATCATCAGCGTACAATGACACCTTAGTTTTTAAGCCACGGATTTCTAATCCCTTAATATTATTGTTTGATATAATTTTAACAGCTAACATTTCGATGGCAATAATAAATAGATATGCTGATAGTGGACAACCTTGTTCTAATCCTCTAGATAGTTTAAAACTTTCTGAGATGTAGCCATTATTTACTATTTTACACCTAGGGTACCTATACATTACTTTAACCCATTTTATAAGAGATTCCCCAAAATATAGGCATTTCTAGGCATTTACATATAAACTCCAGTCGTACTTTATATAAAAGCCTTTTCAAAATCAGCTATGAAAACCAGGCCACTATATATATGCCACTTGGGTCCTGTTTCAGTAATAATGATATCAGACCTTCTTGTTGCGTGTCTGATAATCTACCATTTATATAGGAGTGGTTAAAACATGCTAATAACGGTCAAAAAAAGTTTTGTATACTTCCACTGGTATGCCATCCAGCCCTGGAGTTTTCCCAGCCTTAAAAGGCTTTAATTGCATCAAGAAGTTCCTCCTCTGTAATTTGGCCTTCACACGAGTCTTTCTGTACAGATGTTAATTTGACATTATTATTAGGGGAAAAAATCCATACAATTAGTCTCAGTTAGTGGAGATGAAATGAAAACATATTCTTAAAGTACTTTTCTTCCTCTTTCAAAATATAATTTGGTGAATCATGCGTGACTCCATCATTTGTAACAAGTTTCAATACATTTTTTGGGTAGCATTTCTATATTGAAGATTGCCACAACCATGCTTAACCGTAAGGATTGTGCCAGGTTTCCTCCAGACCGGACGATTAGATTCAGGCCAAAGAGTTCAATCTTGGTTTCATCAGACCAGAGAATCTTGTTTCTCATGGTCTGAGAGTCCTTTAGGTGCCTTTTGGCAAACTCCAAGTGGGCTGTCATGTGCATTTTACTGAGGAGTGGCTTCCATCTGGCCACTTTACCATAAAGGCCTGATTGGTGGAGTGCTGCAGAGATGGTTGACCTTCTGGAAGGTTCTCCCATCTTCAGAGGAACTCAGGAGCTCTGTCAGAGTGACCATCGGATTCTTGGCCTTGACTAAGGCCCTTCTCCCCCGATTGCTCAGTTTGGCCGGGTGGCCATCTCAAGGAAGAGTCTTGGTGGTTCTTCCATTTAAGAATGATGCAGGCCACTGTGCTCTTCGGGACTTTCAATACTGCAGAAATGTTTTGGTACCATTCCCCACATCTGTGCCTCGACATAATTCTGTCTTGGAGCTCTACAGACAATTCCTTCGACCTCATGGCTTGGTTTTTGCTCTGACATGCACTGTCAGCTGTGGGACTTTATATAGATAGGTGTGTGCCTTTCCAAATCATGTCCAATCAATTGAATTTACCACAGGTGGACTCCAATCAAGTTGTAGAAATATCTCAAGGATGATCAATGGAAACAGGATGCACCTGAGCTCAATTTCGTGTCTCATAGCAAAGGGTATGAAAACCTATATAAATATGTATTTCGGTTTTACATTTTTTATACATTTACAAACATTTCTAAACACCTGTTTTCGCTTTGCTATTTTGGGGTATTGTGTGTAGATTGAAGAAGAACATTTTTTTATTTAATTAAGCAATATGGCCCGAGGGTAGATGCCTGGACACAGCCCTTAGCGGTGGTATATTTGGGCGCTCGAGTGGCGCAGAGGCCTAAGGCACTCCATCTCAGTGCAAGAGGCGTCACTGCAGTCTCTGGTTCGCATCCAGGCTGCATCACATCCGCACAATTAGCCCAGCGTCGTCTGGGGTAGGCTGAATTTGTTCTTAACTGACTTGCCAAAGTAAATAAAGGTTAAATATATAAATATTGGCCATATATCACAAACCCCCGAGGTGCCATACTGCTATTATAAACTGGTTCCAAAATAATTTGAGCAGTAAAAATAAGTGTTTTGTCATACCCGTGGTATACAGTCTGATATACCATGGCTGTCAGCCAATAAGCATTCAGGGCTCGACCCACCCAGTTTACAATCCATTTTAGAGAATGGCTGTAATGTAACAAATTGTGGAAGAAGTCAAGGGGTCTGAATACTTTCCGAATGCACTGTATGTTCGAGATACGTTCTGAATAGCTTTTAGCCCCTTGAGACTGCTTAGACCAGACCGTGCTATGTTTTCTTATACGTGTTCTAATCTTAACTTTTCAATGCTTCGGAATACATGCTGACGAAGCAGGAGTTGTGTTTATATCTAAAACTAGTTGCTATACATAAAACAAGTATGGTGTCGTATTGTTTCTCTCCAAATACCCATCTCTTCCATCTTTGTTTGCATATGAAAAATGCTTGCGACATGGATAGTTAGAGCATGATAGGCCAGAGGGGCCGTAGAGAAGTGTCCGTGAGAGATGCCGTGGTTTTGGTCTCATCAGCAGAGCTGCGTCGGGGCCCTGTGGTGCAACCACTCACTGTGATGATGCCCCCGTCGGGATCACTCAGCAAGCCCAAGCATACTCCACTGATGGGAACAGCATGCTCCTGCAAGATAAGGGGAGAGAAAGAAAGCGAGAGAGAGAAAGGTTAATCAAATGTTCACTGTACATATCACTTTTTCATAGGGGTGCTTATTATTATTACACCAAAGGGTCTGAAACAAAAGCTCTGTGCTCTCTTTGTTCTTGTTTTTCCATTCACCTCCTTCCCTCCCTCCTCCCATCAAATTGATGTGTTACCCTGATAGGTGGGCCAAGGACTAGTCAATCACTGCCCAACTCCAAATGGCACCCTAGTGTGCCATGGGCCCTGGTCAAAAGTAGTGCACTATATAGGGAATATGGTGCCATTTGGAATACGCTCAGCCTAACAGCCTCTATCGTACCTGGATGGCTGTGGAGGGATTACCAGAGAGGTTGATCATCAGTCCCAGGAGGGGATAAAGGATCTCTCTGTATTCACAGTGAGTACACCACTTCTGTAATAGAGAACCACAGTGCAACACAACACTCACTGGATTTGATTTGAGAAATGACCATTGTACATTGTTATCTATTCTGGCTTATAGGTTTCAGTCTGTGACATTTCAAAACCTTTATTTTATTGGAAAGAGACAAAGCAAGTGTGCCATCATTAGAATTGAAAAATAATCAAATAGAAAAAGAAACATCCCAGTTCAGTTTAGGAAAATAACAAAGTTGTGTGCTCCTTTAAAATAAGCTAGTCATAAATACAATATGGAGCAATATTCACCATGGCGATTAGAAAGGCCTGCCAAAACTCCTGACAGTTGGCAACCTCGTTATGGATGGCATCATCTCCAATCATATTGCCTATTGTTGATATGAGCGATGGGAAACAATGCTGGTTGAATGTGGTGATGTTTCTCTGCAAGCGGAACACAAGGAAAGATTATCCCAAAACTATTTTGACAATGTCTGGTCGCAGATGAGCTTTTGCTGTATTGCCAACTCATATGGTTGTAGTCATGTTTGGCATGACAGATCTAGGACCAGGCTACAACAACTACAGTATCAGGAGCAAATTAAGTATTTGATGAGATGTAGCTAACTTCCGACACAAATATCTTACCAGCAGACTTGCGAAAGGGGGCACAATCAATGTTGTAAACGTGTCCCTTAACTGCAAGCAAAATCTGTAACATGAACAGGGAATTAACCATGATGAACATGAAATGTTCAAGAATATACAGTAGATATGCTACAAATCACTTGCCTACGCGGTATAGTGATGTAGCATACTCTATACAATAGGTTCCCACATGGCTGCACACTGCATACAGTATGGGACACGGACAATGAATCTCAGGAGGTTACAAACACAATCAATATTATATTATTATTCATGAGTCATGACGTGCGGTACCAAACCACAGTATGTGACGACATTATCGAAATGTTTTATAACACACACAATTACACACATACTTAATAAGTCAACACACACCCCCCACCGTTAGCAAGTAATGGACGGCTTTTGGCCCACCAAAAAAGAAAAGACGCTAAATTAAATTGTAGAACTGAAGCCAAACAAATTGTCCTGGAGAGGCTGTCTATATTGGGCTTATACACCCCAATTTCACACTCCACCATTCTCTCACTCTGCGAGCATGTGTGTGTGGTGCTGAGGATAGATAGAGAGAGTGAGAGAGGAGCCTTGGCCTAGGCTGTTGTTGATTGCGAAGATTGAGGCTTTTTTCATTGAAGTAAAACGAAAGTTAGAGGATAAACAGTATGCCTACAGTGAAAAAACAACAAGCGGAATGTCCTTTGTGTGGACAAGTTTGAATAATGTAGTGGACAAAGATGAGAAGAGCGTTGGCACGGCCAAATGCAAGCCACTGTGCAAATCGCTATTCAGAGAGAATGCAATTTTGGAACTTAAATGTATTTATTTTCTGTATTTATAATCATATGCTTTATCATTATCCTATTATTATTGTATATCATTGTTATTATTGTAGGTCTATTAATCTAAACCAGTTCTTTAAATACGCTAAACGTGTTTTGTTTAATTCTGCTGAGACATTTTCGTTGGCTAAATTAAGTTAGAATTGTCTTTTCAAATGTGTGCTCCATCTTTAGTTTAAGATAAGTTAGTTATAAGAAGGCCCGTTGTAAAATAAATATCATTAGAGGTTAATTGCTGCAATTAAACCAGTTCGTCTTTTTAAACCAAGTCTTTTGATTCATTCTGTTGAGCCCTTTTCTTTGGCCAAATTAAGTTCCAACTGTAATGTTGTGTTTGCCATATTATTATAGCCTTCTCGTATTTTTCCTATAAATAATGGCTTGATTTACTTTTGTTATTACCCTAATAAAGTTTTGAAACTTTTGTGAAGGTTTGGTGTGGTGTGGCTATTACTAAGCTTAACTACTGCCGGCTTATGATATGAAGGCAGTGTGCACCAGCGCTCCAACTGAATCCGACAGTTGAACTTGAGGTGAGGACCCTAGACAAGACAAAAACACACATACCACGCTCGTCACACCCTGACCTAACCAAAATAATAAAGAAAACAAAGATAACTAAGGTCAGGGCGTGACAATAAGCTTCCTTCTGTATGCCTATATCTGTCTAGCAGACACAGTAGCCATCTGACAAATGCATGTCGGTGTCATAGCATGCTGCCGGCACATCTCTATATCTCTCTGGGGCTTCTCTTCCTTTATGTCATTTGTTCTAATATTAATATCATACAGTGGACGCAAATGCATGCAATGCTCTGATGCACTTAGCGCTCAAATTGCCAAAAACTGAACCATGAAGTGGACACTTATTGTTTTCGGAAAGTAAAAACCAATAAAGCCAGGGGCTATAAAGTTTAGCATATGCTACACATCGAAACACAAGGAATAGTGTTTTGGTCATTTTTGGGGGGCTGTTTTTAAGGTCAAGTAGCCTAAATGCTGCTAATTTGGCCAATATCCCTCATGAATTGATGGCGTTGGCTAAACCAGGTCGGAGGTTTCATTATCTCTCTCTTTCTACTGTCGGATTTGAATGCATATAGATGTCCGGTAAATTGCTCAAACGTCCGTAAATTAAAATCTTTCCAGTCACAAATCTTCATAACGGAAACCCTGACACAGACGTCAATTCAATGTCTATTCCACATTGGTTTCATTTAAATGACGTGGAAACAACGTTGATTCAACCAGTGTGTGCCCAGTGAGACGTCTCACACAAACAGCACCGTAGAGTAGGTGATAGCCTTGTTTTCGCAAACGTTAACAAAAAGCGAGTCCTTGACAAAGGCTCCAGACTCACATTAGTAATGTAATCCCTTCCAGCACCATTCAAGTCCAACCAAATAGACTGTGATCTTCCCATTTCAACCACTATACGCTCTCTGGCTTTATTCCTGTGGCTCTGACTCTCCTTCTGTGGCTTAGTCCCAAATTACACCATATTCCCTTTTTAGTGCACTTCTTTTGACCACTACATTAGGAAAAGGGTGCCACTTGAGATGCAGAGACGCAGACTCTATTTTCATAAGTGACAGTGTGAGTTTAGGAATGGAGCGGCCATTCGGGCTTTCAACTGAGATTAACGGTGGGATAGAGCCTGGTGATGGATTGGGATGTCAACCCCGCTGTTCACTTTGCATTTGCTTGGAGCCTCCTAACTGTCCAGCCAAGTGAATTAAAACTGCTCTTTAATATTTACGCCGATGATATATGGCAATACAATAGACTAGCCTGGTGGGTCATGGTCAGAATATGTATTTATTTTTTCCTGTGAAGTGATATCATTGTGATAGCATTGTCCTTCAAACGCTGACGAAGGCTGACGCTGAAACGTGTCCATTTGTTCTGACATCTGCTGCTAAGAAAATACATAAAAACTTAAAAGAATATTTCAGTGACTGAGTTTTTCCCTCCTTCAAGTAAGAGCATCCACCATTTTGTTACGAAAAACTATGTATTGCATTAGCTACAGTGTACATACTGGTTTTCTGTGGCAAAGTTCTCCAAAATAGTTAGAGCTGTGGTTTCCAGCTGGCTCTGTGTGGATATGCACATCATCAAGTTTCCCACCAACCTGCAGAGTTGTGTGAGAAAGTCAAATATTTCATTTTCACACGTCATTAACACCTCTTTAAGCCAAGACAATTATCCAACTTACTATGTCATTGTTTTACTGATTAAATAAGATGGATGACACAATATTCAGAATAACAGGGACCAGCAAGTGCAAATGCAGGTCTGATGTGAGACTAAATACAGCAATAGAATATCAACATGTTTTCAATTCCCACAGTACATAAGGGGTAAAATCCTAAATTAAATGTTTATTGTTAATAGAGCACAACATATTTTGCGACCCTACAACCATACTTTCCCCCCATATTTTAATTTCCCTGAACTCTGAGTGGACGGCTCTACCTGCTGTCTGAAAGAGCTGAAAGAGCTGAAAGAGGAGAAGGCAGGTAGGTTTGATTTGATAATAGTGTGTGGTTCTTGTCAGCCAGAACACGCAATTACCAACAGGGATCTGATCTCTTACATGTGCAAATTCAGGTTCTCAATGGCCAAGCATCTTCCATGTGGAGTTTGGGAGTACAAAGACAGAAACGCCAGGCATTCTTTCCGCACCGCCGCCATTCCTGATACTAATAAGTCAACAATGTACTCTTTGGAGGCTGGGCATCTCATCAGCATCTTTTGGTTTTCATCTGAAAGCAAGCAGCCCAGGAGAAAAAAATGTATTCAGCAACAGGGACAGTTCCAGTGACAGTTGTGGCAAAGATTGAATTTAATAACACATTGCATGCACTTTGAATCGATTCGAACGCTATTTGTCAGGGGGTGATTGTAGGCCTACTTTAAATGCAATAGCAACAATATAATTGCACTTGCCTCCTTAATTGGCAGATTTTTTACATCAAATGCATTTCCCCTATTTTGACATTGGCACAACAGGTTTTGGATAGCTGTATAATTGATTTGTCACCGTTTGGGAGAAGGAGCAATTATTTTCTCTTGGTTACAAGTGTTCATGAATTTTGATGTGGTAAAAGGTGCAGTCCGGGATTCAAACAACAATGAAGCAGTCACAAAGTGTGTTTACAATTACAATGTTGACAAATAATGGAGTAAAACAATTTTATATTTTGTGGGTTCTGCAAGACACGAGGCATGTATAAATTATATTCTTCAAGAATCAATGGCTATATCATTCATAAATAATGGATGTACCAATCCCAGATTGCCACTTAAGCACACATTGCCTGTGTGACTACAGAACAAGTGGGCACTTAATAAGGAGTTGGCAAAAATGCATGACAGGCAGAATAATGAGAAAACAATGGGATAATTGAAGATGTTTGGCATTTCATGCATTTTCTTCACACAATTTCTCTTGACAAAAAAAATGTATGTGCAAAAAATAGGGGGAGGAAATATCACACTAATGTCTTGTCTTACAAACCATTTCCATCGCAAATCACCCTCCACAATTTCAGTACGGACACGCACAGCTCCTCTGCGCATGGCACTGTCGATTTCTGCAACAAGCAACTGAAAATAAGGAAACAAAATTGTGTTCTTTATGAGTACGGCATATTTTTCTCATTATTTTCTGCTGAAAACTTGAACCACTTTCCTGACAATATGTGCTGGTCTGAAATATGACCACAAGTCCACAATGCTTCGCGAGAACAATTGCGGACGACTTTAGGCTAATAATACCCTCACTAATTTCACATGAGGGAGTTGTGATTAGTGTCTCAAAACAATAAAACCTACTATACATACATGTAGTACATTGCGTGGGGCACAGCACATTACAGGGTCATCCAAATCTCTAAAGGAGCTCATTCTATTTTGGCAATATTTAACTAGCAACTAACATAGAGAGAGTTTAAAGACAGCATCTCTTTGGTTTGAAAAACTTTTTGGGACCACGGTTGGAGGCCTGTCCTTAACTCCCTATCAGTGTCAGTCAGGGGCGTCTCTCTCGAGTCCCCTTACCTTCTTACGGTGTCATTGGTTTGGATGATACTGAAGCCATTGTTTAATCGGAACAGCGTCTGGCCAGTGCCTGTTAGGAAGAGCAGATAACGTCAGGACTGGGAGGCCTCTCCGTACCTCAGTGAGCCACATACATCATCACAGTGCACCCGTGGCCAGGCTTCAGAAACACAATGCCTGGCGGTCAAGGGCAGGAGAGAGTGGAATAAATAAAACTCATCCAGAGCCAAAGATCCTCCGCTATTTCCCTCATAAAGATGGTGAGACCGGGCGTGTGTGCAGAGAAAATCTAGAAGAGCGGGGGGAAAAAGCTCCCCTGAGGTGATTTGGTGGCGAGAGAGCCGGTAATGTCAGGCAGGCCGTTTCTACACTCTTCTTAGAGATGTTCAACTGGGAATTATGTTACATTTGCCCTTTCATTCAATGACATTGTAAGACAGTCAGTCTTACAAGCAGTAGATCATCTGACAGGTTGTATTCATCCATATGAGGGAAGTGAAAACACAGACTGGAAATGTGTGGTAGTAGTCTACCATTGATCATTGATTATTGTCCCTGGTGGTGTAGTTGATACCGGCAGTTCACAGATATTATGTAAATGTAACATTATAGTGCAAACGTGTGTGCATCTTAGGCCCAGCGCACTCAACATTTGCATAAATCATCCAGTACTGTACCTCGGCATTCTACACAATCTGAGGTGTTGGTAATAGAACAGCTCACATGGATGCTTGGATTGTAAACACATATTTATCATTGCACTTCCGTGTGTCCTTTCCTCTGCCTACCTCGCGCCTCGGCTGGGCAATATTGGGGAGTTTGCTGAACTGTGATAAAATGAACCGTGAAGATAAATCAATACCGCAGAGGGGTCAGGTCAGGTCTTCCCTTCCGGATTTTATTTTCAGAGGATTACAAATTGACCATAACCACCACAACAAACATTAGGTCTGTGCAGTGATTTGATCTCCTAGGAGTTTCACATTTCTTCAGTAACAGTAGATGAACTGCATTTTTTAGGAGTCGACTACTAGAACCATGAATAAGAGAAACCCACCTGTCGACGCTGTCCTCCCTTGACCTGAAGGAGCATCCATTGACATCCTTCTGGCCCACAGGATAGGATGAGGAGGGTTGGGGAAAGCGAAGCGGAAGAAATAACATTCACACCCACTCACACTCACACAAGATTTGGAGGGATGGGGAAACTCCCAACAGCATACTCACAGTCTGTAATGGCGTGCGACAGAAGCTTGAGCCCTGCGCAGTAGTATAACGGGAACTGATCGGGTCTCTCCAGCTTTTTCAACAGTTGGAGCACTGTCGTGGCCTTTTCTTCCCCCTTATCAAACTCCTCCCACGCTTTGCTTTCCTGGCATTCTCTTTCTTCCTCCAAATCCACTTGGGTCAGATAATCTTGAGGAAGAAAGGAGAAAACATGGGCTCGGAGACAGATGGCTTCTGAGGAGCCTAGTATGAGGTAACCTAATGGCAGTGGATCAAAGGTGTGTAGGACAGTATGACCACCGTGTTTCTCATAATATGCATTCGTATGTTGTAAATAGCATCATACAGGTAGTAGAGCCACAGATTAGAAATGGAAACAACTTTGCAAGGAGGCCATACGAATGTTTCCTAACCCTACCGAATTAAAGGTATCACCACTTAAATACACGGATTCAGTAATTATCTTACTTTCAATACATTTAGGGAAAGTTAATGAGGGTATTCCAGAAACGTTGTTGCCGTCTTTTCCGATGATTCATAACATCTCCATAATCACACGTCAACAACGAACAACAGCTTCAAAACGTGTGAAAATGATAGTGTCATTATTCATTGGGAATCCATCCTAGTCTAAATTGACACAAAACAGTGAAATGAGCATGCGACTCAGAACAAAACGCTATTGGGACCATCTGTTTTAATGAAGCAAAATAAGCTTACCACAGTTGACAACGGCAATGATGGCACAAAGGAAAAAAAAGAATGCTTTATTTGCAAGGTAACAATGAGTACCATCCAGCTTTGGGTTGCCATTGTAGGCTTGTCCTTGTTACAGGGCTGTTATCATGCGTAAATAAATGAGGATGCCTAACAGGGATGATTTGGTGACAAGATGGTGGGATGTGATCAGGAGTCAGGACAAAATGTGAATTTGGTTGGTTATAGGTTGGTTTCTATGATATACAGTGGGGCAAAAAAGTATTTAGTCAGCCACCAATTGTGCAAGTTCTCCCACTTAAAAAGATGAGAGAGGCCTGTAATTTTCATCATAGGTACACTTCAACTATGACAGACAAAATGAGAAAAAAAATCCAGAAAATCACATTGTAGGATTTTTAATGAATTTATTTGCAAATTATGGTGGAAAATAGGTATTTGGTCACCTACAAACAAGCAAGATTTCTGGCTCTCACAGACCTGTAACTTCTTCTTTAAGAGGCTCCCCTGTCCTCCACTTGCCTGTATTAATGGCACCTGTTTGAACTTGTTATCAGTATAAAAGACACCTGTCCACAACCTCAAACAGTCACACTCCAAACTCCACTATGGCCAAGACCAAAGATCTGTCAAAGGACACCAGAAACAAAATTGTAGACCTGTACCAGGCTGGGAAGACTGAATCTGCAATAGGTAAGCAGCTTGGCTTGAAGAAATCAACTGTGGGAGCAATTATTAGGAAATGAAAGTCATACAAGACCACTGATAATCTCCCTCGATCTGAGGCTCCACGCAAGATCTCACCCCGTGGAGTCAAAATGATCACAAGAACGGTGAGCAAAAATCCCAAAACCACACGGGGGGACCTAGTGAATGACCTGCAGAGAGCTGGGACCAAAGTAACAAAGCCTACCATCAGTAACACACTACGCCGCCAGGGACTCAAATCCTGCAGTGCCAGACGTGTCCCCCTGCTTAAGCCAGTACATTTCCAGGCCCGTCTGAAGTTTGCTAGAGAGCATTTGGATGATCCAGAAGAAGATTGGGAGAATGTCATATGGTCAGATGAAACCAAAATCTAACTTTTTGGTAAAAACTCAACTCGTCGTGTTTGGAGGACAAAGAATGCTGAGTTGCATTCAAAGAACACCATACCTACTGTGAAGCATGGGGGTGGAAACATCATGCTTTGGGGCTGTTTTTCTGCAAAGGGACCAGGATGATCCGTGTAAAGGAAACAATGAATGGGGCCATGTATCGTGAGATTTTGAGTGAAAACCTCCTTCCATCAGCAAGGGCATTGAAGATGAAACGTGGCTGGGTCGTTCAGCATGACAATGATCCCAAACACACCGCCCGGGCAACGAAGGAGTGGCTTCGTAAGAAGCATTTCAAGGTCCTGGAGTGGCCTAGCCAGTCTCCAGATCTCAACCCCATAGAAAATCTTTGAAGGGAGTTGAAAGTCCGTGTTGCCCAGCAACAGCCCCAAAACATCACTGCTCTAGAGGAGATCTGCATGGAGGAATGGGCCAAAATACCAGCAACAGTGTGTGAAAACCTTGTGAAGACTTACAGAAAACGTTTGACCTCTGTCATTGCCAACAAAGGGTATATAACAAAGTATTGAGATAAACTTTTGTTATTGACCAAATACTTATTTTCCACCATAATTTGCAAATAAATTCATTAAAAATCCTACAATGTGATTTTCTGGATTTTTTTTCTCATTTTGTCTGTCATAGTTTAAGTGTACCTATGATGAAAATTACAGGCCTCTCTAATTTTTTTAAGTGGGAGAACTTGCACAATTGGTAGCTGACTAAATACTTTTTTGCCCCACTGTATATGAATGGAGTGTACATAAAAAAAACTGTAGTTTCTGATTAATCAGGAAGAATCACATCCCTGATGATGGTGGGTTAGCCTAGGTCCTTGGGTTCCCCTACTGGTGGAGATTTGATTTGGCTCTCTTTGATTTGGCCCGTTTCTGAGCAAAAAAAAATATTACACCTGCAGCTGAATCTAGTTGATGATCCTCGCCCTATGATTACATGGGTCATATATAACCCTTACATAGTATGACTTTGCTGAGTTTGTTCATAAATGATTTGTGAGGCATCTATGTAGTGTTTATTGAGATGTTATGATTGCTCTATAAAAGCCTTTATAAATTGTAGTTTGTTTAAGTGGGACCATGAGCAAATCTGAGTAACAGACTCTACTTGCAACAATACTTTTCAACGTGTTATATTGCCTTACCTTTGAGCATCTTTTCCCGTCCTGGCTCAATTTCCAGTATCTTTTGATAGCACATTCGTGACTGTAAAAGAGAAATATGTCCATTACGTTTCCTACAGCTACCTTTGGTCATGAGATAGGCTGATGCACTCTACTAATCTCAACCAGAGTCATAGATCAATATATGGGACTCTGGTCTCACTAATACACACAGACAGAGAGTAAGCAGAAATGTTGAGACCATTAAAGAAAGAAATGCAGTCACTTTGTATTTTAAATATTGTATTAAGCAGAACGCTTGCAGGACTCTACTTGCTGAAGGAAAGGTAAGCTTAAAAAGTTGCAAAATCTGCATTTTAGGAGATCAACACAAGGTTTGAAGCAGATAGGCATCCAGAATGACTGAATACAGTTGTAGGCTGTTTTCTCTGCAATGCAGTTAGATATGGTTCAAATGAAATGGAATGCCCACCTCGTTATAATTCTTGAGTGCCAGGTGTGCTTTCCCCATGTGAAGATATGCTTTAACACACTTGTCATTACACTGTAAAGAAATAATATGAGCAAGAGAATCATACGTGACACGTCAACTGAACACATCATCTGCAATATGGACAAAACCACATTTACTCAAGCTTCAAATACGGTACTCCCTTGAATTAGGCCAAACCCATTGTCTAGTTAGTTTGTATGTTTTTCGAAATAGATTGTCCTGAAAGGTGAGCAACTGATTTTTTTGTACTGCTTTTATTACAGATTCTAAGGGGTATATACAGTACTCCAACCCACTTTCCTCCCCTCTCCACACCCCTTACAGTTCATTGAAGTCACTGAGCACTGTACTGTACTTTACACTGCACGGTATGTTCTGTGCTCCCAAGACACTACAGGATCACCAGGGCACTGCCTGGAATGGCGTTATGAAGAATGAGGGAGCTAGTGATTGACCCAAAGTTCCTAGTCAGCCTTACCTTTAGAGCCCACTCACAGTCACTTATGGCCTCCTTATATTTCTCCAGTTTGATATAGGACTGCAGAGGAAAAAGTGGGGGAAAAGTGGACCGATAGTATTCAACATACTGTTTTTAAGTTAACTAAAAGTGAAGCGAAGCTGAAATGAAGTTGAGAGTACTTGTGCTCTGTTGGTATACAGCGGCTGCATGTCTCGTCGCTCGTCTAAACCGTCGCTATAAAGCTTCACAGCAGTCTCGTATTCTCCCTGGGCGTATGCTTCATTCCCCTTTTCTTTAAGGGCTGAGGGAGTAAGGACATAAACAAATACAGTGTCAGGTTAAAAACCGCTGAATTAAGAGCGACCCTAATTAGGAAATTGCAAGAGCTAATCCATGCTAGAGAAATGACTTCATACACACCGTTTGCCTTTTCCTGTTTCCTTTGTCTTCTTTGATGTCTGTCCTCTGCATCGCTTTCCATCATTTTCATGAAATGATCTACAGAATTAAGGAGAATATAAACAAGTGTTTTATATGGAATGTAAAACTCTACATTTCTAAACGGTGAAATTAGATAATGCATTAATGAGAAGAACATTTGTGGATCATTAGTGGTCAGCTGGTAACATAGTAGTTCATTCTTGGAGTTGCACTAAACTTTGCACTAAATGATGTTAAATACGATGGGAAACCTTTGAGATTGACTCTATTCCACTCTTTGTACCTGAGTACAGTACGTGTACAGATATTCCATTTTACACTAGGCACAGAAGAGAACCATGTAAGAAGCAGAACCAATTTAAATTAATTACAATTGAATTGGGGACTACAGTATATACTTTTCACAGGGGGGATTTAGAGAGCACTAACTGGATTACGAAAGATACATTATTTGGAAACATAAGCACAGGCACAAAATACATTTGAGGACAAACAAAAAGACCTACAGGAACTTATTCAAGAAAGATCAAGTGTAATATATTATAAAAAATCAAGTGAAATAAAGGAATTTGGGTAAAAATGCACCAAGCTATTTTTTAATCCTCAAAATAGAAATGCTATCAAAAATAATTTACAGAAACGTGTTACAAATGACGGAGTCTTCCATGATTCACCAAACAATATTTACAAAGAGGAACAAAAGTACTTCCTGCATGAATTTTTGTTTCAGTCTCCTTCATCTCCACTAACTGAAGTTAATTGTAAGGATTTTGTTCTATTAATAGTGTAAAATTAATATATGTACAGAAAGACTCATGTGAAAGCCAAATTAAAGAGGAGGAACTTCTTGATGCAATTAAGGCGGTTAAGTCTGTGAAAACTCCAGGGTTAGATGGAATACCAGTTGAGGTAAATCAAACTTTTTTTGATGTACTCAGAGGTCCGTTATTAACCTGTTTTATCCACTCCTATATAAATGATAGACTATCAGATACTCAGATTTCACTATTACTGAAACAAGACCCAGATGGTAAAAATAAAGATCCAATCCACCTAAAATTAACTGGAGGCCCCTTACACATCAGTGTTGTGATGCCAAAATTCTAGCAAAATGCATAGCGCATAGAATTGAAAAGGTATTGTCGGATATTATTCATCCTAATCAGAAAGTTTTTTTTACATGGACGATACATTGGAGATAATATAAAACAAGTACTGGAAACAATAGAAAACTATGAAAAATCTGAGAAACCGGACCTGTTATTCATAGCTGATTTTGAAAAGGCCTTTGATAAAGTAGACTAGAATTTATATATAAATGGACTATTTTAATTCTGGATCATCTCTTATACAATGACTTAAAGTTATGTATAGTAACCCCAGGTGTAAAATAGTAAATAATGGCTACTTCTCAGAAAGCATTTTTATTTATTTACTTTATTTAACTAGGCAAGTCAGTTAAGAACAAATTCTTATTTACAATGACGGCCTACCCCGGCAAACCCGGACGACGCAGGGCCAATTGCGCACCGCACTATGGGACTCCCAATCACGACCGGATGTGATACAGCCTGGATGCAAACCAGGGACTGTAGTGACGCCTCTTGCACTGAGATGCAGTGCCTAGACCGCTGCGCCACTCAGGAGCCCAGTATTAAACTATCAAGAGGAGTGAAACAAGATTGTCCACTAGTGGCATTAGTATTTATTATGGCCATCGAAATGTTAGTTATGAAAATTGGATCCAACAATATCAATGGGCTAGAAATCCAGGTGTCATTGTAGGCTGACGACTCATGTTTTCTTTTAAATCCGCAATTTGTATCCCTGCACAGCCTTATAGAGGATCTAGATAATTTATCTAACCTCTCTGGATTACAACCAAAATATGATAAGTGTACCTACCATATTACGTATTGGATCACTAAAAAAATCACTACCCTGTATTTTACCAATAAAATGGTGTGACGGTGAAGTGGACATACTCTGTATTCATATCCCGAAAGAAAGAAAAAAACGATCTCACAACAATACATTTTTATAGAAAGTTAGCAAAAATAGATAAGATCTTGCTACTATGGAAAGGTCCCACCTGTGTATTTGTGGACAAATTACCCTGTATAATGATTTAGTCATATCCCAGTTTACCTACCTACATATGGCCCTGCCTACACCAAATGACTTGTTTTTATAATTATATGAGCAAAAGATATTCCTCTTTATTTTGGAATGGCAAGCAAGACAAAATTTAAACCCGCCTACATATATAATGAATATGAATTTGGAGAGCTGAAATGATTAAATATTCAAGAATTTAACCTCTCACTAAAGGCTTCAGTCATACAAAAGTTGTATTTAAATCCGAACAGGTTTTCCAGCAGATTAGTAAAAATGGCTAACCCCGGTTTTAAAAAATTCCTTTTTCCCTTTATTCAGATTACAACCTCTCACTTTCGGTTATTTGAAAATGAAATCATCTCTAGAATATCTCCAGCTATTTTTTTTAAAAGCCATAGAAAGTTGGTTGCAATTTCAGCTTAATCTACCAGAAAAGACAGAACAAATATTGCAACAAATATTATGGTCCAACTCATAAGTAGGAGCTGATAAAACATTTCTAAAAATCTAGAATCTTTGTTAATGATGTCATAAATTGGACTGGTGGAGTTATGTCACACATGCAGCTAACAAAAATATATAGAAATGTCTGCTCTATCCAAAAATACAACCAACTGATTGCAGCATTACTGTGAAAATGGAAGAGGCAAGTGAAGGAACCTGTCAGTCAGCTGACATCCCAGCTCTGTAGATTTTCCTACATTAAAGACCACATTTGGTTAAAGAAAATGTGCTAAATAAAAAAGTATACCAGTTTAATTTAAGTACCAAAAAAATGAACAGCTGCGCCATACAGTTCACAAAATAGTTGGGAAGAGATTTTTGATCTACTGATTCCATGGCACATGGTTTGTGAACTGATTCAAATTATTATATACAATTCTTGCAATCAATACAACCATCCCAGCTCTGTAGATTTTGCTGTGAAGAGACAGAATCATTAAATCAATTGTTTTGGTACTGCCCATACGTAGTTTGCTTTTGGTCATAGGTTCAGGAATAGCTGAAGAATTGCAACATTTACCTGGAGCTAACCCTGCAAATAGCACAAATATAATAATACTCTTAGTAAAATTACAGCAGGGTTGAAAAATATATGGTAATTAGAAATCAAAACTGGATGTTTTACAGAGATAGATGGGAGGGGTTGAGAGTAGCTGAAGGGTGGGACTAAAAACAAAGAAAAACAAAGAAAAAATGAGAACTATTGTCAAATATACAGTGTCCGTAAAATGTATATAGTATGATTAAGCTGGAAGTGGAAGCCTAAGCATTGTCGTCCATTAGTTTACTCCAATTAGGGGAGGGATGGTAGGGTTAGGGGAAAATAATCCCCAGTTTACAATTGGCTCATTCATCCCCCTCCTCTCCCCAGTAACTATTCCCCAGGTAGTTGCTGCAAATGGGGAACCTGTTCTCAGTCAACTTACCTGGTAAAATTAACGGATAAATAAAAATACAAATAAAAAGAATAAAGAAGATAATTATATATTTTTTTAAACATATGGGAGATTGGAAATTATGCAAACAATTACATTGATAGAACCCCCAATCTATCTGCAATATTAAAGCTAATCTAACTCCTAACAAAAAAGAAAATACAATTTAATAAAACACTGTTACCGAACCTTGATAGGCTGATCTTGGTAATCCAGTCAAGGGTATTGACATCCATATGCTATTGAATTGGAATTTACTGTGTGGTGCAATTTACTAGGTTTGAATCGTATTTATTCTGAGCAAAGCCGATTGATGTTTAGGGATTTATTTATTTAGTTTAAATAAATGTTTAGGGATAGTACAATTAAAGGTGGAGTTGCAGATTAAAAAGACCCAGTGCTCTGGGCAGTATGATGTAGTACCATGTAAGCACTTGAAGGGGCAATCTGCAGTTCAAAGAACAATAAAGCAGCCATGGATGTTATGCTGCTTACTTAGCGAGTACCGCTTCCTCCTGACTCGGCTCATACCGAGGCTTGAACCCATGATCTCTGCCTCGTAAACACAGACCACTGCCCTACTGAAGCATTTTACCCAGTAGCGCTACCAAAAATCTAGCTATTTGTCAACGCAAGTGGAGACACTTCAGGCGGAGAAGTGAGTTTCACAGATCCTGATCTGCTACACATCATGCTCAAATGAAGGAGTTGTTCCTAAATGATTGCTTATATAGTTGTCCCAAACCTTAGAATCTCATCATACAGCAAAAGAGAGACCCATTTTAGCTTCACACACCTGCACTTGAACTGGGATCATTTTGTGAACCCTGAAATAAAAGAATAGAAGAAAAATATTCAAAAACACACGTTTCTGCAGCGTCACATCAAATTACTCAACTGTAACTTCTAAGACAAAAAACACCAAATGAAAGGATGCTAAAAATGTACCTGCTGTTATACAATGCACACCTAACCAACCTATTACAGACCACAGGAAAGATCTCAAGTCGATTGGTATACAATCTGAAAAGTCATTAGAGTGAGTGAGAGTGAGTATTGAGCTGTTACCGTCGGTGCAGGTGCCTGTTGTGAGGGATTGGTGTTTATCACTGTCCTGTTGAGGAGGGTTTTGCATGGTTCCTCCTTCTCCTTCAAGGTACTTATGTAGCAATCAGCCTTTTCCACAGCTCTCTGCTGAGACGTTACATCAGAGGAGCTCAGATCCTTGACCAGGTCGCCTGTATAAGAACATCACAGATTACATAGAGTAAATTAAAGAGATCACATCAAATATAATTTGATTTGTCACACGCCCCCGAATAAAATGGGTGTGGTCTTTAGCGTGAAATGCTTGCTTACGAGCACTTCCCAATGATGCAGAGTTAAAAAAAATAATAACAAAAAGGAAATAATAACACAAGAGGAATAAAATACACAAGAATGAAGCTACAGTATATTCAGTATATAGAGAGTACCGGTACCAGATCAATGTGCAGGGGTACGAGGTAATTGAGGTATGTATTTACATGAAGGCAGGGTAAAGTGACTAGGCATCAAGATAGATAATAATAAGAGTAAAAATAAAGAACAGAGTAGCAGCAGCATGTAATGACTGTAAAAGTGTGTGTGTGTGTGTCGGTATGCATGTGTGTATTTGTGTTGCCGTTATACGTGTGTGTGTGTGTGTGTTATCTACATGTACTGTATGTGTGTGCATGTATGTAATGTATGTGAATGTGTGGAGCTTTTGTATGAGTGTCAGTGTGTGAGTATGTAACGTGTATGTACTGTATAGACTTGTGAGTGTGCATAGAGTCACTGCAAGATAGGGTCAGTGCAAATTGAACGGGTAACCATTTAATTAACTATATAGCAGTCTTATGGATATGGGGTAGAAGCTGTCTCGGAGCCTGTTGGTCCGAGAGTCGATGCTGAGGTACAGTTTGCCAGACAGTAGCAGAGTGAACAGTATATGGCTTGGGTGGCTGGATTCTTTGGTCATTTTTCACGCCTTCCTCCGACACCGCCTGATTTTATAAAAAAATATATATATTTAACCAGGTAGGCCATGTTCTCATTTACAACTGCGACCTGGCCAAGATAAAGCAAAGCAGTGCGACACCAACAACACAGAGTTACACATGGGATAAACAAACGTACAGTCAATAACACAATATAAAAATCTATATACAGTGTGTGCAAATGTAGTAAGATTAGGGAGGTAGGGCAATAAATAGGCCATAGTGGCTAAATAATTACAATTTAGTATTAATACTGGAGTGATAGATGTGCAGAAGATGAATGGGCAAGTAGAGATACTGGGGTGCAAAGGAGCAAAAAAATTAATAATAATATGGGGATGAGGTAGTTGGGTGGGCTACTTACAGATGGGCTGTGTACAGGTGAAATGATCGGTAAGCTGCTCTGACAGTTAGTGAGGGAGATATAAGACTCCATCTTCAGTGATATTTGCAATTCGTTCCAGTCATTGGCAGCAGAGAACTGGAAGGAAAGGCGGCCAAAGGAGGAGTTGGCTTTGGGGATGACCAGTGCTGAAGCGCAGAAGGATGCTTTGTTGCAAAATAGGATGCTGATTCAAGATTTAATTTTGGATTGGAGATGCTTAATGTGAGTCTGGAAGGAGAGTTTACAGTCTAACCAGACACCTAGGTATTTGTAGTTGTCCACATATTCTAAGTCAGAACTGTCCAGAGTAGTGATGCTAGACGGGCAGGCATTGAATGTCAATGTATGTCATTGAAGCTCGTCTGGAGGTTTGTTAACACAGTGTCCAAAGACGGGCCAGAATTATACAGAATGGTGTCGTCTGCGTAGAGGTGGATCAGAGAATCAAGAGCGACATCATTGATGTATACAGAGAAAAGAGTCATCCCGAGAATTTAACCTTGTGGCACCCCCATGGAGACTGCCAGAGGTCTGGACAACGGACCCTCCGATTTGACACACTGAACTCTATCTGAGAAGTAGTTGGTGAACCAGGCGAGGCAGTCATTTGAGAAACCAAGGCTGATATAGAGGTCCTGGCTGGCAGGGAGCTCAGACCCAGTGATGTACTGGGCTGTCTGCACCATCCTCTGTAGCACGTTGCGGTCAAACGGTGATGCAGTCAGTCAAGATGCTCTCAACGGAGCAGATGTAGAACTTTTTGAGGATCCAAGGGCCCATGCTAAATCTTGTCAGCCTCCTGAGGGGGAAGAGGCACTGTTGTGCTGTCCGGCAGCCTTGCGAGTTTAAAGTTTTAGGTTGTAGCCTGCCTTCAGCAGTAGACTATTCTTTATCATTGCATTAACCTGAAATGACTGTGCGCCTCACTAATCTAAAGTAGCTATCCCTATCAGGAATAAACAAATAAAGGGAAAACAAATTAGGGTCTTTCCATTTCATTTCAATCACTTTTTTACTGCACCCTTTTTGAATTTAACAAAACTTACCATACATATTTGCTCATGGTAGAAGTGGTCAGAAAGTTACTTTTTGGACGTGAATGCCAAAATATTCAAGAAGGGACCAAAGTTGCTCCATTTTGCATACCATGAGAAATTCATGTCTTCATCACTGAAAAATATAAACAGTTGAGTTTGATTTAATTTAAACGCTTACAAAAATGGTTGACAAACTATTTGATAATTTCTTGAATTATTATAATTTTCTTAATATATACTGTATTTTTAGTTTTTTTTTACATTTAACAAATTCTCTAAAAATGCAGAAACTCTGATAATTTTTTTATCGCGCATGTTGTAGCTTAGATCCTATTTTACATCATCTGTATTCAAGAGTAGTTGTGTCTCAAACGATGGTGGGCACAACACATGCAATGTAAATTAGTGTCCAAACTGCAACATATGCGAAAACGGAGAGAAAAAAATCTGAGTTTACGTGGTATTCTAGAAATGATTCAATTGTTTGACAATCCAGTTTGTAAGCTTTTAACTAATGTAAAAAAATATATATACTGTTATGAAGACATCATGAATGTCTCATGGTATGGTGCTTTTGGTGGGTTATGCAAAATGGGTCAACTTTGAGCACCTCCATCTCCTGAATGTTTTGGCATTCAAGTCCAAAAAGTCTAAGTGTTAGTGGTTGAGCTGTCTTTCCAGCAGTGGGGGCTCTTCAGAGGTGGAAGGGGAGGACCATCCTCCTCAGTGAATTTCATACAAATAAAAATGGTAAAACATTGAAAAGGTTATCCTTTTTAGATAAAACTATACTAAATATATTCACGTCACCAAATAATTTATTAAAATACACTGTTTTGCAATGAAGGGCTACAGTAGCCTCCTCATCTTGGTACATTGACTTCAATACAAAACCTAGGAGGCTCTTGGTTCTCCCCCCTTCCATAGACTTACACAGTAATTATGACTACTTCCAGAGGACGTCCTCCAACCTACCAGAGCTCTTGCAGCATCAACTGACATGTTGTCCACCCAATCAAAGGATCAGAGTACAATGAATCTAGCACTAAAAGCATAAGCTACTGCTAGCTAGCACTGCAGTTCATAAAATGTGGTGAGTAGTTGCCTCAAAGAGATAGAAAGACAATAGTTGAACAGTTTTCAACAAATTAATTTCTTCAAAAATGAAGGAGAAGCAAGGGAGTGAGAGAGTCATTTTTTAACTTTCAGTTTCACTTAATTACTTAGCTAGCAAATTCAGCTAGCTAGTTTAGTTACTCAAACACCTAGCTCAAACAGAGGGATGCTATGTTTGCTAGCTGGCTATGACTATCCAACACAACACTGTAACTCTTCCAAGTCAAAGTAAACTTTTGGTTGTATTAATTTCTTACCACCAGGGCCCACCGGTGTAACTGCTTACTGGCTCTGTACTGTAACATTACTGCATGATTGTAGCATTAATAAGGCATTAGTTATATTAGCTATGTTGACTAGGACGTTAGCTAATATGGGGACAACGATGTAGGCTGTGTGTAGCAGTTATGACATGGTTTGGCTTGGAAAGTTTTTTTTGCAGGGATACAAATACCTGCATTTGACCAACACACCCTAGATAAGCTAGATGCAGACAAGAGTGTGCAAGGGGATATTGCATGTGTCACTGTCTATCATCTAAAATGTTTCTCTACCTGTGTGCACCTACGTTGTAAACGTTAATTCATAAACTGGGTTGTATCAACCTCATGATAGGTATAGGGAAAATTCTAGTATCATGTAGTAGCATAAATCTCTGTTTCATTGAACTGGGTGCATGGAATGTGAATGACAGTCATCCAACATGCTGTAATAGAAAATAAAATCGTCCTCCCGCATCATAAACGGCATTGGCCGCCACTGCTTTCCAGAAATTAGGCTACTGGCTGTCCTGAAAGCCTAGATGCTAGCTAGCTAACGTTAGATACAGTATTTTAAAGTTAGAGCTAACGTTAGCCAACTACATTGGTCTTATGTCTTTCACCAGAACAGTCAGCTAAAATGACTTGACTGTATCTGTCCCTAACAAATTTCACACTCAGCTAGTTGCTAGTAGCTAGTACTCTAGCTAGCTAGCTAGCTAGCTAGCTTCAAACCCGAACGCACACGTACCTAACGTCAGCTAGCTAACGTTACTGTGGATTAATAACTGGTGGTGGTGCTGGTACAGTACTTACTTATTTCATCAACATTCTTCAAGAAACTCTCAAAATCCTCGAACTCTTTTGTCATGTTGATTTGTTTACAAGTAATCTGCTAAACGGATATTATGCAATACCAAGGAAACGAGGTATTTTATTTGTTTAGCTAGCTACTGTAGCTACAATAGTTGTGGCAGTCAATCTTTACTTTTCCTCTTGATTTGATTGTGTAGTGTACCTGTAACTATGGTAACGGTAAACTTTTTTTCTTCCAAGTGGGGATTGGATTTCTAAAGGTCACGTGCTCTAAGTAGGGGCGTGTGGTTTCGAAGCGTTCAATATCCCGTGCAGCACCTTAACTACATTTTCCACAAACAAATATATAAAGCCTTGATACAGTATATTAGGCCTGTGACAACAGCTCCAGTCATATAGCAGAGAGTGCTTGCCACTGCCACCCCGCTGGAGAGTACAAGCTCACCCAACTCTTCGGTTCATAATGGACCATTTACAGCAGTATCTGAACACAAAAAGACCAAGAGTGCCACCATGAGATTTTCAGGGGTATTGAAAATGTGCACAGTTTACTAAAAGTTCTTCAAATGGAGTGATGTCCACCTATTGTACCCTAAATTGTACTATTACAAGCATGCATTTTTATCATGTAGCATAATTGCACCATGGTACTAGGTCATTCTATAATTTTAAATGAATAATAACTACTGGAACTGGATTATGCATCACAGCAAAGTAATCAATATTTTAGAAAGACAGATTATAAATTTACTGAATAGTACCCCCCAGGTGAGTATTTAAACCTGATTCTGCTGGGAAGGATTATTTTGAATCTGAGTTGCAACCAAAGTAGCAGCAAATTAAAACAACCACGGAATAAAGGCCTGTTGATCCCCAATCACCACCACTTATTTGCAGTGGCGTCCTAGCTCGCTCATTAATATCTTTATGAAAATTACGGATTGCTTCTTATACGCTCATCATCCCATTATTCCATAGTTTGTACATCTCAATTGTCAGTAGAAACCACATTTGTTTAAACAAGTCAGCCATATCATCCATGTTTTTAAAAAGGCGTTCTTGGGCAAAAGCGACTTTACTATTACAGACTGGGTCAGGGAGAAATTGAAAATGTCAGTGAAGACACATGCTCTGAGTAAGCGTCCTGGTAATCCGTCTGGCCATACGGCCTTGTGAATGTTAATGTCACGGCCGTCGTCGGAATGAGATCTAGGTGCAGTGTGGTGAACGTACATTTTCTTTTATTTGTTCAAATGTCGCCAACAAAACAAGAAATTTAAAAAACGACCGTGAAGCTTACAAGGGCAATAGTACCCCTAACAAAGACAACTTCCCACAATCACAACAGGGACAAAGGCTGCCTATGTATGATTCCCAATCAGAGACAACGATAGACATCTGTCCCTGATTGAGAACCATACCCGGCCAAAACATAGAAATACAAAAACATAGAAAGCAGAACATAGAATGCCCACCCAAATCACACCCTGACCAAACCAAATAGAGACATAAAACGGCTCTCTTAGGTCAGGGCGTGACAGTACCCCCCCCCCCCCCCCCCTCCCCAAGGCCACAAAACCTGAACCTATAGGGGAGGGTCCGGGTGGGCATCTATCCGCGGTGGCGGCTCTGGTGCGGGACGTAGACCCCGCTCCACCTCCACCCCACTTTGATGGCGCCTCTGTGCGGGGACCCTCGTTGCGGGCCCCGGACTGGGGAACCTCGTTGCGGACCCCGGACTGGGGACCGTCGCTGGAGGCTCCGGACTTGAGGCCGTCGCTGGAGGCTCAGGCCTGGAGGCCGTCGCTGGAGACTCTGGACTGGAGACCGTCTCTGGAGGCTTCATGCCACTGATCATCACTGGAGGCTTCTTGCCATGGACCATCACTCTCAACGGAGAGAGTTGTATGAGTTTCTGTGTGTGGGGTATCTAGAGGTGATCTAGAGTTTTGTTGCTTCTAGTTGCACAGGTGACAGGCTGGTAAAAATGAGGTAAAACAGATTTCAGTTTCCCTGCATAAAAATCACCGGCCACTAGAAGCGCCACCTCTGAATATGCATTTTCTTGTTTATTTATGGCCCTTTCAAATAAAAATAATAGCCGTCCAGGATAGCCAAAATCCTCAACATCGTTGTACTTGTGTTGGGCATCATTATTATTGCACTAAAACTCACCGCAGCATGAAAAAGGAGGATATGTTTTTTTTGACCATCTTTTGCCCATTGCATTCCTAGGGCTGCAAATGTTTTCTTTTTACAACTTCATACAACACATCAGCCCAGACCAGCCCTGATGAGGACCAGCTGTGCCCCTAACCGAGCCCCAGTGTAAACAAATGCCTTGCAAGCAATTAACAGACCAGCGCTTGTGCTCCATACTCACAGAGTATGTTCTTATCATGATACTGTATTTTCTTTTGTCAAGACCCAATTGTCATCCCTGCCTCGCGGGGCGGGCGGGTTAAGGTCATGAAATATTGTGTGGATGGATGGGTGGAGGACGGGTTGAATAAAGAGAAAACAATGCATTATTAAAATACCCATAAATCATGTATATTTCTTGTGCAAGAGGTTTTTATTTTATTATTTTTTATCTGGCATTAGTGAGGAAGCCTAAGCTTTAGGGCCTAACTGTGCGCGCGCCAAATAAATGAATCAATGTTGAAGAACAATGTCATTGTTCTATAACTGTTCAAGAGAAAAAAAGGGAACTGTACAGCACATCTTCCATATTTGCAGCTTAGGGTTGTGTGTGGGCCTGAGATTTTAACTTTGGCTTATTAGCAATTGTAGGTGGGTGCGGGAGAACAAACAGCTGACCCTCGCATCATTAGTACTCAGGCTACATTATGGTAAAACACTCATTATTTTCTGTTCTCATTATTACTCCATAATAAAGGTACTTGTCTACACCATTGTAGTCTCTTCAAAAAGCCGCTGTGCCTCAGCAGTGTCTTCAGCAAACACTAGAGGGTGGCATTTACTGATTGGCCCAAACCATGTTGGCAATCATCTAACTATGCACTGTATTGTGAATCAGTGTCATTGCTGCACACACACAAAAAAACATCTGCTCGGTTATATAACCCACCTTTTGGTTTTTAATTTAATTAGACCAGTGGTTCCCAAGCTTTTTCGGGTTACTGTACCACCAACTGAATTTGGCTCTGCCTGGAGTACAGCTGAAGCACTCCCTCATATGCACATATGCACTTTACCAGTAACCCTATGAGCTCATGAGTCTTTTGCAGTACACTCTGTGGGTAGGCCAAGTACACTCAGGGGTCCTGTACCCTGGTTGGGAACCACTGAACTTTTTTGTTTGATAGTGTAATATCATCTTTCCTAAATTGTTAATCCACGCTGGGGATAATTTATTTGAAATTAATAGATTAATATATCACAAAAACAATACATATTATTTTAGAATTTTGTCTTCTTCCTGCATCTCTTGCTAGGTTGGAGTTAGTAGAGTGACTTGAAGCAGCCTGAATGCGTTCCTGTATTACAGTTGGAATGTTAATGAGAACCAGACAAGCCCAAAAGGATGCATGTGTGGGTTGTTCATAGTCCTCATCAGCACGCAACTCCAGTACTGAATATACTCACCAAGGAACACTGAACACCAAGGAACACTTTTTGTTTGTAAGAGCAACTGTAGCCTACAACAGCCTTCATTAGTTATTCTGTCTGATGAGAGCCAGACCTGGGGTGAACTAGTATTTGGTTTCTTCAGCTTTATTGAGCTTACCTGGTGTAATGGGACCAGCGGAATAGTCACAAAACTGCCAACCCCACCCTTATGGCACTTCAGTCAGGCTCAAACAAACGTTCAAAACACATGAAAGATTTGAAGTACTATTTGAATCCAGGTCTATTGAGAGCCAAAACAAAAAAAGAGTACATTATTATATACTGAACGAAAATATAAACGCAACATGTAAAATGTTTGCCCCATTTTTAATGATCTGAAATAAAATATCAATTATTTTTCTCCATATGGACAAAAAGCCTATTTCTCTCAATTTGGTTGCACAAATTTGTGAACACTTCTCCTTTGCCATGATAATCCATCCACCTGACAGGTGTGGCAAATCCGATTAAACAGCATGATCATTATACAGCTGCACCTTGAATTGGGGACAATAAAAGGCTACTCTAAAATATGTAGTTTTTGTCACACAACACAATGCCACAGATGTCTCAAGTTTTGAGGGAGCATGCAGTTGGCATGCTGACTGGAGGAATGTCCACCAGAGCTGTTGGCAGAGTATTGAATGTTCATTTCTCTACCATAAGCCGCCTCCAACGTCATTTTAAAGAATTTGACAGTACATCCAACTGGCCTCACAACCACAGACTGCGTGTAACCATGCCAGGCCAGGACCTCCACATTCAGCTTTTTCACCTGCATGATCTTCTCAGACGAGCCACTTGGACAGCTGATGAAACTGTGGGTTTCCACAACCAAAGAATTTGTGCACAAACTGTCAGAAACTATCTCAGGGATGCTCATCTGCGTGCTCACCAGGGTCTTGACATGACTGCAGTTCGGCATCGTAACCGACTTCAGTGGCAAATGCTCACTTTTGATGGCCACTGGCACACTGGAGATGTGTGCCCTTAGCGATTAATCCCGGTTTCAACTGTACCGGGCAGATGGCAGACAGCGTGTATGACGAAATGTGGGCGAGCGGTTTGCTGATGTCAACATTGTGAGAAGGGTGCCCCATGTTGGTGGTGTGGTTATGGTATGGGCAGGCATAAGCTATAGACAACAAACACAAGTGCATTTTATCGATGGCAATTTGAATGCACAGAGATACCGTGACGAGATCCTGAGGCCCTTTGTCGTGCCATTCATCTATCACCTCGTGTTCCAGCATGAGAACATGTTCAAACGTACAGTCAATAACACAATAGAAAAATCTATGTACAGTGTGTGCGAATGTAGTAAGGTTAGGGAGATAAGGCAAAAAATAGGCCATAGAGGCGAAATAATTATAATTTAGCATTAACACTGGGGGGATAGATGTGCAGATGATGATGTGCAAGTAGAGATACTGGTGTGCAAAAGAGCAAAAAAACAATAACAATAACAATATGGGGATGAAGTAGTTGAGTGTGCTATTTACAGATGGGCTGTGTACAGATACAGTGATCGGTAAACCACTCAGCTGATCAGCTGATGCTTAAAGTTAGAGAGGGAGATATAAGACTCCAGCTTCAGTGATATTTGCAATTTGTTCCAGTCATTGGCAGCAGAGAACTGGAAGGAAAGGCGACCAAAGAGGTGTTGGCTTTGGGGATGACCAGTGAAATATATCTGCTGGAGCGTGTGCTACAAGTGGGTGTTGCAATGGTGACAAGTGAGCTGAAAAGACGGGGCTTTACCTAGCAAAGACTTAAATGACCTGGAACCAGTGGGTTTGGCGACGAATATGTAGCGAGGGCCAGCCAACGAGAGCATACAGGTCGCAGTGGTGGGTAGTATATGTGGCTTTGGTGACAAAACGGATGGCACTGTGATAGACTGCATCCAATTTGCTGAGTAGAGTGTTGGAGGCTATTTTGTAAATGATGTCGCCGAAGTCAAGGATAGGCAGGATAGTCAGTTTTACGAGGGTATGTTTGGCAGCATGAGTGACGGAAGCTTTGATGTGAAATAGGAAGCTGATTCTAGATTTAATTTGTGATTGGAGATGCTTAATGTGAGTCTGGAAGGATAGTTTACAGTCTGACCAGACACCTAGGTATTTGTAGTTGTCCACATATTCTAAGTCAGAACCGTCCGGAGTAGTGATGCTTGTCAGGCGGGTGGGTGCTAGCATCAATCGGTTGAAGAGCATGCATTTAGTTTTACTAGCATTTAAAAACAGTTGGTGGCCCCGGAAGGAGTGTTGTATGGCATTGAAGTGGTTTGTTAACACAGTGGTTTCTTAACACAGTATCAAAAGAAGGGCCAGATGTATACAGAATGGTGTCGTCTGCATAGAGGTGTATCAGAGAATCACCCGCAGCAAGAGCGACATCATTGATATATACAGAGAAAGGGGTCGGCCTGAGAATTGAACCCTGTGGCCAGAGGTCTGGACAACAGGGCCTTCGATTTGACAGACTGAACTCTATCTGAGAAGCAGTTGGTGAACCAGGCGAGGCAGTCATTTGAGGAACCAAGGTTGTTGAGTCTGCCGATAAGAATGCAGTGATTGACAGAGTCGAAAGCCTTGGCCAGGTCGATGAAGACGGCTGCACAGTACTGTCTTTTATCGATGGCGGTTATGATATCGTTTAGGACCTTGAGCGTAGCTGAGGTGCACCCATGACCAGCTTGAAAACCAGATTGCGTAGTGGAAAAGGTACGGTGGGATTCGAAATGGTTGGTGATCTTTTTGTTAACTTGGCTTTTAAAGACTTTAGAAAGGCAGGGCAGGATGGATATAGGTCTATAACAGTTTGAGTTTAGAGTGTCAGCCTCTTTGAAGAAGGGGATGACCGCGGCAGATTTCCAATCTTTGGGGATCTCAGACGATACGAAGGAGATGTTTAACAGGCTAGTAATAGAGGTTGCAACAATTTCAGGTGGATCATTTTAGAAAGAGAGGGTCCAGATTGTCTAGCCTGGCTGATTTGTAAGGATCCAGATTTTGCAGCTCTTTCAGAACATCAGCTGTCTGTATTTTGTTGAAGGAGGGACTTGACGGAAAATGCCTAATAGCACTCACATCTGTAGCCACATCTGTAGCCAAGAAATGCTTTGAAAGGCTGGTCATGGCTCACATCAACACAATCAGCTTGCGGTAGGAATCCAGTGATATGGTAGAGAAAAAGCAGTCCGATATGCTCTGTGCAGACTGGCATGTATTGACCGAGCTGAAGCTGGCTGGTGTTTGAGTTAACGGTGAAGACCGCCAGCAGTGGCTAACTAACTACTAGCTATATAGCCAGTTAGCTGGCTAGCTTCAGATGGGGTTTCCAGTTCTAAAGAATAAAAACAGCAGGTTTGGCCAGGGTAAGCCGTCATTGTAAATAAGAATTTGTTCTTAATGTTCTTAACTGACTTGCCTAGTTAAATAAAGGTTAAATAAAAAAAATGTAAATCCTTTGTGGCAGGGCGTTAGTGATCCTTATCAGATTTGTGTGGTTTCCTTTTGTGTATGTGTGTGTACCTGTGTGTGCGTGCAGCGTGCGTGGTACGTTTGTGTTAGCCTGCATGCGCGCACGTGTGTGTGTGCATGCGTGCGTTCCTGCTTGTGTAGTTTCCTTGATTGCCAAATGACATGTCAGTTGATCTGAAACAGCAGCTGTACAAGAATGGATGTGCTGCAGACACTTTCACTTAGTTTCATTTCAAGTACAATGTCTGAAAAGGAAATGGGAAAACATGAACCCATTAGCTGAAGGTCAGTGTTCCCCCCCCCTAGCGGAACCCCCCAAAAAGATAAAGAGACAGAGACACAGAGCCATAGAGACCATGGAATGTGACCTTGAGTAAACAAGACAAAGGAAATAGTGTGAATGAATCATTCTTCCGTAGCCTACAGTGTTAGAAAGTTAGAAAACCTACACCTCACTATTGTACGCCTTAAGCATGTAGCAATAGCATTAGACAATTACGACTTAACATATCATTGAAACTTGACGCATGTCAAATACAGACAAGATCCTCTGACAGGTTCCAGCCATTGACATGTATAGAATGTCTTCAAAAGCAAGTTGGATGTCATCACGGACTCTAAAGCAGCATAGCCACCAAAGCAAAGCAAGGCAGCAGTTATTGGTATGAACAGGTAGACTACAATCAATTACTCATATTATGACAGTTTATAAAAAGTGACTGCACGCTGTGACAAATTGATAACTGCTAATGGGTCTGTATGGCACTATAGCCATAGTAGATGTGGGACAATGGTAGCCAATGGTAAAAGAGGATGACTTACAGTATGTTTGAAATACAGATTATCTTGGTTGCATCCAAACCCTAAATGCCAGTGTGCCCTTGATGGAAAATCTGACATGGTGTCAGTTCAATGAATACTCCAATTATAGCCACTCATGACTTCATGTGTGTACAATGAGACCACTCATTTTGATTTTGTATGACTGGGGTTCATTAAAATGTAATCATTGCGAAATGAATTCGACATCTCTGTCCAAATGCATGAGTTGATGTGTTTGAGATACAGTGATTGCAATCCCAGAAAACTGGGAACATACCCAGAACATTATCTAAGATTCCCATTAAGTTCTAGTTAGGGTTTTATCTAACATGAGCATGATAACATCCTTTTTTATTTTTATTTATTTAAATTAAATATCCTTGGAATGTTATCCTAACATTCACTAAAATGTTGTGCACAACATCTGTAACAACCAGAGAACATTCCCCAAAAGTTCTCATTGGGTTTCCACGTAATTTAATAACACAATGTACCAGTAATGTTTTTCACAAAACCAAAATAGTTTTTTTTAAAAGTTGGCACGGCCCCCTGTCGAAAGGATCAGTACACAATTCCTGGAAGCTGAAAATGTCCCAGTTCTTCCATGGCCTGCATACTCAGACATGTCACCCATTGAGCATGTTTGGGATGCTCTGGGTTGATGTGTACTACAGCATGTTCCAGTTCCTGCCAATATCCAGCAACTTCGCACAGACATTGAAGAGGAGTGGGACAATGATCCACAGGCCACAATCAACAGCCTGAGCAAATCTATGCAAAGGAGATGTGTCGGCCTGCATGAGACAAATTGTGATCACATCAGATACTGACTGTTTTCCTGATCCACGCCCCTACTTTTTTCAAATGTAGCTGTCTGTGACCAACAGATGCATATCTGACAAATTGATAACTGCTAATGGGTCTGTGTGGAACTATAGCCATAGTAGAATTGGGACAATGGTAGCCAATGGTAAAAGATGATGACTATGTTTGAAGTACAGATTTTCTTGGTTGCATCCAAACCCTGAATGCTAGGGTGCCCTTGATGGAAAATCTGACATGGTGTCAGTTCAATGAATACTCCATTGATAGCCGCTCATGATGTCATGTGTATACAATGAGACCACTCATTTTGTATGACTGTATCAGACCTCAGGATAAGACCCATAGGCAGACAGTTCGAAGTAACAAAAGTTACTCCAAGTGGTGGGGTTGGCCGAGACGAGGCACCGAAGAGTCGTCCCCAGGTCTTGATTGGCACGCTCCGGCTGGCCGTTGGATTGGGGATGAAGAAAACAACCTTCAATCATTACTCATCGTCTGTATGTACAGGGGGAAGATGGGGGCTCATCCAAAGTTGGCATCACCATCCTCTGGAGGATAAGAAATATGAGGGCACAAGGCGAGACCCAGATGCAGACACTGGAGGTAGATGGTTTGAGTCTTTGATATTTATTACATCCAAAAGGGGTAGGCAAGAGAATGGTCGTGGACAGGCAAAAGGTCAAAACCAGTCCCGGAGGTACAGTGTGGCAGGCAGGCTCGAGGTCAGGGCAGGAAGATTGTCAGGCAGGCAGGTACAGAGTCCAGAAAACAGGCAAGTCAAAACTGGAAGGACAAGTAAAAGAGAATAGAAAAGGCAGGAGCATGGGGAAATCACGCCGGTTGACTTGGAACATACAAGACGAACCGGCACAGAGAGACAGGAAACACAAGGATAACAAGAAACACCTGAAGGGGGTGGAGACTATAACAAGGACAGGTGGAACTGACCCCCCCCCCCCCCCCACCCCCCCTCAGGGACACCACCTGGCGTCCTACCTGGGTGCATACTGTACCTGATTGACCGGGGTGTAGGCGGTGGAAGTCAGTGATGAGGGCTGGATCCAGGATGTCTCTAGCGGGAACCCAGCACCTCTCCTCTGGGCCGTAACCCTCCCAGTCAACCAGGTATTGGAAACCCCTGCCCCTTGGTTGAACACCCAGGAGACGTCTCACTGTGTATTCCGGATGGCCATCAATGACATGGGGAGGGGGTGGGTGGGCCTCGGGACAGAAGAAAAAGGACTATGAGACACAGGCTTAATCCTAGACACATGAAGTATAGGGTGAATACGGAGGGTACGGGGTAACAAGAGACGGACAGCAGTGGAACTAAGGGCTCTAGAGATGGGAAACGGACCAATGAAATGGGGGGACAGTTTGCGGGACTCTATCCGAAGGGGCAGGTCCCGTGTGGACAGCCATACCCTCTGCCCAATGCGGTAGCAGGGAGCTGGAGTCCGGCGGCGGTCCGCTTGTTGACGATACCTGGAGTTGGTCTTGAGAAGTGCTATCCAAGCTCTTCTCCATGTACGTCGACAGTGGAGGACGAACATCTGGGCCGAGGGTACGTTGACTTCTGGTTCTTGTTCTGGGAAGAGCAGAGGTTGATACCCCATGGAGCACTCAAAAGGGGAGAGTCTCGTTGCTGGAAGGGTAGTGGGGTTGTTCTGGGCATACTCCACCCAGACCAGTTGTCGGGCTCCAGGTAGTGGGGTTGGTTGAGACCAGGCATCTTACGGTGGTCTCCAGGTCGTGGTCAGCTCGCTCTGACTGGCCGTTCGACTGGGGGTAGAATCCGGAGGATAGGCTGGCCGACGACCCAATTAGGGTGCAGAACGCCTTCCAAAACTGAGATGAAAATTGAGAACACTGGTCGGAAACCATTTCCACCGGGAGTCCATGGATCCGGAAGAAGTGCTGCACCATTTCCTTAGCAGAGGGAAGTTTGTGGAGAGGGATGAAATGAGTGGCTTTAGAGAACTGATCCACCACTGGCAGAATGACAGTGTTGCCATCAGACTGAGGAAGCCCAGTGACGAAGTCCAGAGAGATATGGGACCAGGGACGATGAGGAACCAGTAGTGGCTGAAGAAGGCTAGAAGGAGCTTGCCTTGGAGTCTTGTTCTGGGTGCACACTGTGTATGCGGCGATGAAGGCAGAGACGTCAGGAACCATTGTGGGCCACCAGAAACGTTCTTGAAGGAATGCTAGGGTACGACGGGAACCTGGATGACAGGTTAGCCTGGAGGAATGAGCCCATTCCAGGACCGGACTGATTTAGGGACAAACAGCCGGTTAGCCTGGACCCTTCAGGTCCAGGCTGGGAGCATTGTGCCTTGCGAACCAGGGTCTCAATACCCCAACCCACTGTGGCTGCAAGGCATAAGGTAGGGAAAATGGTTTCGGAGACTAAAGGTGTGGCAGAGGAACTGTATAGGTGGAAGAAAGGCTAAACATTTTTGGACCCTGGGAGGTAGGAAATGGTGAAGTTGAATCTCACAAACAAGAGAGCCCACCGAGCCTGCCTGGAGTTAAGGCGCTTGGCTGTAGGGAGATATTCCACATTTTTATGGTCGGTCCAGACCAAGAATGGTTTTTCTGCTCCTTCCAGCCAGTGCTTCCACTCTTCTAACGCCATCTTGAACGCCAGAAGTTCTCGGTTGCCCACGTCGTAGTTCCTCTCTGCAGGATTGAGACGATGGGACAGGAAGACAAGGGGATGAAGCTTTTGATCCTGGGCAGGATGGCCCCCACTGCAACGTCAGAAGCATCAACCTCTACCACAAATTGATGAGATGGGTCCGGATGGATGAGGATGGGTGCTGTTGGGAACTGATGCTTCAGGTCCACAAAGGCTTTGTTGACAGTTGGAGTACTTTGGGGGAGGTGAGTGCTGAGAGGGGGGCCGACAGGGTGCTTTAACCCTGAATGAAACGGCGGTAGAAGTTAGCAGAACCTAGGAATCGTTGCAACTGCACACTGGACGTAGGTTGAGGCCCATCCACCACTGCTTTCACCTTTCTAGGATCCATGTGGACATGACATATCCCAGAAAGGTGATTGTAGAGCGGTGGAACTCACACTTCTCGGCTTTCACGAGCAATTGGTTCTCCATGAGGCACTGAAGGACTTGGCTGAAATGAAGAACATGTTCTTGGTGGACCGGGAAAAAAACAGGATGTCATCAAGGTAGACAAACACAAAATGGTTTAGCATGTCCCGGACCACATCGTTTACCAAAGCCTGGAAGACCAAATGGCATGACCTGGTACTCATAATGTCCGCTGGCTGTGTTGAAGGCTGTTTTCCACTCATTCCCATCGCATATCAAAACCAGGTGGTAGGCATTCCGAAGGTCCAGCTTGGATAAAATGGTGGCCCCCTGGGGAGGTTCAAAAGCCGAGGAGAGGAGTGGTAGGGAGTACTGATTTTTAACCGTAATGTCATTCAGTCCCCGGTTGTCAATGCACAGACGCATGGTCTTGTCATTCTTTTCCACATAGAAAAACCCTGTGCCGGAGATGCAGATGGACGGACGGCCCCAGTCCAGCCCGGATAGAGAATATAGCCGACCCCGAGGTGGTGGGGTGCCTGGAAGAAGATCAATGGCACAATCATAAGGATGGTGCAGGGGAAGAGAAGTAGCATGTGCCTTACTGAAAACTTAAAGTAGGTCATGGTATTCAGTGGGAATGGCAGAAACACCCAAAGCCTTGCTAACGTCCTGAGGAAGACGTCTTTTGCCACAATGAGGGTGTCCTGCCGAAGCTGGAGTAACTTCCGGGCGGCCTCTCTCCCAGACCCCGGAGCCTCTCTCCCGAACACCTTCCTCACATCTGCCACGATTACCTCCAGACTGAGGCAGATGGCAGATTGTTGCTCCCACACCGCCGCGGCCCAGGCAAGTGCCCTCCCAGACATCACCGTAACGGGGTTCCAGGGAAAACGGGGTTCCCGGGAAAATGGGGTGACGGCGCTGCTACCAGCTGGGTTACAGAGTGGCTGGGAGGTTACCGTCATGGTCGGCTGCCTAGTAAGCAACCCACGGACTTGCTCCCGCAAAATATCCAAAACTTGGTTGTGACGATTGGCCGTGGCCTGGAACCCCTCCATCATGCCACGAAACAACTCCTTGTGCCTACCAATGGTGGCTCCTTGGGAGGAGATGGCATAGCGGAGCTGGTCCAAGTCTGCTGGGTCAGTCATGGCCAGTTCGTACTATCAGGAATCAAGGTAAGACCCAGATGCAGACTGTCGGAGTAACACTGTTTATTATAGGAACAGGGTTAGGCAAAGACAGGTCAAGGCAGGCAGGGGTCAAAAATCCAGGGAAGGATGGCAGGCGGACTCAGGGTCAGGGACAGGCAGAGTTTAGTAATCCAGAGGTGGAGCAAAGGTACAGGGCGGCAGGCAGGCTCAGCATCAGGCAGAGAGGTCAGGCGGGCGGGTACAGGGGCAGAACAAGCAAAGGTCAAAACCGGGAGGACTAGCTAAGCGAGGCTGGGAAATGATAGGAGCTGACAGGAAAAACGCTGGTAAGCTTGAACGAGCAAGACGAACTGGCAACAAATAGACAGAGAACACAGGTATATATACACAGGGGATAATAGGGAAGATGGGTGACATCTGGAGAGGGGTGGAGACAAGCACAAGTCATGTTATCCTCAGAGACATGTTATCCTCGTTACCAATGAAACATGTTATCCTTGACATTAACAAGACATGTTATCCTCGTTACTAACGAGACATGTTATCCTCTAACACATGTTACGTATCTGTTTTCTGAGACATCTTATCCTCTTACCTGTAGATCCAACGGGGGTGTTGGACAGACCCCCTAGATAACGTTGCTAATAAGCTCACACAGAACTGGAAAACTCAGCTCACACAGAACTGGTTGTGGCATTCATTGACCTCTTTCACACATAAGCTAGTCCCCTGACAGCTTTCATTCACTTAATACTTAATAGCTCAATTTCAATCCTCTTATTATCCATATTTCAATCGGTTTATTATCCTAATTTCAAATTCCAATCTTAACTTAAGTCTACCCCCTCCTTTTTCGAACATTCTGTTAAAAATCGCGCAACTTTTCAGCGTCCTGCTACTCATGCCAGGAATATAGTATATGCATATGATTAGTATGTGTGGATAGAAAACACTCTGAAGTTTCTAAAACTGGTTAAATCACGGCTGTGACTATAACAGATCGTGTGTTTCATCGAAAAGCGCAAGAAAAACTGCTCTTTGAAAGCTAAAAATAATTTCCATGCGTCACTTTCATGGGTTGTTAAAAGGGCACAAAATTAATTATGGACCTGCATGCAATTCCTACAGATTCCACACGATGTCGCCATTGTCGTCATTTTCCAGGGACTTTTTTGTTGGTAAATCCAACTAACTGGATTCAATTTCTTCCGGTCTCCGCCAGGATGTTGTGAAGTGCACATTTTCAGCCATTGATTTGAAGACAAGGAGCTATTGAATACACATCGCCCTGTAATCATTTTGATAGATTATAAACGTTTACTAATACCTAAAGTTGGATTACAAAAGTAATTCGAAGTGTTTTGTGAAAGTTTATCGTCGACTTTTTTCATTTTGAAAAATGACGCTGCGTTTTAAAACAATGTTTTTTTCTGAATTACACAGCTTCCATAGAAAGCTATTTTGGGTATATATGGACCGATTTAAACGAAAAAAAGACCCAATAGTGATGTTTATGGGGCATATAGGGGTGCCAAGAAAGAAGCTCGTCAAAGGTAATGAATGTTTTATATTTTATTTCTGCGTTTTGTGTAGCGCCGGCTACGCTAAATCTTTGTTTACGTCGCATTCAGGCATTTTGGGGTGTTGCATGCTATCAGATAATAGCTTCTCATGCTTTCGCCGAAAAGCATTTTACAAATCTGACTTGTTGGCTAGGTTCACAACGAGTGTAGCTTTAATTCAATACCCTGCATGTGCATTTTGATGAACGTTTGAGTTTTAACGAGTACATTTAGCATTTAGCGTAGCGCATTTGCATTTCCAGGTGTCTACTTGAGACATCTGCGTCTCAAGTAGGAGCAAGAAGTTAATAGTAATCATTTCAATTAATTTGTAATCCAAATTTCAATCAGCCAAATTTCAATCAGTTTAATATGTCATATCTCACATCCACATTCCACAAAGACATCTCCTCTAAACGCCTATAGACAGCTGGCAGCGGGGCTTTACATAGTAATGTTACACCCTCGCTCTAGTTTTCTCATAAAACTAGTGAATTGCCTTCTGTCTATAAGACTATGGATACCTTTTTATTTGTTACTCATCTTGATCAAGTTTTTCTTTTTATACATTAATTTAAATGTACTTACTGAAATCAGTTGCCGTCCCTCAATTGCTCATGGATGATGAGTCTCCTACTGGGCAGCTCACAGTAAGGGTCTGGTCTGGGTGGGTCCTCGTCTTCTTTTGGTCAGAGAGGAATTTCCCTCACGCTTTGTAACGCACTCTATGCGTAGTGGGTGCGGAGTCAGGCGCAGGAAGCAAAGGGTAAAGAACAATGTTTTATTCCGGCGCAGGGAAAATGTTCACGCCAAAACACCAGACGCTAATACAAAACCGGCCCAAAACCAGGACCCAAACAGTCCGGAGAAAAACAAAGGAGATTGCACAAACACAAACATGAACAGAGAAAAAATAAGCCCTCACAAAGAACAGGCGGGCATTACCGGCTTAAATAGCCCAACTAAAACCTAAACAAGAAACAGGTGTAACCAATAAGACAATACCAACAGAAAAGGGAAAGGGGATCAGTGGCAGCTAGTAGACCGGTGACGACGATCGCCAAGCGCCGCCCGAACAGGAAGAGGAGCCACCTTCGGTGGGAGTCGTGACACGCTTCATAAAATGCGCCACCATTGTGGAAATTCTTACACAATTCTTACACAGGGACATTCAAAGTCAATCTTAAATGAATCATTGTTTATTGTTTAACGTGCTGGAGAGGTTCCAATCAACTCAATGCAGCATAGTACACATGTCAATCAGGAGCTCTCTTTGGGCAGACCCAGCAGTTATCTTATATACGGCTATACACAGACAAGTTATATTTGCATTATATTTGCATTTGCATGGACCTGGTTCTCTATTCCCCAGACGGGGGTAGCCGCTAGGCACAAGGTAGGAAGAATGGTTTCGGGGTCTGAGGTTGTAGAAGAGGGGCAATAGCGGCGTGAAAGTGTGTACGGCTTAACATTCTTAGACGCGGGCGGTAGGAGATGGTGAAGTTGAACCGGTTGAACAACAGGGCCCATCAAGCTTGCCTGGAGTTGAGATGATTGGAGGTGCGGAGATATTCCAGGTTCTTGTGATTCGTCCACACTATGAATGGAAGTTCCGCCCCCTCTAACCAGTGTCTCAACTCCTCCAAGACCATCTTCACCGCCAGTAGTTCTCGATTCCCCACATCATAATTCCTCTCCGTGGCGTTAAGGCGATGGGAAAAGAAGGCGCAGAGATGCAGCTTAAGGTCCAGGGCAGAACACTGGGACAGGACGGCCCCCACTCCGACATCCAAAGCGTCTACCTCCACCATGAACTGATGGGACGGGTCCGGATGGCTCAAAATTGGAGCTGTGGTGAAGCGGTGCTTAAGGTCCAAGAATGCCCGGTCAGCAGCTGGGGACCATATGAACGAGACCTTGGGAGAGGTGTGTGCTGGCAGGGGGGAAGCCAGGGTGCTGTAACTCCGGATAAAACGGCGATAGAAATGGGCAAATCTTAAGAAATGTTGCAGCTTCATTCTGGATGTGGGTTGAGGCCAATCCACCACCGCTCTCACATTTCCCGGATCCATCTTTTCACTAACCTTTGATGATCTTCATCTACATCCGGAAAATGCGAGTTCCATCGCTCCACCATCTCCTTCCTTGGACACATTCCCAGCAGCAATGATGTGTCCAAGGATGGAGATGGTGAGGCGATGGAACTATAATTTTTCGGCTTTGACAAACAGCTGGTTCTCCAGGTGACACTGGAGGACTTGTCAGATGTGGAGAATGTGTTCTTGAGTGTTCTTGGGCTTGAAGTAGACTAGCCTCTCCAGGCTAGGGGTGGTATTTTCACATCCGGATGAAAAGTGTGTCCAAAGTAAACTGCCTGCTACTCAGGCCCAGAAGCTTGGATATGCATATTATTAGTAGAAATAGAAAACACTCTGACGTTTCTAAAACTGTTTGGATGATTTCTGTGAGTATAACAGAACTTATTTGGCAGGCAAAACCCCGAGGACAAACCAACCAGGACATGTTTTTTTTAGGTCACTCTTTTCAATCGGTTTTCAATGGGAATCTAGATTTCTAAGGCACTTGCTTGCAGTTCCTATCGCTTCCACTGGATGTCACCAGTCTTTAGAAATTGGTTGATGTTTATCCTTTGAGAAATTAAGAAGTAAGGCAGTTCAGAACGAGGATCGAGTGAAGTGTACTGTTGTGGTTGAGGCGCGTGACCTGAAAGCTCGCTACACTTAGTTTTTATCCCCTATTGAACGTAGTTTATCCCGTCTTAAATTTTATCGATTATTTACGTTAAAAAAATACCTATAGTTGTATTAGGAAAGTTGTTTGAAATGTTTGGACAAAGATTACAGCTAACTTATGAGATATTTTGTAGTCATGTTGCGTGAGTTGGAACCAGTGTTTTTTCAAACGCGCTAAATAAATGGACATTTTGGAGATATAACGACGGAATTAATCAAATAAAATGACCATTTGTGATGTTTATGGGACATATTGGAGTGCCAACAAAAGAAGATCTTCAAAGGTAAGGCATGAATTATATCGTTATTTCTGAATTTTGTGTCGTGCCTGGCGGGATGAAATATAATTGTCTGTGTTTTTTGATGGGGTGCTATCCACAGATAATAATATGGTTTGCTTTCGCCGTAAAGCCTTTTTGAAATCTTACACAGCGGCTGGATTAACAAGAAGTTTATCTTTAATCCTATGAATAACACTTGTATCTTTCATCAATGTTTATGATATGTATTTCTGTAATTTGATTTGGCTCTCTGCAATTTCACCGATGTTATTTGAGACAATGCGTTACTGAACATAACGCGCCAATTTAAACTGAGGTTTTTGGACATAAAGAGGGACTTTATTGAACAAAACAAACATTTATTGTGTAACATGGAGTCCTGGGAGTGCCACCAGATGAAGATCATCAAAGGTTAGTGATTAATTTAATCACTATTTCTGACTTTTGTGAGCCCTCTCCTTGGCTGGAAAATGTCTGTATGGTTTTTTGTGGCTAGGTACTGTCCTAACATAATCGCATGGTGTGCTTTCGCCGTAAAGCCTTTTTGAAATCGGACACTGTGGTTGGATTAACAAGAAGTCTATCTTTAAAATGGTTTATAATACTTGTATGTTTGAGGAATTTTAATTATGAGATTTCTGTTGTTTGAATTTGGCGCCCTGCAATTTCACTGGACGTTGTCGAGGTGGGACGCAAACCCCAGAGAGGCTAGACTACTTGAACTTAAATTTGGAGGTCCTGCGGACTCCCAAGTGGCGCAGTGGTCAGTCTAGCTGTGCCACTAGAGATTCTGGGTTCGAGTCCAGGCTCTGTCGCAGCCGGCCACGACTGGGAGACCCATGGGGCAGAGCACAATTGGCCCAGTGTCGTCCGGGTTAGGGGAGGGTTTGGCCGGCAGGGATGTCCTTGTCCCATCGTGCACTAGTGACTCCTGTGGCTGGCCGGGTGCAATGCACCGTCGCCAGGTGTACGGTGTTTCCTACATAACATTGGTGCGGTTAAGTGGGCATTGTGTCAAGAAGCTGTGCGGCTTGGTTGGGTTGTGTTTCGGAGGATGCACGGCTCTCGACCTTCGCCTCTCCCGAGTCCATATGGGAGTTGCAGCGATGAGACAAGACTGTCACTACCAATTGGATACCACAAAATTGTGGAGAAAAAGGAGAAAAATAAATAGATAGAAAATATATATACAAAAATAGAAATTCAATTACTGGAATAGGCTGACTTGAATATAGTCCTAGGACTATGTTGTTGTATAGGTGGAGTTATGGGCCAATTTGCATATATTCCTCTAAGGACACATGTGGAATTGCATGAACATTTTTTTTTTTGCTGTTGTTTCAAGCCATTTTGAAATGTTGATCCCAATGTCACACATTGGCCACATTATTTATAGAAAGACCCACATGCACTCACACACATACACACACAGACATCCACACACATCCACAAACACACATATCCGTTCATGTTATACACACATCACAGCTGCTGTTACCACACACTTATTATGATTGCTAAATACTGCACAATTTAAACACTTATACTATATACACAAACGTATGTGGACACCCCTCCAAATGACTGGATTTGGCTATTTCAGCCACACCCGTTACTGACAGGTATATAAAATCAAGCACAAAGCCATGCAATCTCCATAGACAAACATTGACAGTAGAATAGCCTTAACGAAGAGCTCAGTGACTTTCATTGTGACACCGTCATAGGATGCTACCTTTCCAACAAGTCATTTCCTCAAAGTTCTGCCCTGCTAGAGCTGCCCCGGTCAAATGTAAGTGCTGTTATTATGAAGTGGAAACGTCTAGGAGCAACAATGGCTCAGCCGCGAAATGGTAGGCCACACAAGCTCACAGAATGGGACTGCAGAGTGCTAAAGCGTGTAACGTGTAAAATCTTCTGTCCACGGTTGCAACACTCACTACCGAGTTCCAAACTGCCTCTGGAAGCAACATTAGCACAAGAACTGTTCGTTGGGAGCTTCGTGAAATGGGTTTCCATGACCGAATCTGGTTTTGGCAGATGCCAGGAGAACGCTACCTGCCTGAATGCATAGAGCCAACTGTAAAGTTTGGTGGAAGAGGAATAATGGTCTGGGGCTGTTTTTCATGGTTCGGGCTAGGCCCCTTAGTTCCAGTGAAGGGAAATGTTAACACTACAACATATAATTACATTCTAGACGATTCTGTGCTTTTAACTTTGCGGCAACAGTTTAGGGAAGGACCTTTTCTGTTTCACCATGACATTGTCCCCATGCACAAAGCGAGGTCCATACAGAAATGGTTTGTCTAGAACGGTGTGGAAGAACTTGACTGGCCTGCACAGAGCCCTGACCTCAACTCCATCAAACACCTTTGGGATGAATTGGAACACCGACTGCAAGCCAGGCATAATCGGCCAATATCAGTGCCAAACCTCACGAATGCTCTTGTGGCTGAATGGAAGCAAGTCCCTGCAGCATTGTTCCAACATCTAGTGGAAAGTCTTCCCAGAAGAGTGGAGGCTGTTATAGCAGCAAAGGGGGGACCAACTCCATATTAATGCCCATAATTTTAGAATGTGGTGTTCGATGAGCAGGTGTCCACATACCTTTGGTCATGTAGTGTAGCTCCTATTGGTGGTTTACACCTCCTGTTATAGAGGGTTGATTTCAGATCAAGTCATTTTTATTGGAAATCCTGTGATGAGAAATATTTTGAACGGACTACTCAGGATGTGTTATGCATTATGAAGAGAATATTCATAGGAAGTGTTATCAAATTAATTTGTTTATTTTTAGTAATGATTATAAGCAGTTCATAAGAAGACCTAAAACATTGTTATCAAACCAACACTACAAATTAAATGAATGTTTTTAATAATAACCTTTCTTTATGGATTGATTGCTATTTTATTATAGTACCAATCATTTAAAAAAATGAGTGTTATGCCTAGTATAAAAAGTATCTCAAATGTTACTTGGAAACCACTTTCACTAGCTAGGATCTTGTAACTGGAGGCTGTCACTTCCTACTAGTCTCTCCTCCCAATCATAACTCCGCACTAGTCCCTTGGTCCTTCCCTATTGCAAAGGAAATGAGCATCATTACTTTGCCCTTTGTTTTTCACATTCGCCAAGATGACACACCTCTTTCTTAGTCCACATCCCACATCCCACAGTCCACACCCTCTCAATAAAGGTCTGTTGCTCCCCAACCCCCATCACTTATTTGGGACAGGCACTGACCAGCTCCAACTTGGTTCACTATAGTACGTCCAACTACATAAAAACAGAGACAATGGAAGGGACCCAAGCCCGCACCACAGTGCCATCCTACCTGGGATGGTCCATTTTCAACACTTTATGCTGCTGTCTCCCAATTGGAATTGCGGCAATAGTTTGCTCATGCAGGGTAAGATATCCAAAATTCAGACTCAATCAATTATTCAAGAAGTCTAAAGGTATTTACAAACGCATCTGCTGATTAACTATTGAATAGCTTGTCTGATTTTTTGAGGTGGATTCTGTGGTTATCTAAGTGAAAGTGGGATAATGCATTGATTATCCCCCATTGTGTGTTTGAAGGCGGATAATGCAAACGCAGTTGGAGAGGCAACAGCGGCTGCAGAGGCATCCAGGATGGCCAAGATCCTTAACATCGTTGGATTTGTTGTTGGCATTGTGTTGCTCATCATTGTTGTTGCACTGAAACTCACTAGTCGCGAGTGAAAAAGGAGGAAATGTTTTTGTACCATCTTTTGCCCTTTGCATTCCTTTTTATGCCTTCATGCAACACACCAGCCCAGATCTACCCTGATGAGGACAAGCTGTGCTCTAACTGAGACCCAGTGTAAACAAACGCCCTGAAAGCCATTAACTGACCAGCTCTTGTGCTCCATACTCAGAGACAACTGCATGTTGCAGTTGCTGGTTTGAGAAAATACATGAAGCTTCCTGACTGTCAAATGTAATAATAAACACACGAATCAGCCATAATTCATGGTCTTTGTTTATTCATTTCCAAGCCCATTTGAGACATAGAAATGTTGATACAAGCAATACAGGCATAACAGTTTACATCAAAAGCACAGACTGATCATTGCAAAAAGTGTATAAATCAGTCTTGGATTTTTGAAAAGGTTTTAAGACTTATCTGTCCTCCTACTGTGTCCTGTGTCAATACTGTGTATACCAATGTTCTAAAACTCAAAACCTCTACTACAATCTAGATTTTAACACCACAATGTTTCAGCCCAACAGCAGCAGCCGCCATTTAAGCAGGGAGGTGGAACTGAAGAAATGCAACCACTGTCAAATTCATACACTCAGCTATGGGATACAAGGGTTATCAAAAAGATTGATATGATAGTTTTAAACATACATATTTCTTTCAATTATACAATTATTGTTAACAAAAAGTAAGATGACAAAAAAAAGCAAAAACATGGAGCATTGCTACCTATATTTTGGATTATGATAGAGTAATGCAGTTGCACTAAATCCGTAAGGCATTTATAAAGTTATATTCATCAAGAACCAATGGGTATTCATTGACATGACCATTGAACAGCAGGAAACATCACAGATTGTGCCTGTAACTGACAACAGCAACTGAGGATCCTAAAAATAATCTCAACACACATAGGTATGAGGGACACCTCCTGCGCCACCCTCCCAGCATTCTAGTCCCAGTGGGCAAACCTGGTTGCAGTGATGTCAGCCTGAGGTATTTTGTGACGTCGTGGTCAGGTTGTATACAGATTGTAAAAGGATAGGTGTGTGTGTGTGTGTGCATGAAGAACCTCTCCGTCACACTCCCAAGGAGAACGTTTTGGTCTTTCATCAGTTGCCAGTCCATACACATCAGTTGCCAGTCCATACACAACTGTGTATTTCCCAAGCAGATCAGCCATCATGAATTCTAAAAAGTACTGTATGTGAGGGGCTCTCAACATTTTCCGTTCCGACGCTTACTACAATGCTTTCGCAAAAATCCAGGGACCCCTACATCATGTCATGATTCTGGTTGAGAATCACTAAGCTTGATCAGTATTTTCCTCCTGGGCTTTGTGACGCACTTCCATGGTTCGGAGCCCCAAGCTCTTCTTTCTCAACAGCCTTTCAACATGGAGGAACACCAAATCCTCCCTGTGCTTCTGCAGGAGTCCCTCCACCTCCTGCTCAAGAAACAGACACGAAACAGGAATGGAACATGATAATTGCCAAAGATTCACTGACTGTGGCTAACAGTTGTTTTCCATCACCATTGTGTGGAATGCTTTAGAAATAACACTCGGTATCACTTTATTTGGAAAGACCAAAATAGATGGTTTATTTATTGTTTCTAGCTATCATAATCGTTGAGGTAAAATGCCAGACATTATGCTAATGTCGATTCCCCGGAGAGGAAGAACGTACTTCCTGTGAAAGGAGCCCCCGACTGGGCCTCTGAAGCCCCTCCAGCAGGGAGGTGGGGTGGGAGTCCCATGGCATGGAGCTCTCTGGAGCAGCACATTCCATACCCATTGAGGAACTCCCTAGTCGGGCCTCGAATAGCTCACCCAGACATGCTTGCAGCAGCTAAGAAAGAAAAACAGTAACATATTACATATAATGCTTTATAACTTCTTATACGCACAAATTAGTCTTTAAAAAAGTATTATAACGTCTGGTATCACTTTACTTGACGCACCTTCTTATGAAGACTTAGATATCCTTGTAAACATATTCATACTGTGGGACCTTATAGATGCAGTCATAGAGCATTATGAAACTATGATAAATCTAATTGTCTTGAGTGTTTAGGATCCCTTTATAATGTCTTATGATAACCTTATAATGATCATAACATATCATAAGCCTTGTTATAATTGAATGAGGAATTGGCGTGCTCCTGTGGCGGTCGGTGTCGTTTAAGATGAGGGAGGACGATTCTTTTTTTTTTTATGAGCAAGTTCTTATTTCTATTACAGCATATTGGATGACTGTCATTCATATTCCATTCACAGAGCTCAATGTAACATCAATAAGTTTAGGCTACTACATGATACTTAAATGTTCCCTATACCCATCATGAGGTTGCTTACAACCCAGCCTAAAAATTTAAGTTTACAACGTAGATGCACAGGCCGAGATAAATTTGAGTAATCAAGGTGACAGACATTGACACATTCAATACCGCATTGCACACTCTTGCCTCCATCTACAGTAAGGGATCTAGGGTGTAATTATTAGTCCAACAGTTGCAAACAAGAGTTTCTATTGGACAAATTTAGGTATTTTTCTATCCCTGTTTTTTTCCCGTTTGCTTCCGTTTAAGAAACGTTTTTCAACAGAATCGGTGGAATGAATACACCCTTAATCACATGCAAACACAGTTCATTTTCATAGCAGCCACATACAACAATAAAGGGATCATGCGGTTCGTATTCCTTCTTGCATCTACATGCTCCCCTCCTTTCACTTTTTCCCCTTCGCTTGTGAACTTCAGTGTACAACACATCAGCTTTCTGTGGCCAAGTGAAAAAACCTTTCGAAGCCAAACCTTCATGTCATAATCGCTAACCGCTACACACATCCCACATCGTTGTCACCATATTAACATCATTGTCAACATAGCTAGCTACTAGAACTAATGCAAGTAAACCTGTTGCAATCATGCAGTACAGTGTACAGTCGGCAGTTTAGCAGTTACACCGGTGGGCCAAGTTGGATGAAAATTAATAATCATCTCATATTGCTCAAATAAACAGCATACCTGGTTTCAAATAACAGATAAAGCAGCACAACGCCTCTCCCCTATTTGACCTAGATAGTTTGTGTGTATGCATTGATATGTAGGCTATGTGTTGTGAAAGAAAATACTTATTTACCTGGTTTGTTTATGTTAATAGTTAGCAATGAATACTTAACAAACAGGACATATCTGTTCTGTTTATTCTGTGTTTTCATGGGCTCCATTCTAGATCCCTGCAGCTAATCAGGGCGTATGGTCACTGGAGATGGCTTGAGCTGAGAAATGAGTTAAAGACTGCATTACATAGACAAGAATGTGTTTTACTAGAGATAGCTTTGGAGTAGAACAATCCTTCATTATCTCAAAATCAAACACCTCTCCAAACAGGTCAGGGACAAAGTTGTGGAGAAGTACAGATCACGGTTGTGATGTTAGCCTTCTAAATGAGATAATTGTTTTTCATTTGAAGTCTTAACCAGTCAGTGACCACACCCACGTGAGCACGGACATTAATGTCAGCGTCATGGAACGGCCCTTTTCCAGGATGCATAAACCCCCCCCCCCCGTGACCAAATTCACATTAGACCAGAAAGCATGGAGCTGTGGCTACATGTTGAAATGGTTGGCAATTTAAATACAGACCAGTTATGTGCAGCGCCAGCTGTACACTTTGAAATGATTAAGAACACTACAAGGCTACACATTAACAGTCTGCAGCTGTGCATGTAAACTAGTCTAGTAAACTCGACCGAAAACGAGAGACAAAGAACAATTTGCTCTCACCACTCTATTCTAACGAACAGAGCCCGCTGAACAAACTACGAAAGACTTTGAGACTTCTGTCGAATTACTCTCCAGACAGACCGCCAATTTCAACAGAAAGAAAACAAAGACATACAAGCGTAAATATCTGTTGCATTTCAAAATCCGAATGAGCAGTTGCTTGGGTGCTAAATATCCATATTTATGCTGGGCGTATTTTCACATGTATGTACAATAAGCCCACTCTCTGTCTCTCCCACTGTCTTTCCCGCTCTTTATCCACACCCTTTTCCATTGTCTATCAAGCCATCATATCGGGTTAGTCCACTAGGGACTTTTCATTGCATTGTGTAGTAATCAATGTGTAAGCTATCCTGTTTGTGTGTTTATGTAATTCTGTGTGATTATTTTGTTAGTTAGTAAATAAATAATTAAGCCAATTTGTAAATCGCTGATTCATCATTTATGCTACTGTTCGTGCAGATATCCAAGAGTTTTGCGGCATTCAGAACGAGACTGATAGAAGGTAACAATTCATTAATGACTGTTTGATGACTGAAATATAAGAGAACTTTATATCTTTAAGAGTTAATTCGTAAACTTGGTCCTGTAAACTTGGTCCAAACATTTCAAGCAACGTTTCTTATCCAACCTCATGTACCCTAAAATGCAAATAATCAATAAAATTTAAGACAAATAAACTGTTTCCAATACCGGAGAAAAATAACGAGGAGCGCGCTCCTGTTCACGAGCACCAAAAGACTTGAGTCCATCTGAGTGACACATGGAAAGAATGGGACTACTTCTTAATTTCTCAATTGAAAAACATTGAACAATTTCTAGACTGTTGACATCTAGTGGAAGCCATAGGAACTGCAATCTGGGCCCTAATAAATCAGGTTTACCATAGAAATACATTGGAAAACACAATGACCTCAAAATAAAATTTCCCTGGATAGATTGTGCTCGGGGTTTTGCCTGCCAAATCAGTTCTGTTATACTCACAGACATTATTTTAACAGTTTTAGAAACTTTAGTGTGTTTTCTATCCAATACTACCATGCATATGCATATCCTAGCTTCTGGGCCTGAGCAACAGGCAGTTTACTTTGGGGGTACACTTTTCATCCGGACGTGAAAATACTGCCCCCTAGCCCGAAGGAGTTTGCTTAACAAGTCACATAATAAGTTTCATGGACTTACACTGTGTGCAATAATAGTGCCTTTTGAATGACTACCTCATCTCTGTACCTCACAAATAAAATTATCCGTAAGGTCCCTCAGTCGAGCAGTGATTTTGAAACACAGCTTCAACCACAAAGAACAGGGAGGTTTTCCAATGCCTTGTAAAGAAGGACACCTATTGATAAAATAATTACACTTTGGATGGTGGATCAATACACCCAGTCACTACAACGATACAGGTGCCTTTGTAACTCAGTTGCTGGAGAGGAAGGGGATTTCACCATGAGGCCAATGGTGACTTTAAAAAAAATGGCTGTGATATGGGAAAACTGAGAATGGATCAACAACATTGTAGTTACTCTACAATACTAACCTAAATGGCACTTCATTTCGGAAGGAAGCCTGTACAGAGTGAAAATATTCCAAAACATGCATCCTGTTTGTAATAACGCTCTAAAGTAAACCTGCAAAAAGATTTCCTGAATGCAAAGCATTATCTTTGGGGCAAATCCAACACAACACATCACTGAGTACCATTATTCATACTATCAAGAATAGCGATGGCTGCATCATGTTATGGGTATGCTGGTCATCGGCAAGGACAATGGCATTTTGGGGGGATAAAAAGAAACGTAATAGAGATAAGAACAAGGAGAACTTGGTTCAGTCTACTTTCAAACTTACACTGGGAGACAAATTCACCTTTCAGCAGGACAATAACATAAAATACGAGGCCAAATATACATTGGAGCTGCTTACCAAGACGACGTTGAATGTTCCTGAGTGGCTTAGTTACAGTTTTGTATTAAATCCACTTTGGCAAGACTTGAAAATGGCTATCTAGCAATGGTCAACAACCAACTTGACAGAGCTTGAAGAATTCAAAAAATAATAATGTACAAAAATAGTATACAATCCAGGTGTGCAAAGCTCTTAGAGAATTACCCAGAAAGATTCACAGCTGTAATCGCTGCCAAAGGGGTTTCTAACATGTCATGACATGTGAATTCTTATGTCAATTAGATATTTCTGTGTTTCATTTTCGATACATTTTCAAAAATGTTTAAACACAATGTTTTCACTTTGTCATAATGGGGTATTGTGTGCCGATGGGTGAGATTTTTTTTATTGAATCCATTTTGAATTCAGGCTGTAACACAATAAAATGTGGAATAAGTGAAGGGGTATGAATACTTTCTGAAGGCCCCCGTAGATGACGTCACAATGTAGTACTGATTCTTTATTTTTTCACAATCCTTATTTATATACTGTTTTCTATATTGTTTTACTAGGTTTTTTTTTACAAAAAAATAAATGCACAACTGTTGCTCACAGGAAGTAACCTAACATAAATGTTTCACCCGGGCCTCTAGGGCTCTGTTTGTAGTGCACGGATATAATATGCCTCTCCGCAACAGCAATTTCTCTCTATCACCTCCTCTCTTAGGTGGCTGTACAACTTTATGCCGAAAAACCTTAGTTGGCACACATCATGTCCCACAGCATTAACACTAGAGCCCAGCCTGGAAACTTCTTTCTAAAATCTAAGGATCCAAATCACGTTCTGCGCATATGTTATTTTACACACGCATTCAAATTTCTCTCTTTACTCACCCTCTTCTGAACCCTCAACCAATTTGATCAATATGATGATGTAGCCTATGTCTGTGCCTCGTATTTCTGAACAGCTGCGATTTGAATGAACATTCCAAAAATATATATGAAGGCTACGACCATGTCTGTGGTAACGGATAATGCCGTAGGCACAAGCAAGTCTACACATTGCATTGGGGCAAAACAATTTGTGTTTTGTGTGATGATTATGGTGCGATATAGCCTCCTGTTTAGCCAATGTTTGCAATGATGAAGAAAAAAAAACATTACATCGTTCTTGATTGCTTGTCTGTGTCTTGCTTGTTTGATATGCTGTGCATGTATATACCTGCATGTAACTCCCCTCCTGAAAAACGAACAGAAAATTGCTAGACAACCACTTTATGTTGTGCTTATGTTTGCAATGGCATACTTTTACGACAGACAGAGAACTAAGTTTGTTCGAAATGTAACTGTCGTTGTGGCCTATTTGTGTAATTGCTTTAGGAGAGAGTGGCCATGCTTGTCTTCCCTGACTATTTAAGGAGCTTTACTTGGCCCCAGTCTTAGTGTGTCATCTATAGTTTGAAAGGTGATGAACTCTTACAAGAGCAGCAAGTATGTTTTTTGATTCATTAAGTAGCAGTTGGTGTTGTTAGGGCCATTGAAATTAAGTGATGTCTTTTCCCTGGTAGCCTAGTTAATCATTGCTGTTTGAACTGTCTGATTGCTCAGTAATTGTGATTGTCATTGTGGCCTTGGATTAGTTTCAGGCCAATTTGTGTATGACAATTTTCTGTGTCCTGGCACCCCAATGGTGAAACAAGCTTCCCTCTAAAGTCAGGACAGCGGAATCCCAGCCCATTTTTCGAAGATGTTTGAAATCCCACCTCTTTGAAGAGTAACTTAACTCTCACGGATCTCCCATCGCTGAATAAAACATACAGCGTGTGTAGTTCCCAATGGCAATCCCAAACAAACAAATGGACAAAGGATTTAGATGAGCTGGAGTCGGATGGAGGATGGGATATTGAGCTTGAAAGCAGCATTGCTGATGAAGAGTCTTCACCTGATTCTGATGTTGACTTCAAGCCTCCGGTACCCGAGTTTTGCCAACTGAGACGGTAATCCCAACTGCCAAGGTAAAACAGAAGTCTGGGAGGGATGGCATGGTTTGGGTAGAAAGAGTGACGAGAACGCAACAGGAAGGCGGCTTTTCCAGGATATTCTCACAGAGAGAGCAGGTTCTACACCTCACGCAAAGAGACAAATTGCCAGCGCACTCCACAGTTTTCTTTGCTTATGTGACATTCAGATGATGTAGCACATCAGAGATTGCACTGTCACTCATGCGCACAGGAAAGTAAACAGTAAGTGGGTGGGACATGCCTTTATTGCACTGTTGTATATCTACGGGGCATACGGCGGAAAGGGCAGGGATGTGGAGTAATTTTGGTCTGATAGGTGTGCAACCGCTTCAGAAGCCCTGTTTATACCTGGTCCTAACCGGCTTCCTTTGTCCTGATCTCGTCCACATTCTGATTGTGTCCAGAATTTTTGGCAGGTGTAGACGATTAAAATACATATTGTGATCTGATTGTGATCAGATCTTACAGACCACCTACAGAGGTAGTCAGGGATGCATTGTGCCCAGAATTTTGGACAGGTGTAGACAATTAAAAGACAAATAGTGATCTGATCTTCCTGACCACCTCCCGAGGTAGTCAGGGATGCATTGTGTCTGGATATCTTACAAGTGTAGATGGATCTGGACAGTGACACCATGTAAATCATAATTATCCTGCCCTCCAAATGAAATCACAGGTGGCACCATTGACCTATGGCATCAATATTTGTCTTAAAATACATTTATGAATATGCATCCCATGGAAAATGGCGCCGACAGAGATGGTTGCCTCGCTTCAGGTCCTTAGAAAACTATGCAGTTGTTTGTTTTTCATGTATTATTTCCAACATTGTTAGCCCAGAAAATCTCAAGTGTTATTACATACAGCCGGGAAGAACTATTGGATATAAAAGCGATGACAACTTACCAACATTACGACCAGGAATACGTCTTTCCCGAAGCGGATCCTTTGTTCGGACCTCCACCCTGGACATGCAATCTTATCCCAGAGGTCGACCCAAAACAACGCAGTCGCCGCAGGAGAGGCAGACGGAGCGGCCTACTGGTCAGACTCAGAAGGCGAGCACACCATCCACCGCTTCCGAGCATATTACTCGCCAATGTCCTGTTCTCTAGATAACAAGGTGGACGAAATTAGGGCACAAGCTGCCTTCAGGGAGACTGTAACATTCTCTGTTTCACGGAAACATGGCTCACTTGGGATATGGTGTTAGAGTCGGTACAGCCACCCGGTTTCTTCACGCATCGCGCCGACAGAAACAAACATCTCTCTGGTAAGAAGGAGGGCAGGGCCTATGTCTTGTGATTACACCATGAGTCGTTAATCATAACAACATACAGGAACTTAAGTCCTTTTGTTCACCTGACCTAGAATTCCTTACAATCAAATGCCGACCGCATTATCTTCCAAGAGTATTCTCTTCGATTATAGTCACAGCCGTGTATATCCCCCTCCCATCCTGAGGCTGCATATATTGTAGCTGGGGATTTTAACAAAGCTAACCTAAGAACAATACTTCCTAAATTCTATCAGCGTATCGAATGCGCGACACGATCATTGCCACTCGAACTTCCGCGACTCATACAAAGCCCTCCCCCGCCTTGCCTTCGGGCAAGTCTGACCATGACTCATTTTGTTGCTCCCAGCCTATAGACAGAAAATAAAACAAGAAACACCCGTGCTCAGGTCAATACAACGCTGGTCTGACCTATCGGATTCCACGCTTCAAGATGGCTTCGATCACGTGGACTGGGATACGTTCCGAATAGCCTCAGACAACAACATTGAGGAATACGCTGACTCGGTGAGCGAGTTAATTAGCAAGTGCATCAATGATCTTGTACCCTCTGTGAATATTGAAACCTTCCCTAACCAGAAACCGTCGATTGATGGCGGCATTTGCACAAAAATGAAAGCATGACAACAGACTGGGATAGTCTTTTTAATTATGGCAGGTGACCAGAAACATGACCGAATACAAGCAGTGCAGCTGTAGTAAAACGCCAAATGGATCTACCTCCTGGTCCTCTTCCCCTGTCTTATCCACCAAGGGTAGAGACAGAGATGACCTCGCCTACTGAAATACCGGATTGGGCAAAGCCACCAGAAGACGACTCAAGCCAACCCACTACTGATGTCAGGAAGAATCACCCTCTGCCTCAAGTGACACCTCTGAATGGGAACAGCTGATAGACTCATTGTTGATAGAGTAAGGGCACTGTCATAAACAGAGGCCCATATGTGCACTGTAAGAAGAGTATTTCCTCATTGTTGCTAGAGTAATAGGCTCTGTCATAACCAGAGGCCCATATATGCACTGTAAGAAAAGTATTTCCTGTTGTAAGATATGTCATCACCCTCTCTGCTCTGAGGGAATGGGAGGAGCAGCGGATCGGGTGCAGAGAATCAAAAGGTATATAAAGAGACATTTGCCATTACTTAGGCGCTGACTTCTTGAATTCTGAATTCATTTAGACAACCATTTGACTTCGGGTAAATTGACACCTGACTCAAATTACTTAAAAGATTCTAACTTGTTGGATCTGAAAAGTGACTCTCCGATATACCGTTTAACTATTGAACAGCTGTTCTCTCGCCTGTGTCCCTGGTGCTTGTATACTGATGCAAATTATATCCAGAGCCAGTCTTTGAAACTGCAACTCTCGATTGAGCTCAGTACCTCGCCCTAGTTGCATGGCAAGGACGCTGCGGTAGTTCAACGGGACTGAGAGTCCCTCTAGACCTTAAGTTGATCTCCTGTTAATACCTATGGTTATCTGAATTGACCCTGTCGCCCGCGGCCTTGGTGCTTGTATACTGATGCAAATTATATCCAGAGCCAGTCTTTGAAACTGCAACTCTCGATTGAGCTCAGTACCTCGCCCTAGTTGTGTGGCACAGACTCTTCGATATTCCTGTGGGGCAGGGAATCACCAGCGGGTTCTCTCATCCGTTCCAAACTTGAATCTCTCAATTTAGTAAAGCACCGACTCCAATTCAACCTCTCAGCCAGTAGAGGGAAGTCGCTACCTATCTAAATTCTTAACAGAACTCTGACCGATTGAAACTCTGCTCCTGATCTCGTGGGTCTCCTCGTCATCTCTCAAAGGTAATTAAATAACTATTATAAGTATTTAAGTATAGAGATAAGTGTTATCATTGTACCAGGCATTTTATAAGAGCATTAAGTCATTTGCATGTTTTTGATTAACGCTGTGTGTGACCGAGTAACAAATGATGTATTTTGAAGTGTGTTTGATTGTAAAAGACAAAAAACAGAGTGTTTTCAAAAATAAACGGTAGCCTCATTTTGTCTCGAGTAAAAGGTTCTCTCAAAGACAGTTAACGGCACGGGAGATAACAACTCTGACACTCCCCGCTACCGGGACACTGGAAACGGGGATCAATGCTCTAGGACAGAATGAGTTACCATTAAAAGACAAGGAGGAAGGTGTGTCTAGTAGTGATTAATTTAATTGTCTTATCGATCTATCTAAGTTTTATTTTCCAAGCGATACATAGCCGACGGGCAGAGTAGTGAGACTAAGTTGACTAAAGGTCTTCACACTTTAAACTAGATACATCACAGAGGGGAAATACTCAACCACAGGGAAATCATATAGAGACTGGTAGGACTAGTGCTTAATAATAACTCAAGGACCAATTAGTGGTGAAGCAAAGAGTCTAGAGGATAAAGGTGGGGTTCACACATCCCAGCTAGAGCTAGACCGTTGAGAGTGACAAGGCAAAAGACCTCTCTACGCGGACAACGCTTCGATATAGAAAGAGAGGCAGGGCTACGCGAGCGGTCCTGGTTATACCGAGATAACCTGAAGTATCTATAGTGCCTGTCCAATCCAGGGAACGGGAAGCTAACCACCTCTATAGCACCCCGCTGCCGGCCAAGGGGCGGGGCTGAAGGTTTCGTATCGCGACACAGCTATTCCCTCCACAAGGCAATCAAACAAGCAAAGTGTCAATATAGAGACAAAGTACAGTCGCAATACAACAGCTCAAACACAAGACGTATGTTGCAGAGTCTACAATCAATTCCGGATTACAAAAAGAAAACCAGCCCCATCGCAGACATTGATGTCTTGCTCCCAGAGAAATTAAACAACTTCTTTGTTCACTTTGAGGACAATACAGTGCCACTGACATGGCCCGCTACCAAAGCCTCTGGGCTCTCATTATCCGTGGCTAACGTGAGTAAAACATTTAAACGTGTTATCCCTCGCAAGGCTGCCGGCCCAGACGGCATCCCTCGCCGCGTCCTCAGAGCATGCGCAGACCAGCTGGCTGGTGTGTTGACGGACATATTCAACCAATCCCTATCCCAGTCTGTTGTCCACACACGCTTCAAGATGGCCACCATTATTCCTGTCCCCAAGAAAGCTAAGGTAACTGAACTAAATGACTATCACCCCATTGCACTCACTTCTGTCATCATGAAGTGCTTTGAGAGACTAGTCAAGGATCATATCACCTCCACCTTACCTGATACCCTAGACACACTCCGATTTGCTTACTGCGCCAATAGGTCCACTGACGATGCAATTGCCATCATACTGCAGACTGCCCTATTGCATCTGGACAAGAGGAATACCTATGTAAGAATGCTGTTTATTGACTACGGCTCAGCATTTAACACCATAGTACCCTCCAGACTCGTCATTAAGCTCGAGACCCTGGGTCTTGACCCCGCCCTGTGCAACTGGGTCCTGGACTTTCTGAAGGGCCGCCCCCAGGTGGTGAAAGTAGGAAACAACATCTCACCCCACTGATCCTCTCACTCAACGTCAACAAAAGAAAAGAAAGGAGATGATCGTGGACTTCAGGAAACATAGAGGGAGCACCCCCCTCCCCTCCCCATCGACATCGACGGGACAGTAGTGGAGAAGGTGGAAAGCTTTAAGTTCCTCAGCGTACACATCACGAACAAACTGAAATGGTCCACCCACACAGACAGCGTGGTGAAGAAGGCGCAACAGTGCCTCTTCAAACTCAGGAGGCTGAAGAAATTTGGCTTGTCATCTAAAACACTAACAAACATTTACAGATGCACAATCGAGAGCATCCTGTCAGGCTGTATCACCGCCTGGTACAGCAATTGCACCGCCCTCAACTGCAAGGCTCTCCAGAGGGTAGTGCGGTCTGCACAACGCATCACCGGGGCAAACTACCTGCCCTCCAAGACACCTACACCACCCGATGTCACAGGAAGGCCATAAAGATCAAGGACAACAACCACCCGAGCCACTGTCAGGTGCATCAAAGCTGGGACCGAGAAATTGAAAAACAGTTTCTATCTCAAGGCCATCAGACTATTAAACAGCCATCACTAACATAGAGAGGCTGCTGCCAACATACAGACTCAAATCTCTAGCCACTTAAGCCAGTACATGTCCAGGCCCGTCTGAAGTTTGCTAGAGAGCATTTGGATGATCCAGAAGAAGATTGGGAGAATGTCATATGGTCAGATGAAGCCAAAATATAACTTTTTGGTAAAAACTCAACTCGTCGTGTTTTGAGGACAAAGAATGCTGAGTTGCATCCAAAGAACACCATACCTATTGTGAAGCATGGGGGTGGAAACATCATGCTTTGGGGCTATTTTTCTGCAAAGGGACCAGGACGACTGATCCGTGTAAAGGAAAGAATGAATGGGATAAGTATTGAGATAAACTTTTGTTATTGACCAAATACTTATTTTCCACCATAATTTGCAAATAAATTCATTTAAAAATCCTACAATGTGATTTTCTGGATTTTTTTCTTCTCATTTTGTCTGTCATAGTTGAAGTGTACCTATGATGAAAATTGCAGGCCTCTCTTATCTTTTTAAGTGGGAGAACTTGCACAATTGGTGGCTGACTAAATACTTTTTTGCCCCACTGTACATATGAGATGAGTAATGTAGGATATGTGAACATTATTGAAGTGGCGTTATTTAAAGTGACTAGTGATACCTTTAATAAGTCCATGTATTTAAGCAGGGGGACACGTCTGGCACTGCAGGATTTTAGTCCCTGGCGGCGTAGTGTGTTACTGATGGTAGGCTTTGTTACTTTGGTCCCAGGTCTCTGCAGGTCATTCACTAGGTCCCCCCGTGTGGTTCTGGGATTTTTGCTCACCGTTCTTGTGATCATTTTGACCCCACGGGGTGAGATCTTGCGTGGAGCCCCAGATCGAGGGAGATTATCAGTGGTCTTGTATGTCTTCTATTTCCTAATAATTGCTCCCACAGTTGATTTCTTCAAACCAAGCTGCTTACCTATTGCAGATTCAGTCTTCCCAGCCTGGTGCAAGTCTACAATTTTGTTTCTGGTGTCCTTTGACAGCTCTTTGGTCTTGGCCATAGTGGAGTTTGGAGTGTGACTGTTTGAGGTTGTGGACAGGTGTCTTTTATACTGATAACAAGTTCAAACAGGTGCCATTAATACAGGTAACGAATGGAGGACAGAGGAGCCTCTTAAAGAAGAAGTTACAGGTCAGTGAGAGACAGAAATCTTGCTTGTTTGTAGGTGACCAAATACTTATTTTCCACCATAATTTGCAAATAAATTCATTAAAAATCCTACAATGTGATTTTCTGCATTTTTTTTTCTAATTTTGTCTGTCATAGTTGAAGTGTACCTATGATGGAAATTACAGGCCTCTCTCATCTTTTTAAGTGGGAGAACTTGCACAATTGGTGGCTGACTAAATACTTTTTTGCCCCACTGTATATACTGTATTCTACACGATCTACTGCATCTCGCATACCATCGCTCATCCATATATTTATATGTACATATTCATATATATCCCATGTGTGTATTCGTGTGTGTAAGGTAGTTATTGTGAATTTGTTAGATTTTACACTCACTCACATTAACATCCGCTAACCCTGTGTATGTGACCAATAAAATGTTATTTGAATATTATTTTGAAAAACAATATCTGTCAAATGATTTGCATACAGGGAAATCTGGTCACAGTGTAGACACGGTGGATGGGTAAGAGACATTTTAATACCATGTGTAGATGCAACGGTTTATATGTGGGCACAATCAGAATATGGACATAATCAGAACAAAGGACGCATGCTAGCCCCAGGTATAAACAGGACTAGAGAGATTATTCTCGTTTTGATGACAAGGAGACAAGACCAATATGTGTGCAGACAGACAGGTTCGCCGCTCTCAGACATCTGGACGAGTTCTGTAAAGAATTGCATTACTTGTTACAAGCCAGGAGAGAACATATCTGTTGATGAGCAACTGTTCCCAACCAAAGCTTGTGCTGTTTTACCCAATGCATATCCACAAACTAGACAAATGTGTATTTAAGTTATGGTTATGCCGAAACCAAGTACTTGCTCAATGGCTGTCCATATCTGGGGAAAGATTAAACCAGGCCAGCGGGTGAGCGACGGTCTGAGACTGTGGTTTTGAGACTCGTGGAGCCTTACATGGGCAAAGACAGAAATGTGTCTATGGACAACTTCTTTACATCAATTTCCTTGGCAGCCAAGTTGATTGTAAAGAAGACCTGCTCGGAACAGTGAACAAACAGAGAGGGGAGCTGCATGGTCCTAAGCACCATGCATCCCACTGTTGCAATTGGCATTGACCAGAAGACGGTGACAGACTACAATCGCACAAAGGTAGACTATATGACCAAAATACCAAATCATGGGCATTAATAGAGAGTTGATCCCCCTTTGCCACTATAACAGCCACCACTCTTCTGGGAAGGCTTTCCCCTAAATATTGGAACATTACTGCGGGGACTTGCTTCCATTCAGCCACAAGAGCATTAGTGAGGTCGGGCACTGATTTTGGACGATAAGGCCTGGCTTACATTCGGCTTGCCAATTCATCCTACAGGTGGGGTTGAGGTCAAGGCTCTGTGCAGGCCAGTCAAGTTCTTCCACACCGATCTCGACAAACCATTTCTGTATGTACCTCGCTTTGTGCACGGGGGAATTAACATGATGAAACAGGAAAGGACCTTCCCCAAACTGTTTCCACAATGTTGGAAGCACAGAATCGGCTAGAATATCATTGTACGCTGTAGCATTAAGATTGCCCTTCACTGGAACTAAGGGACCTAGCCTGAACCATGAAAAACCGCTCCCGACCATTGTTCCTCCTCCACCAAACTTTACAGTTGGCACTATGCATTGGGGCATCCGCCAAACCCAGATTCATCTGTCAGACTGCCAGATGGTGAAGTGTGATTCCATACTCCAGAGAACACTTTTCAACTGCTCCAACTCAAAACTGAGTCCAATAGCGGCGAGATTTACGCCACTCCACCCGACACTTGGTATTGCTCATGGTGATCTTAGGCTTGTGTGCGGCTGCTCGGCCATGGAAACCCCTTTCAGGAAGCTCCCAACGAACAGTTCTTGTGCTGACGTTGCTTCCAGAGGCAGTTTGAAACTTGGTAGTGAGTGTTGCAACCGAGGACAGACGATTTTTACACTCTTCATTCGTGTTCTGTGAGCTTGTGTGGCCTACCACTTTGCGGCTGTGCCGTTGTTGCTCCTAGACGTTTCCACGTCACAATAACAGCACTTATAGTTGACCGGGGCAGCCCAAACAGGGCATACATTTGACGAACTGGAAAGGTGGCATCCTATGACAGTACCACGTTTAAAGTCACTGAGCTCTTCAGTATGGCCATTCTACTGCCAATATTTGTCTATGGCGTTTGCATGGCGTTGTGCTCAATTTTATACAGCTGTCAGCAACAGATGTGGCTGAAATAGCCGAATCCACTATTTTGAAGGGGTGTCCACATACTATTGGGCAATACATTTGTAGTGTTTCCACTGAAACTAGAGATCCTTTTGACACAAAGATTCACATAAATTCTGCGAGGATTCAGTTCTCAGTATGTGGTGGGCTGACTTTTTTTAGGGGAGAAAATGACACCCTATTCCCTAATATAATGCCCTTTTTTGACCAGGGACCATACGACTCTGGTCATAAGTACTGTAGTACACTATGTTGGAAATAGGTTGCTTTCTGGGACGCAGACAGAGTTTGGCAGCACCTTGAAGAAAGCCCGTTGGAAGGTAGGACTGGAGTCGACGCTCATGTCCCCAACAGCGACATGTGACAGACAGTGCAAGAGGAGCAGAGAGAATCCTCCCACTGACTGCAGTCTCTGGCGACGCACAAACACTGTCTTCTCAGCCTCCTACCAACACACGACATCAGTTAGTAGCAAACAGATGTGGCACAGATGTTAACATCACAAACGTCAGAAGCTAAACTGCAAGATTCAGAGCTGTCATTCAATCCTAAAGGGAAATAGATTTGTATTGATGTTGATTATCGTGTACAACATGCACACTGTTCCCCAATGCATATTTGATTCCAAAATAGAAATGTAATCTCTCTCTCATGCACATACAGTGGAAATTGGGACATCACCTGATAAAAGAAGGAATTCCGGAAGGCGTTGTATTTGTAGTTATTGGATGGAAGACTAGTTGCTATCTGGAGTGACACTGCTGGAGTCTATGGGAGTAATAGTATTAACAATTTTGGTGCTAAGAACATTCACATTGACAAAGAAAAATATGTTTAAACAGACCGCAAAGACCACATATGATTAATTAATCTCCTTTTGATAGGAAAGATGAGTTAAACAATGCTTTGAACTATGACCCTTCACTAACCTCTCTCAGTATGTGGGAGAGAAAGTGAGTGACTAACCAGTTCGAGAGTGTGTAGTGTTTGCAGTAGGAATAGTCCATGGTGGTAGACCAGGAACTCTCTGGGATTAAGACGACCTGGGTCAAGAAGGAGCAGCTCTCCTTCACACTCCCACTGTGCATCCAGATAGTCAATAAAAGAGCTCGCTCTGCCTGAAATTCAGAGAGAATCCATAAATCCAGTTGTTCATTTCTCCTTGCTGGGTTATCAATTCACACTTCACGTAGCACAAGTAGTCTAGGAACTCTCAAAAGGCTGTGTATTATCACAATTGAAAGCATACATTTTTAGGTCAAGTAAAGTTGCACTGAGTGTTGTGGGTGGGACATTTGGTAATAATTATGAAAGCACCAAAGCAGTCGTTGACAGGGGATTGTCTTTTTTACTTTTGTCTTTGGCTTGTTTTCACTTTGATTCAGATCTTTTTCTAATTCCTTCACAACCACAGCTGGTTGAGATTTTCCCTGAACAAGTGGTCCGGTTTGGCCTTTTGGTTGCATTTTTGTTGTGTCATTTTGTGACTAATTTCATAGTCAGACTGAAACAAATCATATTACTATGTATTTTCTACAGGTTTTCTCACCTTGTCTCACCTAGCTACCTTAAGATGAATGCACCAACTGTAAGTCGCTCTGGATAAGAGAGTCTGCTAAATGACTCAAATGTAAATGTTTTCAACGACCGCCAGACGGAGAGGAATAATGACTCCCGGTGTTGTGAAACCTCGAAGGATAAGAAGCAGCTGTGGTGTTATGTTGCTATGTCAGACACCTTAGCTGCTTTTTCCCCGTGGTGGTCAGGTGATTTTATTATGATGGATGGTCAGTGTTAGGGAAGTATAGTATACCAAGATACCAAGATACCGATCCCTTCACACTGGAAGAAGTTAAACTACACTAAAGCTACCCTTAACACAAGTATACTTTACTTAACTAAAGTTACTTTGAAAAAAGTAGTTCACTTAATCTAAACTACAGTACTTAGTGAAAAATGATCATATGTAAATCATCAGAATACAAATTCCAAGAACACTTTGGGGTCATATGGTAACAAACTGTATGTAATGTGTAATTTAGCTTATTAATCACAAAACCAATGATTCAAGTGAGAATTAGCAGGCCTGATGGTGAAAAAGAAAGAGAATGATTACATAGTTCCAGTAGTTAGCTACACCGCTACATGGCAAAAAAGTAATTAACTAACTTGAAATTAGTTCAAATACCACCAAGTCACTGCACAATGTAGTTAAATTACTAGTTGAAATAAACGTTATTTGTATAGTGCATACCATGACAGTTTGTTTCAAAGTGCTCCACACAAAAGTGCCTAATCTCACCTCGATTAATAAAGCACCTTGCCCATCCTGCCATCAGTCCCATGATGAAGCTTCCCAACTGTCTTCCTTCCTGTCGCGTTTCTGTGTTTAGACTTGAACTGTTTCTGAAATAGTCTTCTTACTGATTCCTTATTGAACGCCAGAGTTGGTCTCAAATATTAACTACTACCGTGTCAAATTACATTTGTGTTGAACAAGGACTGGCTGAAAAGTGTCCCTCACCAAGCCTTTTGTTCAAAGAGGTGGTACAGTATGTTCTTAGTCAGATCTTTCTCCATGCCAGTGTCATCCTTTACTTCCTCTTTGGGGGGGGTTGGTTATTGTTTTTGGTACAAACTATTTGGTGACTAAAGGTTTGCAACAAGAGAAGTACATATAAAAATAAACATTGTTTTGTTTGTTATTGTGTGTTGTTCGGTTATTATATATTGTGGTACGTGGCGGAGCAATCGTGTGTATGAGGGTCCTCTTTAATCTCTACAATTCTTGGCCCAAACACATCACAGGACGTTTGTAATCTGCGTTTTACTCTACAGGCTATTGTGTAACCCACCGTCGAGCTCCCCCCTCAGAAATCCTGCATCTTGCGCTGGGCCCCTCAGCTTCCTTTCCACACGCTTTAGAAGCTGGAAGAGTGGGGAGAGCTCCAGCAGTTTATCCCACTCCCCCTCTGTATGGGAAACATCATCACAGACTTATACTATGCACACATACTGTACACATATAGCAGGTCACACAAACATTTACATGCCATTATGAAACACTCATAACTTATCTCAGGGCTACTTTTTTACAACAAGTCATCCTTGTGATCGTGTTTGAGAACCTCTGTAATTCGTCCAAACACTATACGTAGTCAATATGTTGCCCACAAGGTAGAGACATATTCAAAGCACTTGAGTAGAATTGAAACGAGATGAGATTACAATTTCTCTGCACACAGTTACAGTGAAAACAACATAATAGTCATGTTAAGTATTTTTGTGTAATAAACAGCACCTTTCAATGTTGTTCTTTACCTGACAGTGTGGGGACACAGACATGTGACTGCTGAACAGATTCTTTCATAGGCTCGCCCTCTGTGAAGCAATGGGATATCGTTAGGACTCTTCATAAATATGATCAGCAGAGCCTATGATGAAGTAAAAGTAATTCATTTATTAAATCATGAATCAATTAAATCTTACCTTGTGAGTGCATGTCAGAGATGGCAGCTTTTCTGTGAGCTGTCTGTGAGTGAGGAGGACTGGGCTGGGGGACACTGAGGCCCTTCGAATCCTGGTCCTGAGGCTGAGCCTTCATTGGGTCTCTCAGAGACTGGGTGGAGATTCCTTCATAGATATCTCTCACTGTTAAACAACAGTAACTCATCAAAAAATATATCCTTTTTACTAGATAAGGCAGTCTTTATGAACAACGAGCAACCGCAGTAGAATGGTTCTATTGCATAGAACAGTGTGATCATTTAGCAGAGTCTAAGTCTTTCTGTGACAACCCACAACACTAGTGTTGCCAGTACCATGCTCCAACCAACCGAGCCATCTGAACCACTAGGACCACTGTCTATTGCGCCTACCTTTAACCACAGGCACGGACTCTGTCCATGCACGAGAACATGTCTCCAAACCAAACGTCTGTTTTGTTGACAAACCTACAAACACACATTTGACAAAAAAAGCTATGAAAACATCATCCTTATCAGAAAAAAAAACAAGACTGAAAAATGCAACATAATGCTTGCTGAGGTACCAGAGATGCGCTGGCGGTAGGTGCTCGGGGAGAGACTTGGCTCTTTGTTCTCCTCCAGAAGCTGAATGAGTCGCTCCATGAGAGGCACAGCTTTCTGCTGGGTCAACGACACCACCTTCAGAGGGTTACTGGGGACCATCAGCCTGGCCAGCCCAAACTCCTTGTACCAGAAGGAACCTGATAACACAGACTGGATAGAAAGATACGCTCAATGGCAACACGAGTCGACTATATTAAAGAGATAGTTCATTCAATAACAAATATACAGTGAGCTCCAAAAATATTGGGAACCTGAACAATTGTTTGTGAAATTATACAATGACTATTAGGTCAAAGATAAAGTTCATCCATGTCAGGTGAACCTTATAGAAATTACAGCACTTTTTGTACATAGTCCCCCCATACACTTACAGTATACACTACTGGTCAAAAGTTTTAGAAAACCTACTCATTCAAGGGTTTCTCTTTTTTTTTACTATTTTCAAAATTGTAGATTAATAGTGAAGACATCCAAAAAAGTTTTAAACAAATCAAAATGTATGATGTATTTGGTCCAATATTCACAGCACGCAATGACGACATCAAGGTTGTGACTCTTCAAATTGTTCGGATGGATTTGCTGTTTGTTTTGGTTGTGTTTCAATTGCTTTTGTACCCAATAGAAATGAATTGTAAATAATGCATCATTGTGTCACTTTGGAGTCACTTTTATTGTAAATAAGAATATAATTTGTTTCTCAACACTTCTACATTAATGTGGATGCTACCAAGACTAAGGATAATCCTGAATGAATCGTGAGTAACGATGAGTGAGAAAGTTAGAGGTACAAATATCATGCCCCCAAGACATGCTAACCTAACATTTTTGGGGGGGGGGATGATATTTGTGCTTCTGTAACTTTCTCACTCATCATTATCCGTAATCACATTAGCATCCATTTTAATGTAGATGTGTTTAGAAACATATTCTATTCTTATTTACTATAAAAGTGACTACAAAATGACATTATACATTATTTACCATGAAAATAAAGCTGACAGTCTGCACTTTAACCTCATAGTCATTGTATCAAATCCAAAGTTCTGGAGTACAAAGCCAAAACAGCAAAACATTGGTCACCTTCCCAATTGGGCTCCCAAGTGGCGCAGTGGTCTAAGGAACTGCATCTCAGTGCTTGAGGCATCACTACAGACACCCTGGTTTTAATCCAGGCTGTATCAGAACTGACCGTGATTGTATTGCTTTCCGCCTGTGCTTACCTGCGCTGTATCTGCACGGAGTTGGCAGAGTTCTCGGACACAACGCAGCGCTATAAGAGCAGCATCTAGTTCTGCCTGCCTGGAGTTTAGCTGCTCCCATATTTCTCTCTGTCTCAGTTTCCCATCCTGGGAGACATACAAGAGAGACTCAAAACAACACATGTCCATATTTGTGAGTCATTGTGACACATTCATTTCTTGTGTTTACCCTAGTGTTTACTTGATCTATATGTTTGCATAATCAGATTGAACTATGCTAGATCTGACCATGACATGGATTGATGGCGTCTGCTCTCCTCTCTGTGCTGTCCATCTTTCCTGGTCTTGCTGCAGTTTCTCCACGCACACGTTCACCCTGTCCAGCCCAGCCACCAGCTCTGTCTGCCAACAGCACTGCTGCTCCCACTCCTTATCATCACCTAAACACAGTGAGACACACACAGACATGTGCTGAGTTGTGGTAACACAGTATAAGCCACATTTATGATTCCCCACCGGAGACCGGGGCTCAATCCCAGCCACCACTTTTCCCACTGTTACTCTCCTCCTCTGAATTCCTTATTCTAAATGAAGTTCAAATCCATAAAATGTACACACATCACAAGGTAGCCTAATATGCAATCAAAAGCATATTACAATATAGCTTTGAGCTATGGATAAGCCTATCCAAATCCACTCTCTAACGATTAACTGAAGTTACGCCAGACTTGCAATACCTTGAGTGAGGATGAGCAGAACGTGAGGAGGCAGGAGCAGAGACAGGTCTGAGAGCTGGGATGCTCTCCTCTGGGCTTCTGACTGGCCAGCCTCATGAAGCTCTGCTGCAGCCTCCCTCAGCTGCCTCTCATTGTCCACCCAGTGGGCCTACAGTGCACACACACACACACACACACACACACACACACACACACACACACACACACACACACACACACACACAAACAAAGAATGGATAAAGATCTCCATTATACACTAATGCCACTAGGGAGATGAACATAAATCAAAAGGACATGTATGCGTTCAAACAATTCAGCATGAGACAAATCATTTCCTGTTTGTTGAGGACTGAGCAGCCCCATCCATCTGCCTGCCCAGGCTAGTTCAGCTTACCTGCTCAGAGTCCTCCTGAGTGGCCACAAGGACACAGTGCTGCAGAGCTGCATCCAGATCCCCTAGCAGCTCCTCCTCCTTCTGTTTCTCCTCTTTCCAGTACCTGTTCCTCAGACACCACTCCTTCCGCAGGGCCTCCACCTGGCATCCACAATAAGTCAAAAAGAGATATGTGTGATTTATCCTATGGAACTCAACCACTATGTGTTGATTATGTTAGTTGTTTGAACAAGGGACTGAAAAGCACTCAAACGTGTTGGAGCCACCTTGTGTGCTTTACCTGTCATTTTGGGAACATGTATATTGACAATGGCCAAGTTGAACGTGTTGAAAAGAAACGCAACCAGTGTAATTTATCTTTCTTACTAGCACACTGTCAGTATTATCTCCCAGAGCCAGGCAGTATGAAGCAGTAACAGGTACAACAGTCTGTCTGGACACATCCAGGCGAACCCCCACAACAGGAGCCAGCACCCCTGTTACAGGGTCCACTGTCAGGGCCCCAAAACGAATCGCAACTAGTCCTGTCGAATAACATACAGTAGCACAGAAATACTGATATGATATACTATAAATGTATGGCAAATATATTAAATGTACTTCTGTATCGGGCAATCAGTCAGTCCATCCATCCATCATCCAATCACCTTTGCCATCTGGGTCCTCCATGGTTCCAGCCAGGGGGACAGCGAGTCCTGACACAGGGTCCATTTGAGCCCCCAGGATGGGGACCGTTAGGCCAGAGCCCTGTGGATCAGGATACTCCATCCCAGGCAGTGCCGACAGGGACAGATCAGCACCAGGGAGATGTATTTCTCCTAAGGAAGTAGGATACAGATGTCAGGTACTCATAACTCTTAACCCTTTTTACCCCGAAAGAAGTGGGAATAAGGGGCGGCCAGGAAGACAGCGGAACTTTTTGACGGACAAAACGAACTGATGGGCCTAAACTTGGCCTTCCATTCTCTCTATTTCTAAACATCTGGATTAGGAGAAAGGATTCAATCAGATCATCGTTAACCCGCTGTAACCGACAAACGCATAGCTTATTATTGCTCTTGTTAAGACTGTATTGGAGCTGTCAAATCCGTCAGCGGCTAACCTTGCGGTCTTTGTCACAAAACCATAACCATCCCCACTCCTTATATCCCACCAGCGTGAGAAGTTCAGAACAAGAACGTGTAGGCTATACAGAAAATAATGACTCTTAATTTGAAAATCATTAAAAACAAAATAATAAGGATTTATATCAGCCTAAATGAGGTGTAAATTACATCACAAATCCCAGTGTTCAAACTGCATGGGATTTCTACTAATGCAATGGCAATGTCCACAACAGGTATAATGCTGGGTGCCGCTTATGGATTTGATCGTTTCAATGCATTTACACCACCGACACACCTAAACAAAAGCAATTTTAAGCTATCCAGTTGTTGGTTACCGTGGGTTAAGGCTGATCCTGGACAAAAATAACTGTCAAAGTACACAAGCAGGTGTGAAAACAACCTACCCTGGACGCCACCATCTTGGACAACGCCCCAGGCCCAGTCCAGCAGGGTCTCCAGCCGGCTCAGCAGCTGCAGGTGACAGTGTAGCCCTTTCCCCCAGGCCTGCTCCAACTCCTTGGCTGCAGCCTGGATCCGTCCCAGCTCAGTCTCCTTCCTCTGGGCCTGCAGACCCAGCAAACCCATCTCCCCAGAGCCCCAGTCCTCTCTGAGCCCACGCAGATGCTCCACCAGGCGGATACGGGCAACCAGAGTCTGGCTGTTCAGTAGAGTCTGGAACCCCCCAGCATGAGGCACCAGCTTCCCAGCCCGGATGCTACCGCCGCCCACCCGGACCACCATGCTGCTCAGGGGCTCGATGAAGGACTCACCCAGGAGGAGGCCGCCTACTGGAAGCACCGCTCCTAGAGAGAGGGATATGACATTATGTGTAGGGCCAGGAGTTTGTCCTTACCATTTGACCTGACCCAGAGAAACTTAGTGTCCTAGTTACAGTTTTTCCTGGTTCAGGTCAAGTGGTCAGGGAAAACTCCTGGTCTTAATTATGGTTAAGTCACCAGTTAATAGGCTACTGTCTTTTTTGCAGAGCTACTTTTAACTTTGCTTCAGCTAGATCTTAAAACCCCAAATAATTGGTATAACATTGTTTAGTGTTTCAAAACACCAGTATGGTGCCCGTATTGGGACTGCATTAAACGTCCATGGAAGTTGGGTAGTACCCACATAAAAATATACTAAAGCTTACTATAGAATACTATAATACTTACTATAGAATTCTATGGAATTATGAAGTAAACTGTAGTATACTGTAGAATCCTATACTCCACACTGTAGTATCCCTAGATAATGTAGTGCTTACTATAGACATTTGTAGTATACTTTAGAATACTATACTACACATGGTACTATCCCTTGGCCATGTGTAATACTTACTTTAGAATGTTGTAGTATACTGTAGAATACTACACACTGTAGTATCCCCTCGATCGTTGAGGGGTGTTTACTATAGAATTTTGTTGTATACTGGAGAATACTATACTATACACTGTAGTATCCCTTGATCATGTAGGGCTTACTAGTGTTGTAGTACTCCGGACCGGTCTGGAATCAGGTCTCAAGACCACATATTGAGTGTCTTGGTCTTGTCTCTGTGTCGTAAACATTTGTACTCGGTCTTGACTCGGTCTTGACTCGGTCTTGACTCGGTCTTGGACAGTGAAGACTCTTCATTTCTCCCCGAGACCAGCGGAGTAAAAAAATCTCATAATCATCAGCTTCCATTCAGTCAGCGCATAAAACCAGGCCAAATATATACACTCCTTTCTTGAAACATTAATACGGTATCTTAACAGCCTTCATATCTATTATAGACAAGTTTGCGCAGTGGAGAACCTATGGGCCTTCAGTGTGTGGCAGGTTCGTGATTCTGAAAGGACAGCAACAGGGAACGTCACTTGACATTCAGAACATCCGGGGCTCAGACCTGACTCGGAGTGGGGGTCTCTGCACGACCGAAATGAAACACCCCGTACTTTTGGCCTCCCACGTTAGCAGTGAACATTTTGCAGAAACAACGATATGTCACATATCTCACTGCTTCCTTCCATGCACTGTGCTCTCCTAACACCAAATAATCAAAACTTCTTAATATTAGTTAAATGGATTGTGGTCAGTAAACCCATGGAATATATTGTTAATAGTACAAATTACAAATCAAATGTATTTATATAGCCCTTCTTACATCAGCTGATATATCAAAGTGCTGTACAGAAACCCAGCCTAAAGCCACAAACAGCAAGCAATGCAGGTGTAGAAGCACAGTGGCTTGGAAAAACTCCCTAGAACGGCCAAAACCTAGGAAGAAACCTAGAGAGGAACCAGGCTATGAGGGGTGGCCAGTCCTCTTCTGGCTGTGCCGAGTGCATAAAAATATTTTAATTTTCCATACAGACAACTTGTTGGAAAAGGTATGTATTAGCCCAGATTAATCTGTCGGACTGCCCGATGGTGATTTGTGATTCCATACTCCAGAGAACACTTTTCAACTGCTCCAGAGTCCAATAGCGGCGAGATTTACACCACTCCATCCGACCCTTGGTATTGCTCATGGTGATTTTAGGCTTGTGTAAAGCTGCTCAGCCATGGAACAAACAGTTCTTGTGCTGATGTTGCTTCCAGAGGTAGTTTGGAACTTGGTAGTGAGTGTTGCAACCGAGGACAGATGATTTTTATACTCTGCATTCGTGTTCTGTGAGCTTGTGTGACCTACCACTTCGCGGCTGCGCCGTTGTTGCTCCTAGGCGTTTCCATGTCACAATAACAGCACTTATAGTTGACCGGGGCAGCCCAAGCAGGGCAGAAATTTGACTTAACTGGTCTCTTCAGTATGGCCATTCTACTGCCCATGTTTGTCTATGGAGATTGCATGGCTGTGTGCTCGATTTTATACAACGGGTGGGTCTAATCCTGAATGCTAATTGGCTAAAACTGCATTCCAGCCGGTGTCTATTCCACAAGCTAAATTTGATGTTAAAATGCCTATTTACTCTGTTCCATTTGACTGCTCAATCGACTGTCTTATCAACCCAGCCAGGCACTTTATAAACTTGATCTCCACTATAAAAAGCCTCTAGTCGTTATCTCACATTTATTTTAGACTAACATTTAGTTAACAGGGAGATTTGTATAAACCTTGCTGTCTGTCTCCAACATTTGCAACATTGTTTCAATATTCAAATTCGATCTCCAGATGTCCCATAGTAATGAACGTGTCGGGAGTCGGGATGAGACAGACACCTTTTCTCAGCCTGTCGAAATCATGAATCAGCATAATTTTTATGGATAATTATATACAAAGAACTATCAATAGAAAACAGGTAAAATGAAACGAAGTGCAGGTAGTTTGCAGTCTTTCCAACTTCAGTTTGAAGTGATTGTGTTAGCTGTCTTGTTGGCTAGCTCCTCTGAAAAAGTGTCCTAATGAGAGCACATTTTCTACGCCTGGCGAAATCGCATATCATTAGTTTATTGTTATGGATGTACCCATATAAATGTCACTAGAAAACAGTTTAAACAAACACAAATGCAGCAACTTTGCTGTTATTCTGGCTGCACTGTTAGACGTGACTAAGTTAGCCGTAGTTGGCTAGCTAGCAAGCAAGGGATAAGAACGTTGCCAGCCAGTATGGCAATGGAACATTTAGAACAAACTAACGACTGGGTCACATCCATAGATACAGAACAAAAAGACTGTACGACTGGGTCGCGTCTCTGGCAACCGAACGACCAGCCGGCTTGGGTAGCAATAAATATGTGTGGAAGGATGAAATAGTATGAATAAATTAATCAACATAAATATGAATAAAAAATGAAAAACTGAAATGTCTTGAGTAAAAATAACTATTCAACTCCTTTGTTATGGCAAGCCTAAATAAGTTCAGGAGTAAAAATTTGCACACAGAAATGCATCACATAATAAGTTAAATGGACTCTATAACCAATAAGTGTTTAATATGATTTTTGAATCGACGACGTCATCGATACACTTATTGACAAAGCCAGTGACTGATGTGGTGTACTCCTCAATAGCAGAAGAATCCTGGAACATATTCCAGTCTGTGCTAGCAAAACAGTCCTGTAGCTTAGCATCTGCGTCATCTGATCACTTTTTTATTGACCGAGTCACTGGTGCTTCCTGCTTTACTTTTTCAGGAATCAGGAGGATAGAATTATGGTCAGATCTGCCAAATGGAGGGCGAGGGAGAGCTTTGCACGCATCTCTGTGTGTAGAGTAAAGGTTGTCTAGAGTTTTTTTTTTTACCTCTGGTTGCTCATTTAATATGTTGGTAGAAATTAGATAAAACATATGAGGATGAGCGATTTCCTGTTTGCTTATGGCCTTATACAGCTCATTGAGTGCTGTCTTAGTGCCAGCATCGGTTTTTGGTGGTAAATAGATGAAGAATATAGAATATAGGTGAAAACTCTCTTGGTAAATAGTGTGGTCTACAGCTTATCATGAGATACTCTACCTCAGGCGTTGGTAGGATATACGTGAACGTAGTTCATCTATTTTATGTACGTTGGCGAATAGGACTAATGGTAAAGCCAAATTACCCACTCGCCATCGGATCCTTACAAGGCACCCCGACCTACATCCCCGATATCTCCGTCTCTTTCTCCTGCGAATGATGGGGATGAGGGCCTTGTCTGGTGTCTGAGGTAAATCCTTTGCTTCTGACTCGTTAAAGAAAAAATCTTCTTCCAGTACGAGGTGAATAATCGCTGTCCTGATATCTAGAAGCTCTTTTCGGTCATAAGAGACGGTGGCAGAAATATTATGGACAAAATAAGTTACAAATAACGCGTATAAACATACACAATAACACAATTGGTTAGGAGACCGTAAAATGGCAGCCATCTCCTCTAGCGCCATTGTAATACTAGGGGTTTAAATACTTTCTGAAGGCACTGTATAGAGCATCAGGATCTAACAGTTTATACACACAGAACATGTCAGAAGTGGCATCTTTTTTTTTTTTTAGAGGTAATGTTCAGCATGTACTACTTCCTCTGGCTTGAGAGGAATATTATACGTTTCTCTTCTGTGGGCCTCGCCTCTCTCTGTTCTCTCTCTTCCTTGCTTTCCGAAGTTGGATCACCTATTATTACAGAATAGTATCCGTGCCGTAACAATATGGATTATTCTGAACAGAAAAACAACGACGCAATATGAACAACAGGCAAATAATATTTACCTGAATTTAGCTAGGAAAATATGGGATCACTAATGCTCCATATTGATATTAGTAATTCATTCAATCTAAAGCCTGATTAACATTCAACTGTCTTAACCTATCACTAACCACAATACCTGTTTTCTCTGTCACTTTAACAACAAAATTGACACACGTGCAGTCATGGGACAAACAGACGAGTTTGTCTTACATGGTTAACATGTAAACTATATTTTGTCTCCATTGTTTATTGAAAGCAAATAAATGTGCACAATGACCACTTAGTGTTTCATACGTCATTACAGTTGTTAGTTACTAGTAGCTAGCTAGCGAATTTTTGCCATATTTGCATTTACATGAAATCAGTTAAAACACCATGAAACAAGATTCGTTATCAATAACAAGATGAAACATGCTGAAATGAGCCAGTTACGATCCCCCACACATGGCAATGTCTTGTCATTCTTGCTAGCAATCTGGCCATATAGAATCACAACAGTCTGACTTCTGCCCCATGGAAGCGCGAGAATCGTTTTCGGGATGTGTGAAATGCTACAAGTAAATATTTTTCTATATATTTGTTTATTAATGCTACAAGTAAAAATATATATATTTTTTTTATTAATGCTACAAGTAAAACAAAAATATATATTTTTATTAATGCTTCAAGTAATATTTAATTTTTTATTTTATTAATGCTACAAGTAAATAATTGTGTTGCAAACACACACAATCTATTCACTTACTCCTGCAAATACAATAACCGTCTCTGTGTTCGCTGAGCTGCATCTCTAGCCCTTTTTCTCAAGAAGAAATTCTGTATGTCCATCTTCTTCTATAAGTTAGAAAAACAACGTTGACTCCGCTATCCAGCTTTGTTTTCTCAACCAACCCAAAAACAGATAGCAAGTTAATTGAGCTGACGATACCCAAAGTAGCTAACGTCATGTTAGCCATAAATTAGCCAGCTTTATTAGATTGTTTTTGCATATTTGGACAAATTAAAGTGTAATGATTTAACTCCCAACTCTTATGGGACATTTATTTTGAAGGCACGTATAAATAACAACTGCACAAGGACAGACAGTGACTGACAGGCTGACACACACAACACAGTTACAAATAGTAGCTATCTAGAAATTGCGCAAAAAAATTGTTTTTCAAAGATTTCAAAGAAACGGAAAGTAGGCAATGAAAGTAGGGTGTTCCAGCAAGAGTGGACATCGAAATATTTCTTTATTGAGGTATCAGGGAAACCGTGTGCTTAGTGTGCAAAGAGAGCATCGCTGTCTTGAAAGACTACAACTTGTCCCGACACTTCCAGATGAAGCATGCAGAGAAATATAGGAATATGTCTTCTGAGCAGAGGGCAAGTGCATCGAAGGAATTGCTTTCTCAGTTGCAAAAGCAGCAAGGACATTTCACAAAACTGCATTCAGCAAACAACGGAATTGTGAGAGCTAGCTATGTACTATCCCACAAAATTGCTAAACGGCATTTTTTTTTTGCTGAGGGCGAATTCATTAAAGAACGTTTAGTTGACTCTGCAGCAATACTTTGCCCCAACAAGAAAGAGCTGTTTGAAAATGTTTCTCTGTCAAGACGAACAGTGGCCCGGCATGTTGAGGACATCGCAGAGAACATGGAACAACAGTTGAAGACAAAGTGAAGGATTACATCTATTTCTCTTTGGCCCTGGATGAGAGCAGTGATGCACGTGACACGGCACAGTTGTTGATATTCTTACAAGGCATAATCCCAGATTTTGAAATGACAGAGTTTGCTTAATTGCAGTCCATGAAGAGCACAAACACAGGGAAATGTTTATTGGAGGGGGTTAATAAGTGTGTGGCAAAGCTGGGACTGAGTTTTGAAAAGTGATCCAGTGTGACCACTTATGGGTGTCCAAACTTGACAGGAAAAAAACGTTGGCCTTTTGAAAAGAATACAAGATCAAGTAGCTGAGCTGAACCCAGATTAGAAAATGATTTTCCTGCATTGCACTATTCATCAGGAGGTGCTCTGTAAATCTGTTCTAAAAATGAGCCATGTTGTGAATACAGAATACAGCAGAAACTTTAAACCACAGGCAGTTTGTCTCACTGTTGGAAGAGAGACTCTGGTCATGCAGATCTCCCCTATCCCATTAACATGAGATGGCTGAGTTTGGGGAAGGTACTTAAAAGAGTGTAGGACCTGAAGTCGGAGATGGCTGAGTTTCTGCAAATGAAAGGAAAATATGTGGATTTCCCTAAACTGCAAGATGGTTGGCTGATTTTGCCTTCACCGTGGACATCATGGCCCTCATGAATGAACTGAATTCCAAACTACAAGGGAAGGGCCTTTTTGCACATCAGATGTACAGTCCTTGTCAAAGCCAAGGGAAAATTACTCCTCCTGACCCATCAAGTAGAAGCCAACATTCTCACCCACCTTGCGACACTACTAGTCTGTTCCCTATCAGATGACCAGCGGGAGAAGTATACATCGCTGCCGCATGCTTTGAACGGTGAGTTTTCTTGTCGTTTTGAGGATTTCAAAGTGTTGGAAAATGACATGCTGTTGGTTTCCTCTCCTTTCACCTTCAATGTGGATAATGTTCCCAATGACCTGCAACTTGAGCTTATCGATCTTCAGTCTGAAGCAGTGATTGGAGAACTATTTAAACAATGTCACTGACAAGGTTTTATGCATCTTTTGTTGAACAAAACCTTCCAAAGATTAGGAGTCACGTTCAGAAGATTGTACTGTTTGGGTCAACCTGTGTATGTGAACAGACATTTTCAGTGAAGAAATATAACAAGTCAAGTTACAGATCATCTCTTACTGACTCTCGCCTCTAAACAATCCTGCACATAGTGAAGTCAGAAACTATACCTGACTTCACTGCTCTAGTCAATGCCCATCAGAGACTTCACTCCTCACACTGATTGAGTAGTTTAAATGTAATGTTGAGCTCTCTCTTTCTTGTGTTTTTGTGCATACCCGTTAACAAGAGTTCTGTCCGTGGTGCTGAATGCAGTGTACTTTTCCCTCCATGTAGTTCATTGCATGTTTAATAATGAAAATACCTACCAAAAGGAGAACATGGACGTGGTTTATTTCTCTGCATGTTAAAAAAGTAAAATAAGTAACATATCAAGACGTGATTTACAGTAGATATATCTGTCAACACAGTCATACACTATGTACAATCCTGTAACTTCCGGAGCCGACAGAGATTGCCGCCTCGCTTCGCGTTCTTAGGAAACTATGCGGTATTGTGTTTTTTGTGTATTATTTCTTACACTGTTACCCCAGGAAATCTTGAGTCTTATTACATACAGCCGGGAGGAACTATCGGATATAAGAGCAACGTCAACTTACCAACATTATGACCAGGAATACGACTTTCCCGAAGCGCATCCTCTGTTTGGTCCACCACCCAGGACAATGGATCAGATCCTCTGTTTGGACCACCACCCAGGACAATGGATCGGATCCTCTGTTTGGCCCACCACCCAGGACAATGGATCAGATCCTCTGTTTGGACCACCACCCAGGACAATGGATCAGATCCTCTGTTTGGTCCACCACCCAGGACAATGGATCAGATCCTCTGTTTGGACCACCACCCAGGACAATGGATCGGATCCTCTGTTTGGCCCACCACCCAGGACAATGGATCAGATCCTCTGTTTGGACCACCACCCAGGACAATGGATCAGATCCTCTGTTTGGTCCACCACCCAGGACAATGGATCAGATCCCAGCCGGCGACCCAAAACAACAGGGCCGCAGAAGGGGCAGACGGAGCGGTCTTCCGGTCAGGCTTCGTAGACGGGCACATCGCCCACCGCTCCCGAGTATACTACTCGCCAATGTCCAGTCTCCTGACAACAAGGTAGACGAAATCCGAGCAAGGTTTGCCTTCCAGAGAGACATCAGAGATTGTAACATTCTATGTTTCATAGAAACATGGCTCACTCAGGATACGTTATCAGAGTTGGTACAGGTTTCTTCACGCATCGCGCCGACAGAAACAAACATCTCTCTGGTAAGAAGGGCGTGGGTGTATGCCTTATGATTAACGAGTCGAGATGTGATCATAACAACATACAGGAACTCAAGTCATTTTGTTCACCTGACCTAGAATTCCTTACAATCAAATGCCGACCGCATTATCTACCAATAGAATTCTCTTCGATTATAATCACAGTCGTGTGTTTCCCCCACCCCAAGCAGACACCTCGACAGCCCTGAAAGAACTTCATTGAACTCTATGTAAACTGGAAACCACATATCCTGAGGCTGCATTTATTGTAGCTGCGGATTGTAACAAGGCTAATCTGAAAACAAGGCTCACTAAATTTTATCAGCCTACCGAATGTGCGACCCGGCCTGGCAAAATTCTAGATCATTGTTACTCTAACTTCCGCGATGCATACAAAGCCCTCCTTTCGGCAAATCTGACCATGACTCCATTTTGTTGCTCCCAGCCTATAAACAGAAACTAAAACATGAATCGCCCGTGCTCAGGTCTGTTCAACGCTGGTCTGACCAATCTGATTCCACGCTTCAAGATTATTGTACCCACGGTAACTATTAAAACCTTCCCCAACCAGAAACCATAGATTGATGGCAGCATTCACGCAAAACTGAAAGCGCAAACCACTGCTTTTAAATTAGGGCAAGGCGACCGGAAACATGACCGAATACAAACAGTGTAGCTATTCCCTCTGCAAGGCAATCAAACAAGCTAAGCGTCAGTATAAAGACAAAGTAGAGTCGCTACCAAAACCTGCGGGCTCTCCTTCACCGCAGTCAACGTGAGTAAAACATTTAAGCGTGTTAACGCTCACAAGGCTGCCGGCCCAGATGGCATCCCTAGCCGCGTCCTCAGAGCATGCGCAGACCAGCTGGCTCGTGTGTTTACAGACATAATCAATCAATCTCTATCCCAGTCTGCTGTTCCCACATGCTTCAAGATGGCAACCATTGTTCCTGTTCCCAAGAAAGCTAAGGTAGCTGGAGCTAAACGACTATCGCGCTGTAGCACTCACTTCCATCTTAATGAAGTGCTTTGAGAGACGAGTCAAGGATCATATCACCTCCACCCTACCTGACACCCTAGACCCACTCCAATTTGCTTACCTTTCCAATAGGTCCACAGACGACACAATCGCAATCACACTGCACACTGCCCTAACCCATCTGGACAAGAGAAATACCTATGTAAGAATGCTGTTCATCGACTACAGCTCAGCATTTAACACCATAGTACCCTCCAAACTCATCATTAAGCTCGAGACCCTGGGTCTCGACCCCGCCATGTGGGACTGGGTCCTGGACTTTCTGATGGGATGCCCCCATGTGGTGAGGGTAGGAAACAACATCTCCACCCCGCTGATCCTCAACACTGGGGCCCCACAAGGGTGCGTTCTCAGCCCTCTCCTGTACTCCCTGTTCACCCATGACTGCGTGGCCATGCACGCCTCCAACTCAATCATCAAGTTTGCAGACGACACTACAGTGGTAGGCTTGATTACCAATAACGACGAGACAGCCTACAGGGAGGAGGTCAGGGCCCTCAGAGTGTGGTGTCAGGAAAAAACCTCCCATTCATCGTCAACAAAACAAACAAAGGAGATGATCGTGGACTTCTGGAAACAGCAGACAGAGCACCCCCCTATCCACATCGACTGGACGGTAGTGTCACGGCTCCTCTGCATTGCAGGGGCGGTTCCTCCGTTAGTGATTGGAGTCACCTGGGATCAGAGTATTTAAACTGTCACTAATCATCTCTCTCTCTCTCTCCGCTCCTCCAGGTATGAACCTGTTTTGTTTGTTCTTTTGTGGTTTTGCATAGTTTTCACTCAGTCATTCACACACACAGATTCATGCATCCATGCACTTTACATACACCTTACATTATGATACTTCCACACCTCATTCCTTTTTCTTAGTTTAAAGTTAATAGTTTTGTTTACAATAAAGAACATTTTTTAATTGGCCTATACCTGTTCGCGTCCCCTCATTTTTGCCACAATGAGCTGGCCTGTGACAAGTGGGGGCTCATCTGTAAGTTAAAGTTAATTGTATTCTAGTCTTACTTTAGCATTTTAGTTTACTTTAACATTTTGTTATAGTTGGTTAAGGTTTTGTCTAGATTGTCTTTGTCTTATTATTGATATGTTTGTTTATTTGTAATTTGGCTTATTTGATTATTGCTTTGTAGTTAACTTGGGTTAGTTTAGTTCAGATTGCCAAATCTTTTGTTGGAGGGGATGTTTTGGTTGGGCCAATATTGGAGAGAACATTGAGAGCCATGTGTTCTTTTGGTTCAGTTAGCTTGGTAGCTAAATTTGGTTAGCAATTCACTCTGGGTTTTTCTGGGTTTTGTTCAGGTGGGAGTCCTCTCATGTTCAGGCTTATCAGCGAGTGTCAATAGGAGGCTCGTGGTGTTTTAGGTGGCAGTGAACGTGGGTAGAGCATCCCTTTCCCTTTTCCCTTACATCGGTTCCGGAGCACCTCCGTGGTTATGGGGGGGGCGCCAGTTTCTGGTTGTCTTTTCCACCCCACTGGTTTTGTGGGCATAAAACCACACCACATGTGACTGCACGAAGACCAGGGCCAGTTAGTTAGTTTTTTTGGAGGATAGTGGGATGTGGCTCCTGTCCTTGAACCCAGACTGACAGCAGGTGAGTTGTCTTTTTTTGCATTTGTAATAGTTGTATTGGTTGAGGAAAATGTCTTCCATTTTGAGTAGTTTTGTTCAAGCTCCTTCAGAGGTAGCCTTAGAGTTGTGTACTAAGGAGCAGTTCATTGAAATTGCTGAACATTATCAGATTGAGATTGTTGATAAAAAAATGAAAGAGACTGTTAAAACTAGATTAAAGCAGGGTCTTAGAGAAATGGGTGTTTTTGGGGGTCAGTCTGCTAGTAGTGAGGGTGCAGGTTTTCAGTCTAGCCCTTCATTAACTTTTGAGCAGCAAAGGGAGCTGTTGCAAATGCAGTTAGAGATAGAGCGATTGAGAAATGCTAATAGACCAGAAGGACTACCACAGTTTGATGTTTCACAGAATCTTTGTTTGTTGCCTAAATTTGGTCAGTCAGATCCAGACACATACTTTGCTTTATTTGAGCGTATTGCGGAAGCTACAGCTTGGTCTGACATCAGCACGTGAGACTTTTACAGAATAGATTCACAAAACTATTCTGAGTTTGTTCGTGATTTGACTTCTGCATTTAATCGTTGGTGTACAGCTTCTGAAGTTAATACTGTGGAAGGACCACCAGAGGGCAGGCTGGGCTCACGGATAGTAGCCCAACAAGGCATGGGAGACATGGTAACCAGAGGCAATTAAGCACAGATGACGGTACTAATGACATATTCTCCTTCCCCTATAAGAGAGAGTATGGAACCAGCAGAGAGGGGGGGGAAACTATCTCTGGAAGATGGCCATCGAGACAGAGGAGCTATCCATGAAGAACCACTAAGACGGTGACAATCCCGTGACCTTTGTTGTAGTTTAAAGATAATCTTATTGTGTTCCTGTTTGATCTGGAGAAGAAGATGTATGTTTTTCCTTGGGAGATTTTCATTGATTATGTTGGAGTGTTTGTGTTGACCAAATGCCCTCAATATAGAACTGTGTTCAATCAAGAAAACCTACTCCTGACTCGTTTATTCCACCTTCCCGCTTTAGAGTGACGCCCAATTAGTTGGTCCGCTCACATTGGTGGAGAATGCGGGCATTAGGTGGACGAGTGACACAAGGATAAGTGAGTAAATCAAGATTCTTCCAGCAGACCTGGAGGAACCATTCAAGAACAATGGATACTACAACAATTGATCACGGCACAGCAGACAACCATAGAACTCCTGCAACAACAGCTGAGCGGCTGCTCACGCCATCTTACCTTGTCTCTCCAAGGATGATGATATTGAGGCCTTCCTCATGACCTTCGAAAGGACGGCCACCTTGGAAGAGTGGCCGCCCACAGAATTGGCGAGCGCATTAGCCCCTCTTTTGACCGGGATGGCTCAGGAAGCCTATTTTGACCTGGATTCCCGCGAAGCTGCGGACTATGGGCGACTAAAAACCGAGATTCTGTCCCGGTACCAGCTGACTGCCAGAGATAGGGCCGTAAAGTTCCATCAATGGACCTCTTCAGCTGATCAACCCGTCCGTGCCCAGATCTTCGCATTAATACGACTGACGAAACAGTGGCTAGAACCTGGAAAGGGAGTAGGACATGTGATAGAGACCCTCGTAGTGGACAAGATATTGAGGGAATTACCCAGTGACTTAAAAAGGGTTGTGGGGTAAGCCAACCCGTTGTCAGCCGACGACATAGCCCAGGCGGTGGAAACATATCGGTCTACAGGGGAGTTGTTAAAAAGTGACAAGGAGGAACGGAAGGATTCTGGTGGGAGAAGCCAGCCACCACACAGCAGGGTCGGTGTTATAAATGTCAGTTTCCCGACAATTATGCCCCACAATGTCCTAGCAAGGACGAGCCCATGGTCACGGAGTCATCACTGCCTACCCCCACACATCCCGTTTTGAGGGGGCAGGATCATCACTGTTGGTTAGCAGAGATAGCCCCAGCCCCAGAGATTCCGGTTCGAGTCGAAGGACAAGTTGTGGTAGCCATTCTCGACTCGGGAAGTATGGTTACGTCAGTAGAGGAGCGGATGGTGACCTCCGCAACACTACTACCAGACAAAGTAGCCGTATCCTGTATCCATGGAGACACCCACTATTACCCCACTGCGAATCTGCCTATTCTCACTCCAAAAGGAAGGTGTACAGTCAGGGCAGGGAAAGTGCCCCAGCTGAAGGTGCCATTATTGATCGGGAGAGACTGTCCCCTATATAAGGAGCTTCGGCAGATGACGTTATGTACGGGAAGAAGGGGGAAAGGAAAGAAGAGAAAATCCAAGCCCGAGGTAGTAGTCCTACAAGGAGACGTAGCCGCGTCCTCGTCCTCTGCAGCAGAGGAAGAAATAGCGACCCAACGTTTACGACAGATATTCCAGGAAACCACCGATGAAGACACCTGTGAAGGGTTATACACAACACAGGAAGGAAGGAGCAACCAGGCGCTCAGGGATATATTTGAAGCTCCATCCGAGGAGGGAACCTGGAAGGGATTCTCCTCGGTCACCCCTGATGGGGATGGGGAACAACCTCCACATCCCTCTACCGAGGTCGACCTGCCCCAGGAATTAAACGGACAGTTCGGCACCTCACAGCATAGAGACCCAGACCTAAGGGAGGCCATGAGGAAGGCGAAGGTGATCGACGGGAGGAACGTCGATGGATCAGGTGAGCCCCGTCTTCCTTACTATGCAATCAGGCGGGGTCTCTTATACTGGGTCGTACCACAAAGGGGGGAAAACCAGGAATTACTAATGGTGCCTAGACCATACAGGGATACAGTTCTACAGTTAGCTAATTCCCACGTCCTAGGAGGACACCTGGCACGAGACAAGACTATTGACAGAATCATGCAGAGATTCTATTGGCCCCGGGTCACCCGGGATGTGGCCAGGTATTGTAGGACGTGCGATCAATGTCAACATACAGCTCCACGGCCACACCTACGTAACCCTTTGATTCCTATCCCCATCATAGAGACTCCCTTTGAACGCATAGCTATGGACCTCGTAGGACCCCTCCCAAAATCCGCCAGAGGACACGAGTACATCATAGTGGTTATAGGTTATGCTACCAAGTTCCCGGAGGCCATACCCCTGCGTAACATGTCGTCAAAGGGAATTGCTAAGGAGTTATTCATGATGTTCTCTCGTGTGGGCCTCCCCAAGATGATCTTAACCGATCAGGGAACCCCGTTCATGTCTTGGTTGATGAAGGACTTGTGTCTGTTATATCAGGTTCAACAGATACGTACTGTATGGAGTGAGAATGAAACGCAGCAAGTGTGAGTTCTTCCAGGACTCAGTGGAGTATCTCGGATACAAGATTGATGCACAAGGCCTGCACCCAACCAACAGCAAACACAAATATTACCCTACGAGGTAATGAAAAGGGTCTCACCGGTCAGTTACCTCACCAAGCAACCTGACAGGAGGAAGAAGGTCCAACTCTATCACATAAACCTGTTGAAGACGTACCATGGACGAGAGGAGGAGGTGGCTTTGATGGCCCTGGAGGGCAAAGGAAAAGAGGAGGCTCTACCACAGGTGCGCCGGGGCCAAACTCTCCTGCCGGAGCAGTCAAGACAGCTAGACAAGCTGATTATGAACATCGGTCCAATATTCTCTCCATTCCCAGGACAAAAAGATGTCCTGTTCCACCATATCCACACTGAACCCGGCAAGAAGGTGCATATCCGCCCTTACAGGATTCCTGAGGCTCGCCGAGTCATCGCTAAGAACGAGGTAAGGGAGATGTTGAGGATGGGCGTGATCGAGCCATCGACGAGTGAGTGGTCCAGTCCCATAGTCCTGGTCCCCAAATCCGATGGTAGTATGAGACTCTGCAACGACTTTAGGGGCGTGAATGCCATCTCTACATTCGTTGTATCCCATGCCCTTGGAGCGCTTAGGAAAGGCCAAGTTCATCAAGTTCATCACCACCCTGGATTTGACGAAGGGATATTGGCAAGTGCCGGTGGCTCCGGAGGATCGCCCAAAGACTGCCTTCGCCACCCCAGAAGGGCTTTTCCAGTATGTGAGGATGCCCTTCGGACTGCATGGTGCCGCTGCAACTTTCCAACACCTCATTGATGCCATACTACGGCCCCATCAAGAGAATGCAGCGGCGTACATAGACGATGTGGTAATCCACAGCGAGGACTGGGATAGTCACCTCCTGCGATTACGGGCGGTGCTCGTGAGTTTGGAAGCCACAGGGTTGACAGCTAATCCAAATAAATGCTGCCTGGGCCTGTCCGAAGCGGAATACCTGGGGTACACCGTGGGGAATGGGAAAATACGCCCACAGGCAGAGAAGACCAGGGCAATTCGCGACTGGCCTCGACCCCGGACCAAGCGAGACGTTCGGGCCTTCTTAGGGATAACGGGATATTATCGCTGTTTTATCCCGGGATATGCAACCATTGCCAACCTCCTCACAAACCTCATCAAGAAAAACCTGCCAAACTAGGTAGAGTGGAAAAACGAGACGGAAGAGGCCTTTCAATTCCTAAAAGATGGCCTGTGTTCTGATCCCGTTCTACAGGCTCCGGACTTCTCACAAGAGTTCATTGTGCAGGTCGACGCCTCGGATACGGGGCTCAGGGCCGTACTAGCTCAGGGTAAAGGCGAAGCAGAGAAGCCGATTCTCTTCATAAGTAGGAAGCTCAGCGATCGGGAACAGAGGTATGCTACCGAAGAGAAAGAGGCCTTAGTCAATAAGTGGGCCCTCGATAATCTCCGGTACTACCTACTGGGTCGGAGGTTTGCATTAGTTACTGACCATGCGCCCCTCACGTGGATGGCTGGTAAGAGAAACAATAACAACAGAATAGCCAGATGGTTTTTGTCTTTACAACCGTTCTCTTTCCATGTCATCCACAGGGCCGGATCGAGGAACGGGAATGCAGACGCGCTGTCCCGACGCGACCAAGACAGTGCGTCTGGCGCCCGACCCTCCGGTTCTGTCCTGAGGGGGAAGGCATGTGGAAGGACCATCAGAGGGCAGGCTGGGCTCACGGATAGTAGCCCAACAAGGCATGGGAGACAAGGTAACCAGAGGCAATTAAGCACAGATGACGGTACTAATGACATATTCTCCTTCCACTATAAGAGAGAGTATGGAACCAGCAGAGAGGGGGGGAAACTATCTCTGGAAGATGGCCACCGAGACAGAGGAGCTATCCATGAAGAACCACTAAGACGGTGACAATCCCGTGACCGTTGTTGTAGTTTAAAGATAATCCAATTATGTTCCTGTTTGATCTGGAGAAGAAGATGTATGTTTTTCCTTGGGAGATTTTCATTGATTATGTTGGAGTGTTTGTGTTGACCAAATGCCCTCAATATAGAACTGTGTTCAATCAAGAAAACCTACTCCTGACTCGTTTATTCCACCTTCCCGCTTTAGAGTGACGCCCAATTAGTTGGTCCGCTCACAGTACTTTTGAGGGTCTGTCTAATTTGATTGTGTTAGAACAGTTCAAAAATTCTGTGTCTGACCAGGTTGCTACATACATGAATGAACGTAAAGTTAAGTCTCCAAGTGATACAGCAATCCTTGCAGATGAGTACAGGCTAACACATAAAAGCCATTTTGAGTCAAACAGTGACATGTACCATAAAAATAACTTTACTCCTGAGAATAGTAGGTCACCTTTTTCTGGGGCTTCTTTCCAAAGACCTCAGCAGAAGTTTGGCTCTGGAGAACTTAAAGCACCGGTCAATGCTAATACCTGTCGCTACTGTTTAGTTGAAGGGCATTGGAAGAAAGATTGTCCTCTGCTTAAATCGAAAAAGTCAGGTCAAGTTAAACCTGCTGTGATGGCAAGTCTTGTTGCAGCCTCTGACCACCAGGGTGAGCTTTTTCAGCCACTCGTTAAGTTTGATTCTCAGTCTTCCCACTGTGATTTTTCAGCCTTTATTTCAGATGGTGTAGTGTCCCAGGTAGATGGCAACCAAAATGTTTCAGAGTAAGAGTAAGCCAGAAAGTCTTGAGTTGCCAGTCAAACTCCAGACAGAACAGTTGACTAGTTCTAGAGATTCATTGATGGCTGAGCAAAAGGCCGACACTAACTTAGCTGATCTGTTTGATAAAGTTGTTCCTGATTTAGTGGTGAGGAATAGTGCTCAGTGTTATTTTCTTCTTGTTGGGCTGTTGGTCAGGAAATGGGTTCCACACTATGATCAGGGTCTAGGAGAACCAGTCTTTCAAATAGTTGTACCTACTACTTTGCCAATTAAAGTGTTGCAAACTTCACATGGTGATGTGGCAGGTCATATGGGTGTTCGTAAAACTTATGATCGTATACTTCGTTATTTTTTTCTGGCCACGTTTAAAGCGGGATGTATCTCAGTTTATTAAAACTTGTGATATGTGTCAGCTCACAAGCAAGCCAAACCAGGTTGTAAAGCCAGCACCTTTGTATCCAATACCAGCCATAGGGCAACCTTTTGAGCATCTTATTATCGATTGTGTTGGGCCTTTACCAAGGTCCAAGTCAGGTCATAGCTACTTATTAACTGTTATGTGTCAAGCAACCAGATATCCGGCAGTTCCTTGCGTACCATAACTTCAAAATCAGTAGTTAAAGCGTTAACTCAATTTATTTCAACATTTGGGATTCCAAAAATCATTCAGTCAGATCTGGGGTCTAACTTTACCTCCCATTTATTTGCTCAGGTTCTCAAACAGCTTAAAGTTAAACACAACAAGTCTACTGCGTTCCATGCCCAGAGCCAGGGAGCTTTGGAACGTTTTCATCAAACTTTAAAATCCTTGCTTCATGCATACTGTACAGAACTGTCTGCAGATTGGGAGGAGTTGTAAGTACCTCGGCGTACATATCACAGACAAACTGAAATGGTCCACCCACACAGACAGTGGTGAAGAAGGCGCAACAGCGTCTCTTCAACCTCAGGAGGCTGAAGAAATTCAGCTTGTGACCAAAAACACTCACAAACTTTTACAGATGCACAATTGAGAGCATCCTGTCGGGCTGTATCACCGCCTGGGACGACAACTGCTCCGCCCACAACCGGAAGGCTCTCCAGAGGGTAGTGAGGTCTGTACAACGCATCACCAGGGCAAACTACCTGCCCTCCAGGACACCTACACCACCCAATGTCACAGGAAGGCCAAAAAGATCATCAAGGACAACAACCACCCGAGACACTGCCTGTTCACCCCGCTATCATCCAGAAGGATGATACAGGTGCATCAAAGCTGGGACCGAGAGACTGAAAAACGGCTTCTTTCTCAAGGCCATCAGACTGTTAAACAGCCATCACTAACATTGAGTGGCTGTTGCCAACATACTGACTCAAATCTCTAGCCACTTTAATAATTACAAATTGGATGTAATAAATGTATCACTAGTCACTTTAAACATTGCCACTTTATATAATGTTTACATACCCTATATTACTTATCTCATATGGTTATACTGTACTCTACATCATCTACTACATCTTGCCTATGCCGTTCGGCCATCGCTCATCCATATATTTATATGTACATATTCTTATTCATTCCTTTACACTTGTGTGCAAAAGGTAGTTGTTGTGAAATTGTTAGATTACTAGATATTACTTCATGATCGGAACTAGAAGCACAAGCATTTCGCTGCACTTGCATTAACATCTGCTAACCATGTGTATTGTGACAAATAAAATTTGATTTGATTTGATTTGATACCAAATCCATGTCTCAAGGCTTAAAAATCCTTCTTTAACCTTCCCTTCATCTAAACTGATTGAAGTGGATTTAACAGTTTAACAGCTTTTCACCTGGATTCACCTGGTATCATGTTTTAGGGAAGCCCCAGATGCAGACAGCTAGAGTCACAGATGTTAATTGACCCAAACAGGGGGCTTGATTTGATTTTGTAATAAGATTCTGGCCTGCAATGGCAAAAAAATATATTCTAATGTGGCCCTCCATGGAAAATAATTGCCCAGGCCTGTGCTAGAAGGATATCATGTCCTGCCATTGGAGGAGTGGGTGAGTGACTGACTTTTTCCCCTCATATCATATTGTTTTTCGGTGGCTATACACAGCTAGAGATGCAGGCGTCATCTGGTTAGCTTGCCATAACTTGAACAACTGTTATACAGTTAGCATATGTCTTGCGTTCGCAAATTCACTCTGGCAATCTACTCCGATTTCAGAGCACTTTCTTCTGACTGTGCCAGAGCGCAGAACAACTGATGTATTTACAAACGTGCAACAACTGCTGAATATGACCAGTGTCAGTAAACATTAGGGCAAAAAAAGATAGTTAGTCAAGTACGCTGTAGATAAAATGTAAACAGCCTAACCAGCTCTGCTCCGGCGAGTAAAAATGGTCAGAGTGAGGTGTATGGGATCAACATCATACCAAATGTATTCGCAAATGTAAATCCCCAATCCACAAATGTAAATCACTATCCACTGCAGTGTCTATAAATTGTCCAAACCCATAGCCGCTTTCTCACTCTATATTGATTGCTATAACATTTTCACAAATGCCTTAGTATACGTAATTCCCAAACATTCTAAGAATTTATGAAAACGTGAAAATGACCAAATTGGTCGCTTGTCAGATTTGTTTTGTTTTTTTCGGTATCATATTCTTCCTGGGGGTGTATATGAACAGATTTTAATACAATTTCATGTTGCTAAAATACTGTCAGTTCTACTTTAAATGCAACAATGTTTCACACACAAGTTATTTTCATAGAGATGGCACAGTCCCACTCATCAGATGATGATAATTTGAAAATGAACTTATTTTTGAAAGTTATTCTTGAAAAAGGAGAAGCTAACAAATGAGCTACAACATCCACTTTGATAACACCTGCTGTAGCCTCTGCAAACCAGCTGGCAATAAAAGCTAGCTAGACGGACCATAGGAAAACTACTGCTCGCTACTGCTCAGTGACTTGTTGGCCTTCAAGAAGGCAGAAGTTTCTATACGTTTTTGTAAAGTTGAATGGTAGATGCCTTTATCTAGCTTCTGATGGCCTAGCCAATGGCTGACTTAACTAGCTAGTTTCATATCCCCAGAGACCAGCAAAGAAAAATCCTGATTTCCAACAAAAACTGAAAAGATTCAATCAGAAAATCATTGAGAATAACAATATAAATGTTAATGATTTTTATATTATTATAATCATTATTTTATAAATCCATACTGGGCATTTTGAACTCTTATTATGGTGGTGATTTGACAAAATTACAATCATGGTCTTGAATTGGACTCGTATTTTTCTGGTCGCGGTCTTGACTCTATCTCAGACCCCTTGTCCCCCTTCTTGTCTCTTGGTCTTGACTCAGACTCGATTTGCTCCAGTCAACAATTTCACTAGAAAACTAACCTACAACTAGACACCAATGCGCAACCAATCCATACGCTAATGACAGTAGGCCTATAAGGTGACCGCAAAAACACTTTAGTAAAGCCTGTAAAACACTACAGTGAATAGTATATAAATATAGTAATACTACAGTATTTATGGGGATAATTTGTTCACCCAGGCAGTACTGACCTGTTATTGGATCTAGACTGACTCCGGCAATCAGCACCACATTTCCTGTCATGGGGTCCAACATGGGAGAGCCCACCTGGATGGGCTGGGGCAGTCGGGTGAGGGGGCACACATGCACACCTCCCAGGGGGTACACCAGCCCAGTCTGAGGGTGGATGGTCACAGCTAAAATGGGCACCAGGACGCCTGTGTCAGGGTCACACATGGGTCTCCCTAGCAGCAGTCTTTGTCCAGGGCGGAGGCCTCTCAGTTGGGTGGTCACGGGCTGGGCTGAATGGCGGGAGAGGGGGTATGGCACAAACGGCAGGAGGGGAAACTCCCACTTTCTCATATCCCCTGATAACAAGGAGCAGGACATTTTTAAGTATCTACAACCTTGTCTAAATCATACATTTGGATTTGAGTGAATCTAAATCACTACTATTCCTTTAAAAAGTGAGAGTGAATTGTTTGTGTTTTGTACGTAAACTTACAAAGTTAAAGTGCATTACAAAGTCGTAATGCATGTACTATCGATCTCTAGTTGTGGTTACCACACAGCACTCTTGACTCACCTGTACATGAGTCTGTTGTGAAGACTAGGATAGCGCTGGCTGGGTCATAGCCCACGTTGCCAGCTACGGGCAGCAGTCTGCCAGTCTGAGGGTGGAGGAAGAAGTCAGGGGGCACTGGCATACTGTGCCCGCTGGCCAGGAGCATGTGGGTGTGGGGTTTCGGTAGTATGAGACCTGTGACAGAGTCTGTTTGGACCGCTCCACAGGCACGCACTGACCCGTCAGGGGCTGGAAGAAATGAAGTTGGAAAATAATTTGATCCACCTCATAGGAAGCAATATGTCAAACTTTATAACAATATTTCAGTAAATCTGACTTAAGTCTCTTACCACAGCCAATGTGTCTATGAAGCAAAATTCATCTGACTGGAACATAGGCTGATTTGCATTATACGTATATTGTCCCATTGACAAAAACATAACATCTTTCTACCACAAGGTGGTGTCATTTCACTTGCTACAGCTTTGGAGTGAACGCAACACAAATCATGGTGACTCCTGTGTGTAACTACTATTTTTTTTAATCTTCATTCATATAAAATATGTATTTCTCTGAACTTCTCAAATTTAGCAGGGACAGATAATAGATTCTAGAATGACTGTTTATTGCAGTTGTGTGCCTGTACTGTAAGATACTGTATCTGTTATTTAATGATTAAGCATTCGGTTTCAAGCCTGGTGCAGTATGGTAAGAGGTCTCACCTATGATGTCCTCCTTGCTAAGGACTGAGCCAGTGTCGGGACACAGAAGTTTCGCCCCTGTGCCCTCTCCCAGGGTCGCCCATGCCCCCTGTCGTTGGCACTCCCCCGACACCTGCTCTGCCATCTCGGATGCCAGTGACGCCACCCTCTGAACAACACTGTATTAAAGATCATAGGGCCCAGAGTTTATTTCTGGTCAGGTAACATTGTCAGGCATTGGGAAAACTCAAGGTTCTAACTGTGTACCACAAAGCTCTCATCACAAAGCATAGCAAGGTCTATCTAACTTGGCTGTAGAGCTCCTGTTCTAAAGGGCTGCTGTATTCCTGATGTTTTTCATTTCTCCATTGTTGTTAATTGATCAGAATATAACTGCTGTTGAAGGCAAGGATAAACAAGCTCATCACCGAGCTATGGACCCTGGGACTGAACCCCCACCAGGCCCTGGTGGTAAGGGTAGGCAACAACTTTTCCTCCACGCTGACTCTCAACACGAGGGCTCCTCGGGTGTGTGCTTAGTCCCCTCCTGTCCTCCCTGTTCTCCCACAACTGCATGGCTTTGCATGACTCAAACACCATCATCAAGTTTGCTGACGACACAGAGGTGGTAGGCCTGGTCACCGATGGCGATGAGTCAGCCTACAGGGAGGAGGTCAGAGACTTAGCAGTGTGGTGCCAGGACAACAACCTCTCCCTCAACGTCAGTAAGACCAAGGAGCTGATTGTGGACTATAGGAGAAAGAGGGGAGAGCATGCCCCCATCCACATCGACGGGGTTGTTGTGGAGCAAGTCAAGAGCTTCAAGTTCCTTGGCGTCCACGTCATTAAGGACTTAACATGGACCACACACACCCACACAGTCGTGAAGTGGACACGACAGCTCCTCTTTCCCCCAGTAGGCAGAAAAGATTTGGCATGGGCCCTCAAATCCTCAAATGTCTACAGCTGCACCATCGAGAGCATCTTGACTGGCTGCATCACCGCTTGGTATGGCAATTTCACCACCCTTGACAGCAAAATGCTACAAAGGGTGGTGCGGACAGCCCAGTACATCACTGGGGATGAGCTCCCCACCATCCAGGACCTCTATATTAGGCAGTTTCAGAGGAAGGCCTGAAAAAAATGCCACCCAAGCCATAAACGGTTCTCTCTGCTACCATCCAGCAAACAAGCCATAAGACTACTAAAAAGCCAGACTGCTAAATCATCAATTAATGGTACACAAACGATCTGCACTGACCCTACTCACACTCACTAGACATGATATACACAACAAACAAACTCACTCACTCACACACACTACACTGTCACTCCCACACAAACCCCTGACACATTCACAAACACTACACAGCCGCATCCAACCCGGAAGCCAGCCGCACCAATGTGTCTGAGAAAACACCGTACACCTAGCGACCTAGCGACCTGGTTAGCGTGCACTTTTATGTGTTTAAAATGCCGACACAGCACACACACGCATACTCCCACACACACACACTTTCACAATCATCATTTGCTGTTGATACTCTGTTCTTTATTTTACAAATATTATCAATTCAGATGCCTAGTCACTTTACCCTGCCTTCATGTACATATCTACCTCAAATACCTCGTACTGATGCTCATTGATCTGGTACTGGTACTACTTGTACATACAGTGCCAGTCAAACGTTTGGACACTCCTACTCATTCAAGGGGTTTTCCTTTATATTCTTACTATTTTCTACATTGTAGAATAAGCCGCACTGCTTCTTAACACAGCGCGCATCCAACCCGGAAGCCAGCCGCACCAATGTGTCTGAGAAAACACCGTACACCTAGCGACCTGGTCAGCGTGCACTTTTATGTGTTTAAAATAGTTTGGTGAAATATGCATAAAAGGAGAGTAATGACCCATAATTATGCACCTTTTGGATAGTTGTTCTTCCAATTTTGACCATCATGATTTAGTTTCTACAAAGAAAATGTGTTGATCTTCTGGATTTTTTAAAAATTTTCTCTTTTGTTCGCTTTGACTCGAGAGAAGTATGGTTGAGTTAATCTTTTCGCAGGCAGTCGTGGTCTTTTGATGAATTTATTCATTTAGAAATTTTGACAGTATAATATAGTTTTGATGAATGTGTTTATGTTTTGAGTTTTGCAAAAGGCCACCGAGTTCTGTGTTTTTGTTTTGTAAAATGACAACCTTGGTACAAGACATGCTTGTACGGGATTGAGAAAAACTGTAATATTCTCATTAATACCCCTGGCCAATTAAAAACAGCTGTAGTTCAAAGCTCTTTCCAGAACACACAGGCATGACAGGAAGAGACAAGGGACACAGATTCAGACATTACTGTTGTGGGTGTTCATCCCAGAGAGGGTGGTCAGTGTTGTCCACTGCTTGGCCTAGTAGCCTCACACACTCCCTGAGATGGGCCCCGAAGGTCCTGTGCACCGTCTGCTGGGCCATCAGCTCTGTCCTCAGGACCCCGAGCTGACTGTCCAAGAGATGCCTGAGCTGCTGGGCCAGGGACCTACGTCGGATCACCTCCTGCTCCACCTGGTGGTGTTTAGTGGGAGAGATGGAGGCAACAGCGGATCACAGTGGCACATGACAATGCCCTCTTATGTCAACAGGGGGATAGCATCTGGTATTGCAGTACTTTACCTACCACAATGTTAGTATAGAATGCAATGCACGTGAAACAATGAGACCTGGGTCAAATACAAGGTGCACTTGATTTAGCTTGATGTTTGTACTTCGGGGACTATTTCATTAGCTCCGTTGGTGTTTGTACAGCGTATCATGTATTTGATTCAGGTCAGGGCAACACACACCTGCCTCCGCAGCCTCTCATAGCCCTCCCTGGTCTTCCCAACTGCAGACCAGCCCGGCTGCAGCTGGAGCCCCTTCAGCTTGTCCATCACCCCCTGATACAGGTCCTTCACCTGCACACACACAAACAAACACTGTAGAGCATAGCAAGTTTCTGTCTCCGAAACAGGGTTCACAAATAAAGTTTAGCCAGCTATCTAAACTTGTACTAATCATGGTCAAATGACCAACCAGGCATGCAGGGCACTTGGGCAGGGGCCCTGACCTCCAAATGTCGCTAGTTCAAATACCCGAGACAACAAGGTGAAAAATGTGCCGATGTGCACTTGGGCAAGGCACTTAACCCTAATTGCTCCAGGGTTGCCGTTGATAATGGCACACCTTGACTGTAACCCCTCTCTCCGAGGAATAAAGGACATGGCATAACTAATGGAAAAATGTGTAGAATTGCAGAAAATTCTTTTAAACTACAAAAATGTATTTCAACTCTATGGCAAAATGTGTATAATTGATGGAAATGAGCGATAAAACTGCACATTTGTCTCTGTGCCCCCATAACAAAATGAGTAGAATTGCATAAAATCTTTTATAAAATTGCTAAATCTTCTCTCCACCCCATGACAAAAATCTGTAGAATTGCAGCAAACTTATTTTAAAATGTCATTTTCTTCTCTCCGCTTAGGGCCCCAAAAAGGCTAGGACCGGCCCTGAATATGGTGAAAAACGGGTGTAACCCAAAAAAACACAAGCATTCCAATATGTCATACAATATGAGAAGACTATACAATATGACTGTCTCGATTTACTTGGACTTTGCGTTCGGGATATTTGAGGCTTGGGAAGGTGAGAGAGTGCGAGGTTTGGTGCGAGGTTTGGCTTACCTATAGAAATACATGTACATACAGTATATAAATGTCAAATAGCTGTGAGTTTGTGAGATCATGTTGCTCAATCTATAAAAATAAAAAATCTAATCCTATAGAGTTACATTATAATTCTACAATACTATTGTTATTCCATTTCTGCAAGGTTATACCTCTCCTCTGAGCTGGCTCAGTCTAGCGGTGACAGACACACTGTGTTTTAGTAGGATGCTGTAGAAGGTGTTAGTGCTGAAAGCCTCCAGGTCCACCTGATGCTCATAGTCCCAGAACTCATCTGCCTCCAAGTGCAGGGCTACCACAGAATGAAATAGAACACAGAATATATAGCATGACGTATGCACTTGCAAACCAAGGGCTGTGGATTTGATTCCCGCTGGCGCCACCCATATGTAAGTCACTTTGGACAAAAGCATTTGCTAAATCCCACTGGGAACAGACGTCAAGTCATCGTCTATTTCCACGTTGGTTTAATGTGGAAACAATGTTAATTCAACCAGTGTGTTCCCAATTAGTATTAATAAGCTAATAAAACAAGATACCTATTCAGGATTGAATGTTGAATAAGCATATATATATATATATATATATATATATATATATATATATATATATATATATATATATATAGTGTGTGTGTGTGTGTGTGTGTATATATATATATATGTGTATATATATGTGTGTATATATGAGGGCAACAAAGATAAATATTCAACAAGGGAGGTTATCCTGAATAGGTATCTTGTTTTATTAGTTTATTAATACTAGTAAGCCGAATACTAACTTGAGATCCATGCTCTTAACTCAAATTTAGTCTCAAATTGATACCCATGAATGATATACATGAAAGTCGGAGTTACGTGCACAGATCTCCAGTTAGGATGTGGCCCACTGTGACTAACTGATATCTGTATTCAGAGGCATGTGTTCATGAGTGTCAAAGGAAGCCAGGCTTTAGGGTATCATACTTTTCCTTCAATTCGCAAGAGGATGAATGAAACTCACCTGAAGCACCGCTACAGCTCGTTCATTCCCGTGAGGCTACAATATGTCGAGTTTACCCGGGAAGCTGTGAAGCGCTGGGGAAGCTGTGTGTGAAGCCAGCTATAGACTATTGCAAGATTGTGTTCATGAGTCTTTCATTAAATGCACATGTTTGCTGCTTTTCATTAAATCACGTATGGCTACAAATATTATATATACATTCCTTTAGGCCTTTAGGCCTATATACATTAGTTAATATGGGCAGAAGCATAGGCCCACCCACTTGGGAACCAGGCTCACCCACTGGGGAGCCAGACCCAGCCAGTTGGAATGAGTTTTTCCACACAAAAGGGCTTTATTACAGACATAAATACTCCTCAGCCCCATCTCATTGTGTTGTTGTCCTCTGGAGGCTAGCTAACTAGCTAAAACTGTCCCTTTCATAACTCAGGGATTTGGACTTGTGGGTTTTACTTAATTCTCCGTACTGGCCATTGATTTTAATGGCGATTCTGATCCAACCATAAAGTCATACTTTGTGCCCCTGGCCTGAGAGGATAGAAGTTCAATATGTAGCTAGTTGTAGTAGGCTAATGTTAACTAGCTAACATTGCCCATGAAAGGAAGTTAGGCTAGCAAGCTTTTTAGCCAGGTAGCCTATGACATCAAAAACTAAAAGCATAATGTATGACCGAGTTATAGACCGTTTCGTCTCATGGAAGAGAGGAGGATGGCATTGGTGTTTCTCTACAAACTGAGTGAGTCAACATGTTTTTCTACTTGCACGCAAGCATGCATACACAAATAAATCAGAACCATGGACAGCCACATCATATTTAGCTTATGTTGATTGGACTAAATTGTTTTTGGTATCACTGTATTAGACTAGGTGATTTGATTATGTTGAAATATTGAAGTTGAAATGGTGCTGGAATAGTGGAAGCAGCTCCTGTTTCCTTGCAACTTGCGGTAACTCTCTGTGGTTCTAAATTAATAGTTGTTTAGTAGTCTGAAAATGTCGGAGACATTAACTTGCCTGACTATGCTGTAGGTAATGTAACTGTTTGTTACATGTCATATGCTTTGTGGACAGAGGTTGCTCTCTGGTTTTGTGATGAAACAAAGTTGTGGTTGACTTTATTCTGCCACTGTGTCTTCTTATTGTCTCGGCCTTAGGCCTATATATCACGGTAGCAAGGCACATATATCACGGTAGCAAGGTATAAGAACTACCTACCTATCTTTCCGATTTAGTCCTGCCGTACATACCTACACGTACGCTATGGTCACAAGACGCAGGCCTTGTTGTCCCTAGAATTTCTAAGCAAACAGCTGGAGGCAGGGCTTTCTCTTATAGAGCTCAATTTTTATGGAATGGTCTGCCTATCCATGTGAGAGACGCAGACTCGGTCTCAACCTTTAAGTCTTTATTGAAGACTCATCTCTTCAGTAGGTCCTATGAGTGTGGTCTGGCCCAGGAGTGTGAAGGTGAACGGAAAGGCACTGGAGCAAAGACCTGCCCTTGCTGTCTCTGCCTGGCCGGTTCCCCTCTCTCCACTGGGATTCTCTGCCTCAAACCCTATTACAGGGGCTGAGTCACTGGCTTACTAGGGCTCTTTCATACCGTCCCTAGGAGGGGTGCGTCACTTGAGTGGGTTGAGTCACTGATGTGATCTTCCTGTCTGGGTTGGCGCCCCCCCTTGGGTTGTGCCTTGGCGGAGGTCTTTGTGAGCTATACTAAGCCTTGTCTCAGGATGGTAAGTTGGTGGTTGAAGGTATCCCTCTAGTGGTGTGGGGGCTGTGCTTTGGCAAAGTGGGTGGGGTTATATCCTGCCTGTTTGGCCCTTTCTGGGGGTATCGTCGGACGGGGCCACAGTGTCTCCTGACCCCTCCTGCCTCAGCCTCCAGTATTTATGCTGTTATAGTTTGTGTCAGGGGGCTAGGGTCAGTCTGTTATATCTGGAGTATTTATCCTGTCTTATCCTATGTCCTGTGTGAATTTCAGTATGCTCTCTCTAATTCTCTCTCTCTAATTCTCTCTTTCTTTCTCACTTTCTCTCTCAGAGGACCTCAGAGGACCTGAGCCCTAGGACCATGCCTCGGGACTACCTGGCATGATGACTCCTTACTGTCCCCAGTCCACCTGGTCGTGCTGCTGCTCCAGTTTCAACTGTTCTGCCTGCGGCTATGGAACCCTGACCTGTTCACCGGACGTGCTACCTGTCCCAGACCTGCTGACTTCAACTCTCTAGAGACAGCAGGAGCGGTAGAGATACTCTGAATGATCGGCTATGAAAAGCCAACTGACATTTACTTCTGAGGTGCTAACCTGTTGCACCCTCTACAACCACAGTGATTGTTATTATTTGACCCTGCTCGTCATCTATGAACATTTGAACATCTTGGCCATGTTCTGTTATAATCTCCACCTGGCACAGCCAGAAGAGGACTGGCCACCCCTCATAGCCTCGTTCCTCTCTAGGTTTCTTCCTAGGTTCTGGCCTTTCTAGGGAGTTTTTCCTAGCCACTGTGCATCTACACCTGCATTGCTTGCTGTTTGGGGTTTTAGGCTGGGATTCTGTACAGCACTTTGTGACATCAGCTGATGTAAAAAGGGCTTTATAAATACATTTGATTGATTGGTTGATTGAACTAATAGGTTATACAGCAAACAATGCGATTATCACAACACATAGGTTGTAATATGGCTTTTTTTCTGGCTTGTCTTCCCCAGTGATTCTACCCACGCTACTGATATTACTGTAACATTGTGCCCCTATTGTACTGTCTTGCACTGATTGTCCTGTCTACAATATCATTCGTTCACATAAAACACATTTTCCATTCTATATTATGCTGAATCAGCTACTGAGCATATTTTTCTGTATACTGGTCTTGTTCTTACACCACTGCAGATTTCGTAGCAAATGTAAATTGAAAAAATATAAATTGCCAAAATATAAATATAACAAATCTAAGCGTATTTGGGCTGATTGTCCAACTTGATCAAGATGGTTTCAGTTGTAGTATGTGTGGCTGTTGATATTGCGTGAGCATGCACGTGAATGGTGGTATTTTGCAAGCACCACACCAGAGTGTGATTGGTTGTGGCTTTAGGGTGTCTAAGGGTCAGTCTCCCCATTGTGTAAACAGGGTTGTGTAAGGTAGTAAAGGGTACAGGTGTAAGCTGTTATACTATGGTCCGGTCCCTGGGAATGTTGTATAGTAAGGTGGTTGGGTAGCTTGCTTGCCTATGGGCTATGGTGGGTGAAGAGTGAGTAGGATATATTGTACTGTACCGGGCTGTATAGAGGCGTCTGTCATCCTGGCCTGGAGGTTTCTGTGGTACTTCTTTAATGTCGTCACCCTGGAACCCTTTGAGGCGTAGTCTTCCATGGGGTACTGGAGCTGGAGTGTACGGTACTGGGCTCTGGTGGCCACTTTCTCTGGCCAGCCATACTCCCGAAACAAGATCTACACATGGGAATACAAATCTGTCTGACTTGTGTGTAAAAACAGAACCTTTGCTTTACTAGAATCTTAAAGGTAGTCAACAGCAGCTCGAGAAGCTTGTAGTCAAAAAGTCAAAACAGGAAATGAATTTGTCACCTGCTACAGAATCATAGTGTTCACAGAATGTCATCAATACAATAGAACAGTGAATACTCAGTGTCCTTGTACTTCCATTCTGGCTGCAATCAACAGATATGAAAATAATCCATAACATCCAGTATCCAGGTCTAGTGACCATCAACCCGCACCTTGAGTGTCACAAATAGAACACTGAACATCATGTGCAATACAGAAAGGAAAAATACAGTGGTGGAAAAGGTTCCCAAATGTCATACCTGAGTAAAAGTAAAGGTACCTTAACAGAAAATTACTCAAGTTAAAGTGATAGTCATCCATTAAAATAATACTTCAAATTGCTTATATTAAGCAAACCAGACGGCAGAAGTTTATTGTTTTTATGTTATTTTATGGATAGCCAGGGGCACACTACAACACAGAGACATCATTTACAAACAAAGCATTTGTGTTTAGTGAGTCCACCAGATCAGAGGCAGTGGGGATGACTAAGGATGTTCTCTTGATAAGTGCGTGAATTTGGCCATTTTCCTGTCCTACTAAACAGTCAAAATGTATTTTTGGGTGTCAGGGAAAAAGTACATTATTTTCATTAGGAATGTAGTGAAGTAAAAAATATAAAAGTACAGATAAACCCCCCCCCCCCCCCCCCCCCAAATACTTTAAAGTATTACTTACAGTATGTACTTTCCACCACTGCCCCACAGCAACCATTTTGACTATAGTAGCCCACACAGCTACACAGATGCACTTTCATGCTTGGTTTAGGACTGCATATACTGTATAAGCTTATAGAGACTCTAACTGATGTATAGAACAGTATTAAAATGATCAGCTTTGGTTTAGATACAAGCATCATGAAAGCTACAACACAACACATTTTAATCTGACTTTGTGAAAATCTGTTTTTTGAACCGAACTTGCTTACCACTTTTCGTTCTCTCTTTTTTTCCTAAATATTTGGTCACGTGTGTCACGTTCTGACCTTTATTTCCTTTGTTTTGTCATTATTTAGTATGGTCAGGGCGTGAGTTGGGGTGGGCAGTCTATGTTTGTTTTTCTATGATTTGGGTATTTCTATGTTTCGGCCTAGCATGGTTCTCAATCAGAGGCAGGTGTCATTAGTTGTCTCTGATTGAGAATCATACTTAGGTAGCCTGGGTTTCACTGTGTGTTTGTTCCTGTCTCTGTGTTTGCACCAGATAGGGCTGTTTAGGTTTTCACGGTTCTTGTTTTAGTTTGTGCATGTGGAGTTGCTTTATTAAAGAACCATGAATAGAAACCTTGCTGCATTTTGGTCCGCCTCTCCTTCACCGCAAGAAAACCGTTACAACGTGATTCATTTTATGTATAGTTTCCTAGAAAGAACGGGTGACTCAACTAACCCTTTGGCTCGACTGACCCCACTGTCAACTACGTTCTTAACTGTTACACATATGCATATTCTAAACTCAAATTTCCCAATTACACTTGCCAATAATGTTTATGGACGTGTGTGTGCGCTTGCGATCAAGGCATGCCTGTGAGGACGCATGTGTGTGTGCCTGTCAACGCCAAGAAGTGCTCTCACCAGCAGCGTCACACACAGGCTGAGGATGACCACAGCGCCAAGCAGCAGTCCTCCTGTCACCAACCAGTCAGGGCGTAAAAGCAGGTGTCGTCTCTTGGCGATGCCCATTCTTATCACATGATAGGGGACAGTGGGGAAGAACGGTCCAGCCTCATAGCACTGTCCACCTGCTGGCATTACCCTCACATACTGTGAGGAGCAGAGGAGCACGTGAGCATATTGGCTTTAGATACTGGGAAGGCTTTCACTTTTATCAGTTCAAAGTTACTCCATAACACAATAAAAGAAAAACGAAGAGGAGCAGCGCATTACTATACAACGATTGTATATTTCACCCATTTTGTTCACTGGGTAAGAACCTCTAAGGCCATGTTTGAGCAAACAGGGTAATACCATGTGTTTGTATTGATGATCGCTGAGTTTGAAGGCGTACACCCCAGGCTGAGTGAAGACTAATGAGAAGAGTGTCGGTGGTGTCCTGGCCAGTGTCAGGTCCTCAGCCAGCCGCCTCAGAGGACCCCAGTCAAAGTCACGGTTGGTATTGTACAGGTTCTCTCTGGACAACAAGACAGGAAGTTTGAAGCTCAGTAGAAAAAAAGGATAAAGAAAAACAGTTCATAGAAAGATACCCAAAGGCCAAAATAATTGTTGCAGATAGTGTATTTTCCGTAATGCTTTCAGGAGTGCGTTGGATCTGCAACAGCACCCTGTCCCAGATGAAGAGGTTTGACATTTTATAAAACATATCTTGAAGTCCTATGCAAATTAAAAACGAATTTCAGAAAGCAAAGTGTAGAAAATCCACTGTCAGGAGCACAGTTTGATTGACTTACACGTCATACTGAGGGTAATGTTGTCTGGTGACAGTGAAGAGCAGTGTGTCCCGTAGGTGTAGACATGCAGTAGGGTTCAGAATCCCCACAGAGCTGGAGTTCATGGTTCCTCCCCAGGTGGTTGCTCTGCTGGACCAATCAGACCCAGCCCCTCCTTCCTCTCTGACACCAGAGTCACCTGGTAGAAAATAGTAATGGAGGGATGGATGGTTGAATTAATGAATGAAAAAATTAACAAACGAACAAAGAAACAAACAGAGGAATGGATGGATGGATTAATGAATTAATCACAGAGATAATATTTTATCAGTAAGTGTGTTGGGACAGTAAAATTAGGATAACATGTACAGTGTCATGAAAAAGTATTTGCCCCATTTCTGATTTTCTCTTATTTTGCATATTTTTTTATACTGAATGTTATCAGATCTTCAACCAAAACCTAATATTAGATAAAGGGAACCTGACTTTACAAATAACAAAAAATATGCCTGGCAAAAACCAAACACTGCATTCCACAGTAAGAACCTTATACCAATGGTCAAGCATGGAGGTGGTAGTGTGATGGTTTGGGGACGCTTTGCTGCCTCAGGACCTGCACAACTTTTTTTCATAGAAGGAACCATGAATTTTGCACCAGAGAAATATACAGGTGAATGTCAGGCCATCCATCTGTGAGCTGAAGCTGAAATGTAGCTGGATCATGCAGCAAGACAATGATCCCAAAACACACAATCATGTCTACACGAAATGGCTAAAATGCAGCAAATTTGAAGTTTTGGAATGACCTAGTCAAAGTCCAGACTTAATCCCAATTGAGATGTTGTGACTTGAAACGAGAAGTTCGTGCTTGAAAACCCACAAATGTCACTGAGTTACCACAGTTCTGCCTGGAGGAGTGGGCCAAAATTCCTCCACAGCGATGTGAGAGACTGATCAACAACTACAGGAAGCGTGTGGTTGGAGTCACTGCAGGGGCAATTACTTTTTCAAACCGGGGCATTGGGTGTTGCATAACTTTTACGAAATAAATTCAATAAATATTTATTGTCGTGTTATTTGTCCACTCAGGTCCCCTTTATCTAATATTAGGTTTTGGTTGCAGATCTGACAACATTCACTCTAAAAAAATATGCAAAAGAAGGGAAAATACTTTTTCACAGCACTGTAGTTTTTTTTTATCATTCTCTGATGATAGGTAACCTGTAGAGATGTGCATTCCCATGCTTTTCTCTGGAAATAACTTCCGAATCTCCGCTGGGACGTCATTGAGGAGACCAAGGAACCCTGCATCTTTAAAAAAGCCGACACACACAAAGATAGCCATTGTTATTATTGGTCCTACCATGTATTAAGGGCCTATTGTAACTGGGCCCACACTGTATCCGAGGAGCTCACCATTTGTTTGCACTGTGTACACAGGAAGGGAGACATTGTGGCGACCGTCACACTGCAAGGTCCCCTGGGAGTCCCAGCGTTTGAACACGGTCTCCAGCAACACACTCCCGGAGACGCTCACCTGTTAGAGAAAACACTGGACCGTTTACTCATAACTATGTCAGGTTGTTACTCTATGTGGCTGTCTATGATGTCCAAGCATATGATATCCAAGTATGTGATTTCCAAGTTTATTCAGTTCATCTTCCGTACATTGTCTGTGATTGTACAAGCTAAGTTTTAACTCAAGCTAGTGTACTGTATACCCATAGATTTTCAATAAAATGGTCCTATGGATGTTGGTTGGAGATAAGGGGACAGGATCAAGTGTTTGTAATTGAAGAGTTTCATTCCAAAATGCTATATATCCATGTTCAGAAATGTTGGTACATTTTATGTTTTTGTTTAAAGAAATTATAAAAGAGATTAGTGTGTTTTTTCAATATCTAATCATGGCATGGGGTTGTTCAATGACAGACATCGCTTGATGGTTTTACTTCAGAGAGACAAATAATTGTACCTGTGTGTGTGTATCAAATCCACATTTTTATTGGTCGCATACATGTATGCTGCCTTGTGTGTGTGTGTGTGTGTGTGCGTGTGCGTGTGTGTGTGTGTGTGTGGTGCCTTGTGTGTGCGTGTGTGTGCGTGTGCGTGTGCTTGTGTGTGTGTGTGTGTGCGTGTGCGTGTGCGTGTGCGTGTGTGGTGCCTTGTGTGAGTATGTGCACATAATGTGTTTGCCATACAACTCTTCACCTACACATGCTCAAGTCATCATAGCTTACCTGGCCTTCAGAGTTGCTATATACCAGCTGCAAGTCTACGGCAGCACACACTAAATGCAGTGCCAGCTTTGGCCTGCTCCTACACCAGCCCCCACACACAGCCCTCTCTGGGGGTTCCCTGCACAGACACAGGCCCAGAGCTCCATCAAAGCCCTGGTAGTCCCCTGGAGAGAGACACACCTGGGAGAGGAAGAGAGTAACACTTGGGATCTGTTGACCTAGGAAAAGGCTGGGACTGAGCGGCAGCCAGTCAAGGGAAAAAGGTTACACATTACGTTGGACTCCATTATGTATATAAACCCTGGATTGCTGACGCTATATATGGGCCAATGATAGAATAATAGAATGAACGTGGCAAAAACGAATGTAGACATTAATAAATGCATTTTCGATGGTTTCCAAAATATTTTTTACAATGGTGGGGGAGTGCGAAGATAGAGGCGCAGTGGCTTCAAAACAGTCACGTAGTGCAGGGGTTCCCAAACTGTTTTACTCAGGCCCCTCTTCTAGCATTGGGGAACATGGGCACAAGCACTGTTCACACCCTCATGTTGGTGAAGAGAACATTTTGCAGGTTTAAAAGCTTATTTTCTAGCAATTCTATACATTTTGCCATGTCTAATGTGTATTCATGTGATATTTGAGTGTCTCAAGCATTACAACACAATCTATGGGATAAAAAAAACCTAGCTAAAAATTGTTAGCCTACAATGGCTAGTTGATCTTGACATTTCTGACAAGTTATAAACAGCTCTCTAAGATACAGTATGCAATGACTGACAAGGAAAGCAGATTATGGAGTACAACATTTCAAAATTGCATCTTGTGCATTCTACTGTTACAACTTTCAAGAGTAAGTTGAAAGCTGGACTGATTTCTTAAAAAACATTTTTTTTTTTTTACTCGTGACCGCGAGCCCCCAGTTTGGGATCCACAGATCTATTGTATATGTAAATGATTGGTTGGACTAGCACAGAGTAGACACCCATGTTGCCACAGTTCCATCTGTACATTGTCTATGATTGTACACAGAATAGAATGTACCAATGGAAACAGTTTCCATGGTTTTTGCATGCATGTCTTGGTAAAGCAAATTGTGTTATCAAAAAAGTACTATCAACACACCTGTACTGCACACAGTACTTTGTTCAATGAACTACAGTACGTAGAGTTTCTGTGTGTGTGTGTGTGTGCGTGTGCGTGTGCGTGTGCGTGTGTGCATGGTGTGTGTGTGCATGCATGGGTGAGTTATCTTCTCCTAACCTGCTGGGTACAGTGCTGTGCCCACTGCTGCCTGTCCAGACAGGTTCCATGTTGTGTCCTCGCTCTCCCATCTCTACAAATATCATAGACACTGTGCAAACAAGTGTCCCCTTGGCCCATGAGGCGGTACCCTAGGGCACAGGGGCAGTGCCCATCACTGGCCTAAATTGGCACGTGCACACACACCCACACACACATACCAACACACACACATCACACACAAACACATACACACAAACACACACATGCACACAAATAGACATTAGACCTTTTGCAAAACTCGTTTGACTCAAAGCACACACACTGGACTCTCCCCACGCACTTGTTTACGAAGCATGTGACAAATACAATTGGATTTTGACTTGATTTGACATTAAAACGCTTAGATCAACACCCAATACCTGGAAGTCATTCAGAGTACCTAGAGTAATTTCCCCTTTGAACATGAGCTGCTGAGTGGAAGGCTCAACAGTCACTGGGTGACTGACGCGGATGGAAATTAGACTCTGGCTATGTTGAAACTTGATATGAAACATTCTGAGCCGCGGGCTACAGATTGAACCCATGAACCAAGTGGATATACTGTATATTGTGTTAACTGTTCTTGCATGCAACCTGTGTGCCTGATACTACGGAAGACGGACAGGACAGAGTCATTGATACACAATACAAAACATAAAAGAAGGGCTTTGCACCCACACATGCAAGCAAGCACACACACACACACACACACACACACACACACACACACACACACACACACACACACACACACACACACACACACACACACAAGAACATACGTAAACACACACACACAAACACACATACACACACCTGGAAGGTTTGCCCTTCTCCAAGACACACACATCTGTCCTGGCCAGGTAGGGGCTGCTGTGCCCAGGCTCCACAGGGTATGCCTGAGGTCAGAGCAGGTCGCGGACAGTAGTGGTTGATTGGGCAGCTGAGACAGCTGTCCATGGAACTAGCACCAACCGTCGGCCCAAATGTACCCTTCGGACATGGCACTGGTGTGGGACTTCCCACTGGACAATAGTATCCTGTTTGAATAAATAGAGTTTTACCACAAAATGGTAGTGGTAGTGTACCACCAAGGGTTTTCATGCGCTGTCACAAGGTGGCATAGTCAGGTTTTGTCTCTCATGCCACACACAGCTAAAACACAATAGCCTCACAATAGGACCATAATTATTGTCAGGTCTATCTAAGCATGCAGAGACATACAGTGTGTCTACCTTGCTCACAAAATGGCCTCTCCATCTCCCTGGTTTCCACAGTTCTGTTGTGGCCATACACAGTGTGCTCCTCCACGAAGACATACAGGCACCAAAACAGCAGGGTTGGCCGCCTGCATACTCCTGGCCCTACCTTCCTTAGCATCCTCCCGGTCCTGGACGATCTTGCTACTGCTGTCCCAGACTCAGTGGGGGACTGGAGACCAGCACTTTCCCTGGCCTACTGAATAATTGATGAGGCCTGCGAGGTAGGGTAACATGGGAGGCTGGTGGGTTGAAAATGGCAACCCTATGCATCCAGGTCAGATTACAGGCTTTGTTCATATCAATCCTACCAATGAACTGATATTGAACAGATTGTGATTTGGCTCCCGTCACATCATCACCACTTTGCTTTACGGTTCATTGCAATTCTCCCAAAATTCTAGGAATGTACTATTGATTTGAATTGGATGTTTAGAATTAGCAAATTGTTTTTCAGGGGGCTTCTGTTTGCCGTGTTGCCAGGTCAAAGAATGGTCGTGAGAAATGAATACCTTGTTTTGCTGCTTATCCAGTCAAACTTTGTCCTGTGTACTGAAAGGCTGCCAGCTTGTGTTCAAAATCCAAGGTAACATCTTCACCCTTTGCTTCCTCATGATAACGGGCCTGTCCTGGCTTTTATCAAGTGGTACACATACGCATACACATGTACTAAATCAATACCACATACCAAATAAATATCAATGGAAAAAAGTAGCAGTTTGAATATAGGTCAACCGCCTAGAATCCACAATACAGAACTAAAATGTATAATGCAAAGCTGTGTGTGTGTGTGTGTGTGTGTGTGTGTGTGTGTGTGTGTGTGTGTGTGTGTGTGTGCGTGCGTGCGTGCGTGCGTGCGTGCGTGCGTGCGTGTGTGTGTGCGTGTGTGTGTGTGTGAATACACTTGAGTGTGTGCCTGGGATGTGTAATATTTTATTTCATTTATTTAACCTTTATTTAACTAGGCAAGTCAGTTAAGAACAAATTCTTACTTACAATGACGACCTACCAAAATGCAAAAGGCCTCCGACGGGGACGGGGGCTGGGATTAAAAATACAAATAAAGAGAGACCTAAGAAAACAATATACAGTGCCTTGCGAAAGTATTCGGCCCCCTTGAACTTTGCGACCTTTTGCCACATTTCAGGCTTCAAACATAAAGATATAAAACTGCATTTTTTTGTGAAGAATCAACAACAAGTGGGACACAATCATGAAGTGGAACGACATTTATTGGATATTTCAAACTTTTTTAACAAATCAAAAACTGAAAAATTGGGCGTGCAAAATTATTCAGCCCCCTTAAGTTAATACTTTGTAGCGCCACCTTTTGCTGCGATTACAGCTGTAAGTCAACACATGACAACACAGCATGGTAGCAACACAACATGACAACAACATGGTAGCAACAGAACATGGAAGCAGCACAACATGGTAGCAGCACAAAACAGGGTCCAAAAATATTGGCACAGACAACTGCACAAAGGGCAAGAAGGTAGAGACAACAATATATCACGCAAAGCAGCCACAACTGTCAGTAAGAGTGTCCATGATTGAGTCTTTGAATGAAGAGATTGAGATCAAACTGTCCAGTTTGAGTGTTTGTTGCAGCTTGTTCCAGTCGCTAGCTGCAGCGAACTGAAAAGACGAGCGACCCAGGGATGTGTGTACTTTGGGGACCTTTAACAAAATGTGACTGGCAGAACGGGTGTTGTATGTGGAGGATGAGGGCTGCAGGAGATATCTCAGATAGGGGGGAGTGAAGCCTAAGAGGGTTTTATAAATAAGCATCAACCAGTGGGTCTTGCGACTGGTATACAGAGATGACCAGTTTACAGAAGAGTATAGAGTGCAGTGGTGTGTCCTATAAGGTGTCACGCCCTGATCTGTTTCACCTGTCCTTGTGATTGTCTCCACCCCCCTCCAGGTGTTGCCCATCTTCCCCATTATCCCCTGTGTATTTATACCTGTGTTCTCTGTTTATCTGTTGCCAGTTTGTCTTGTTTGTTAAGTCAACCAGCGGTTTTCTCAGCTCCTGCCTCCCAGTCGCTCTTTTTCTCGCCCTCCTGGTTTTGATCCTTCCCGGTCCAGACTCTGAGCCCACCTGCCTGACCACTCTGCCTGAGCCTACCTGCCGTCCTGTACCGTTGCCCCTACTCTGGATTACCGACCTCTGCCTGACCTGAGCCTGCCTGCCGTCCTGTACCTATGACCCACTACTCTGGATTATCGACCCCTGCCTGTCGTTTGCCTGTTGCTGTAATAAGGAGCATTGGAAAAACTGATGGCCGAATGGCAGAGAACATCTAGTTACTTGAAAGCACCCTCACCTGCCGATCTATAAATTACGTCACCATAATCTAGCATGGGTAGGATGGTCATCTGAATCAGGGTTAGTTTGGGTGAAAGAGGAGCTATTACGATAGAGGAAACCAAGTCTAGATTCAACCTTAGCCTGCATCTTTGATATGTGCTGAGAGAAGGACAGTGTACCGTCTATGCATACTCCCAAGTACTTCTGAGGTTACTACCTCAAGCTCTAAACCCTCAGAGGTAGAAATCACTCCTGTGGGGAGAGAGGCATTCTTCTTACCAAACCACATGATCTTTGTTTTGGAGGTGTTCAGAACAAGGTTAAGGGCAGAGAAGGCTTGTTGGACACTAAGAAAGCTTTGTTGTAGAGCATTTAACACAAAATCCAGGAAGGGGCTAGCTGAGTATAAGACTTGTATCATATAAATGGATGAGATAGCTTCCTACTGCCTGAGCTATGTTGTTGATGTAAATTGAGAAGAGCGTGGGACCTAGGATCGAGCCTTGGTGTACACCCTTGGTGACAGGCAGTGGCTGAGACAGCAGATGTTTTGACTTCATTCACCACACTCTTTGAGAAACCAAGCCAAAGACCCCTCAGACACCAACACTCCTTAGAATGGAATGGTCTACCGTATCAAAAGCTTTGGCCAAGTCAATAAAAATAGCAGTAGAACATTGCTTAGAATCAAGGGCAATGGTGACATCATTGAGGACCTTTAAGGTTGCAATGACACATCCATAACCTGAGCGGAATCCAGATTGCATACCAGAGAGAATAATAGAGACATCAAGAAAGCCAGTCAGTTGATTATTGACAAGTTTTTCCAACACTTTGGATAAACAGAGCAAAATAGAATTAGACCTGTAACAGATAGGATCAGCTTGATCTCCCCCTTTAAATAAAGGATGGACTGTGGCTGTCTTCCAAGCAAAGGGAACCTCCCCAGAGAGGAGAGACAGGTTAAAAAGGTCAGAGATAGGCTTGGCAATTACAGGGGCAGCAACCTTAAAGAAGAAAGGGTCTAAACCATCTGACGCAGATGTTTTTTGGGGGTTAAGTTTAAGGAGCTCCTTTAGCACCTCGGACTCAGTGACCGCCTGCAGGGAGAAACTTTGTAGCAGGGTAGGGGGAAAAGAGGGAGGAGCATCAGGGCTAGTCGCATTAGACCCACAGAGACAGAACTGGTTCTTAAAGTAACTAACTTTGGCCTTCCGGATAGCCTGAGTGCACTCATTTCTCATTTGACTGAACGAGAGCCAGTCAGGCTGAGTATGCGCGTGCCGAGCCTTTCGCCAAATGCAATTCTTGAGTAACTCTGCCAGATCACGGTCAAACGTTTTACTTCTCGTTTTCTTTATCTAATAACCTGCAGTATGTTCAGAAGTCAACCTTCTGCACAAGCATAAGCAGGTGGCCTTAATCCACCGCTGGTGGTTCCCCCTCCCTAGATAGCATGTGAACAAGTCATAAGTGATGGCAATAAAAAAGTTGAATTAAAGGAAATTAGATTTAAAAATGCTAGATCCTCTCCGCCTCATTGCAAAATGTCAATATTGACACATTGCCCAATGGCAATATGTGTAGAATTGCAGGACATTTGCTTTAAAAAAATGTGTTTTCTCTTTGGCCTATGGCGAAATGTGTAGAATTAGTTGTTTCCCCGCCTTGCTCAGACCTTGCGATACGCTGTTCTCCACTCTCGAGGACATTTCACATAATATATTTTTCCAATTTATTTTTTAAAGAAGAATGGACTTTGGCTACATGGAATAACCTACATAATTCACCACAGAAGCTCTGGACTATGCCCTGTCAATGACAATGCCCTGTCAATGACAACTAGCTAGTTACCTAAGAGAGTTGTGGTGACCTTTCACACACATACAAGCAGGATGAGATGAGTGAAGGATGTGACCTGGCTGCAGTCAATGGTTAAACCTTCTGTGTTGACGTGATGGCTGCAGATCAAATCAAATCAAATCTTATTTGTCACATACACATGGTTAGCAGATGTTAGTGCGAGTGTAGCAAAATGCTTGTGCTTCTAGTTCCGACAATGCAGTAATAACCAACGAGTAATCTAACCTAACAATATAACAACAGCTACCTTATACACACAAGTGTAAAGGGATGAAGAATATGTACATAAAGATATAGGAATGAGTGATGGTACAGAACGGCATAGGCAAGATGCAGTGGATGGTATCGAGTACAGTATATACACATCAGATGAGTAATGTAAGGTATGTGAACATATAAAAGTGGCATTGTTTAAAGTGGCTAGTGATACACGTATTACATAAAGATGGCAAGATGCAGTAGATGGTATAGAGTACAGTATATACATATGAGATGAGTAATGTAGGATTATGTAAACATTATATTAAGTGGCATTGTTTAAAGTGGCTAGTGATACATTTTTTACATCGGTTAGTGCGAGTAGTATGAGATCATGGACATTATGACTTGTTATACTCATTCATATATAAAATATGTATGACTCGTATAGAGATATTGCAACAGATGAGCTCAAACGAGGTGAGAGTAATATAGATCGGTGGGTTGTTATCCAATAAAACCAATATATGCACAACGTTGAGGCAAAACAGACAGGCTTGGCTTACAATCAAAGGAATGCTGACCAGTGGAGGCTGCTGAGGGGAGGACGACTCATAATAACAACTGGAACGGAGCAAATGGAATGGCATCAAACACATGGAATCCATAGCTGTGTTCGAATACTCATACTAACCGCACTAACCGTAATAGTTGTGACGTATTTTGAGTATACTTTCAGGGCCCATAATGCCATTCTTTAAAAAAAGGGTCGAGGCTTCACAACGTTTTAAGATTTGGAGAAAATGGCAAAAAAATATGCAGCCTGAAGTCCAACGAGAGCGGATACCAATTAATTGCTTTAACTAATTATGACAAATGTTCAGAAAATGTTGAGCAATGTAATAAAGTAATGACTTTTCCAATAAATTAACTTACACATTATGTTGCCTGAATATGGCCGGTGTCAGTAAATGTCGTCAAAAAAGCGTAATTAAATTGTTGCCAGCAGCACAGTTACAATCACCAATGCTCTGGACAACATGAAAACAGCCTAACCAGCTCTGCTAGGGCGAGTAATCATCAGATCATCAGAGTGAGGTGTTCTCTCATTTGCGTCTGGAAGTAGCTAGCAAGTTAGCCAGTTAGCTTGGGTACTTGACTGTCGTTGTGCGCTCTGAACAGTCCGAGAATGAAACAATCTGAATTTACAAACAGACAATCTGACAATGCTCTGAATTTACGAACGCCCAGAGCGCACTCTGAGCACACTTTGGCACTCCAGATTGAATTGAATAATACACCTGAAGTCGTAAAATGTCTATCTAGTAATTTGTTAGGCTATCAAGCTAGCAAGAGGTTGCGTAGCAACAGCATCAACTTCCGGTAGACAGGCAAAGCTCTAATACGCTCAAATGAAAGGATACCGTTAGTTTACAGTATACTAAAATAAACGAATAGTATGTACTCATTAAGTATGTAGTATATAGTATGTTAGTATTTGAACACAGCTCATGTTTGATGTATTTGATACCATTCCACCTATTCCGCTCCACCCATTACCACGAGCCCATTCTCCCCAAGGTGCCACCAAACTCCTGTGATACTGACAACATGTAAACTATATTTAGTCGGGCCTCCCGGGTGGCGCACGACCGGGAGGTCCGGGAGGTCCGTGGGGCGACCGGGAGGTCCGTGGGGCGACGCACAATTAGCCTAGCGTCGTCCGGGTTAGGGAGGGTTTGGCCGGTAGGGATATCCTTGTCTCATCGCGCACCAGCGACTCCTGTGGCGGGCCGGGTGCAGTGCACGCTAACCAAGGTTGCCAGGCGCACTGTGTTTCCTCCCGACACATTGGTGCGTCTGGCTTCCGGGTTGAATGCGTGCTGAGTTAAGAAGCAGTGCGGCTTGGTTGGGTTGTGTATCGGAGGAGGCATGACTTTCAACCTTCCTCTCTCCCGAGCCCGTACGGGAGTTGTAGCGATGAGACAAGATAGTAGCTACTAACAATTGGATACCACAAAATTGGGTAAAATAAAAATAAAAATAGTCTGCAAATGTTTATTGAAAACATATATACATATGCCCAGTAAGCACTTGTTGTCTCTCAAATACATTGTTACAGTTGTTGGTTACATAGCTAGCTAATTTTAGCCATATTAGCACAGACGTGAGAAGTGTAAAAACATGTCAAAACAAGATACAATAAGAACAATAAGATCCGGCATTTTTTATGCACTTGTGAGGATGTAGTTTGAGTTTTAACAGGTTGATTATGTCTCAAAAAGGCTACATTCACAAACAATAAGACTAGTCTGTGAATGTAGCCTACTGCCTCCACCCACCATGATCCTGAGTGTTCCATTAAGTAATCCAGAATTGATTAGAGAACTCTAGTCAGATGGAAACCAAGTTCAGCCGGAACCTGATAATATATACTACCATTGTTTTCATAGGAGGAGCGGATAGTGTGAGTTCTTTGACAGAAGTCTATTTTCCATGTCTGTGTACTCTTCGTGTACCCGAGACTGAGGGGATTCAAGCCAAAATCAAGAATTGTGTATAATAGTTTATAGAATGAACTGAATGAACTTCAGAATGGAGTTTTTCCAGGCTCACCCAGTTGTTGATTTGAGCCTCATGACAGGGACTGGCGGGAAGCAACCATTGAGCTTTAGCCTAGTTGGCTTCGGTATTCTATATCTGATAGTGTTGTTAAGGGCCTGTCACATGTTGCCCTCCCTTGTTTTTCCCCCAATTGGAAGCCAGCCCTTTTTGTATATATTTTATATTTATTTAGAGCTTGCAATGACCTTTATCCTCATTTGTGTACTTTACTCTGTTACATTATTTTCAATGGTTTGCTGTGCCTCTCCCTCCTTTTTTTATTTTCTGATTGATTTATTGTAGACTCTTCTCCCTTTTCTGGTCTTCTTGGATACTGACTTGGCCCAGGTCTGCCACACCTGGGCATGATTGAAATAACGAGCTACCACACTACTGAAAAGGGAGCTTGCAGCTCCAGTTTGGAGATTGAGTGGAAATGGAGTCCCTACAGAAAGCAAGAACAAAATGGTTGTCAGGAGTAGTACAGTATTATCGTAAGGAGCTGTATACTTGGAAAAAGGAGGAGGGGAAAAGAGAGGGAGAGGAGGTCTAAGAGAGAGAGAGAGGGAAGAATAGGGTGAGCTTTAGTTGGGTAAAAATTGTGGGAAAAAGGGAGATGGTTTGTTAAAGAATGGTGTGAAGTCTAAGCAGAGGGAGCTGAAGACAGGAGGATAGATGGAAGTGAATGAGGGTGACATATCGGAGGTGATAGATGTGGGGAAGTTATCGAAGACCGAGGTTTGCACTGAGGGTCAGGAAAAAGATGAGTCTGTGACAGTAGGAATGAAGTTTATGGAAAAAGTGGACTCTTGCCTTTTGGCTGATCTGTTTGTGGTTTCACGGTGGGTGAAAAAAGAGTTGGGTAAACAGAAGAGTCATTCTCTTCTTTTGAGTTTTGAAGTTGAGTCTTTGCCCGACAAAGTGAAGTTATGATGTATGAGTATCCTGTACAAGCGTATGTACCGACTCTATTACGATGTTACAGGTGTCAAGCTTATGGGAGCAGTGGAACAGACTGCAGGTATCTATTCCAAGTACAGAGTGAGGATGGCAGGAAGAGAAAGAAGAGCAGAAGCTATTTTTACAAGATTAAGGGTTAAATAAGACTTTAAATGTGATAGGAAAGCATCCAACAGGAAAGTGTGAGTATTGCCAGGAAATATAGATACTGGAGCATGTACTAATGCAGTGTGGGCAGTATGAGAGGGAAAGAGGCTGAGATCCAGTGTGAGGGAGAAGGGGGATACAGGAAATTAGTTTAAAGAGCTTACTAAGTAGAACATGATTAGATACTGTCTGAAATATATATAATTTAAGATTAACTGGGCTGGCATGTAGGCTTTAGTTTCTCTGGCCCACACTCGTACAGTGGGTGGTGGTAATGCACAATAATGTTGGATGCCGATTAAACCCCACTGAAGACCATTTAAAATCAAATGTTATTTGTCACATACACATGGTTAGCAGATGTTAATGTGAGTGTAGCGAAATGCTTGTGCTTCTAGTTCCGACAATGCAGTAATAACCAACAAGTAATCTAGCTAACAATTCCAAAACTACTACCTTATAGACACAAGTGTAAGGGGATAAAGAATATGTACATAAGGATATATGAATGAGTGATGATACAGAGCGGCATAGGCAAGATACAGTAGATGGTATTGAGTGCAGTATATACATATGAGATGAGTATGTAAACAAAGTGGCATAGTTAAAGTGGCTAGTGATACATGTATTACATAAAGATGCAGTAGATGATATAGAGTACAGTATATACATATTCATATGAGATGAATAATGTAGGGTATGTAAACATTATATTAGGTAGCATTGTTTAAAGTGGCTAGTGATATATTTCCCATCATTTCCCATCAATTCCCATTATTAAAGTGGCTGGAGTTGAGTCAGTGTGTTGGCAGCAGCCACTCAATGTTAGTGGTGGCTGTTTAACAGTCTGATGGCCTTGAGATAGAAGCTGTTTTTCAGTCTCTCGGTCCCAGCTTTGATGCACCTGTACTGACCTCGCCTTCTGGATGATAGCGGGGTGAACAGGCAGTGGCTCGGGTGGTTGCTGTCCTTGATGATCTTTATGGCCTTCCTGTGACATCGGGTGGTGTAGGTGTCCTGGAGGGCAGGTAGTTTGCCCCCGGTGATGCGTTGTGCAGACCTCACTACCCTCTGGAGGGCCTTACGGTTGTGGGCGGAGCAGTTGCCGCACCAGGCGGTGATACAGCCCGACAGGATGCTCTCGATTGTGCATCTGTAGAAGTTTGTGAGTGCTTTTGGTGACAAGACAAATTTCTTCAGCCTCCAGCCAGCCTACTTTGGGGACTGCTTCTGGAGGGAGAACACACCCATGCTAAATCCAGTGCTTAATTTGATCCGGCACCTCTAAATTTGGACAGTTTTGTTCCGGAACCCATTTGTCAGGATCCAGTACATCCTGTGGCATGAACAAAATATTTCTACTGTTTGCAATTCTAATCAAATTCGTTCAACTTGATGCCTCAAATTCTCCTGCCCCCTAAAATAACGCCATGTGAAACGGCCTAATATTCTAAGAATGGATTCATGTTGGTTCAGTCCAAGTTTATGGTTTGCGCAACATTGTAACCTATGAACAAGGTGTGGTCGTTGCTCTCCAGCGTTGCATTCATCATGCGTCAGGCCTGTATATACACTGCTCAAAAAAATAAAGGGAACACTAAAATAACACATCCTAGATCTGAATGAATGAAATATTCTTATTAAATACTTTTTTCTTTACATAGTTGAATGTGCTGACAACAAAATCACACAAAAATTATCAATGGAAATTAAATCTATCAACCCATCTGGAGGTCTGGATTTGGAGTCACACTCAAAATTAAAGAGGAAAACCACACTACAGACTGATCCAACTCTGATTTAATGTCCTTAAAACAAGTCAAAATGAGGCTCAGTAGTGTGTGTGGCCTCCACGTGCCTGTATGAACTCATTACAACGCCTGGGCATGCTCCTGATGAGGTGGCGGATGGTCTCCTCAGGGATCTCCTCCCAGACCTGGACTAAAGCATCCGCCAACTCCTGGACAGTCTGTGGTGCAACGTGGCGTTGGTGGATGGAGCGAGACATGATGTCCCAGATGTGCTCAATTGGATTCAGATCTGGGGAACGGGCAGGCCAGTCCATAGCATCAATGCCTTCCTCTTGCAGGAACTGCTGACACACTCCAGCCAGATGAGGAACCCAGGGCCAACCGCACCAGCATATGGTCTCACAAGGGGTCTGAGGATCTAATCTCGGTACCTAACGGCAGTCAGGCTACCTCTGGCGAGCACATGGAGGGCTGTGCGGCCCCCCAAAGAAATTCCACCCCACACCATGACTGACCCACCGCCAAACCTGTCATGCTGGAGGATGTTGCAGGCAGCAGAATGTTCTCCACGGCGGCTCCAGACTCTGTCACGTCTGTCACATATGCTCAGTGTGAGCCTGCTTTCATCTGTGAAGAGCACAGGGCGCCAGTGGGGAATTTGCCAATCTTGGTGTTCTCTGGCAAATGCCAAACGTCCTGCACGGTGTTGGGCTGTAAGCACAACCCCCACCTGTGGGCGTCGGGCCCTCATACCACCCTCATGGAGTCTGTTTCTGACCGTTTGAGCAGATACATGCACATTTGTGGCCTGCTGGAGGTCATTTTGCAGGGCTCTGGCATTGCTCCTCCTGCTCCTCCTTGCACAAAGGCGGAGGTAGCGGTCCTGCTGCTGGGTTGTTGCCCTCCTACGGCCTCCTCCACGTCTCCTGATGTACTGGCCTGTCTCCTGGTAGCGCCTCCATGCTCTGGACACTACGCTGACAGACACAGCAAACCTTCTTGCCACAGCTTGCATTGATGTGCCATCCTGGATGAGCTGCACTACCTGAGCCACTTGTGAGGGTGGTGGACTCCATCTCATGCTACCACTAGAGTGAAAGCACCGCCAGCATTTAAAAGTGACCAAAACATCAGCCAGGAAGCATAGGAACTGAGAACTGGTCTGTGGTCACCACCTGCAGAACCACTCCTTTACTGGGGGTGTCTTGCTAATTGCCTATAATTTCCACCTGTTGTCTATTCCATTTGCACAACAGCATGTGAAATGTATTGTCAATCAGTGCTGCTTCCTAAGTGGACATTACATTGTGTTGTTTAAGTGTACCCTTCATTTTTTTGAGCAGTGTATATTTTTTAAATAGCTTAACCTTGAATTGTGTGTAGCCCAATCACATGGCATGCAGTTGGGAACGTGTGGTAAATATCTCAGTGAACAGAGAAGACAAATCTGTCTTTAGGCTACTAAATATGTTATCAACTTCCAAATAGGCCCATTGAGCAAACAGCATTGTTTTGCACAAAGTAAAACCGAGGCTTTTGGCAGAGCGCGTCATTGGGTGAAACCGGAAAGCTGTTTTAAGACTATAATTTCCTCATGTTGTACGAGATCTCCACACACCTAGGCTACTAACGGATTCAAGACAAGGACGTTTTTATTGATCTCGGTTTGTCAGTCAAAGTAGCCTGTCATTTCGATAATTTGTGAGGTATTACAAATGGTTCTGCTGAAGTCTCAAATCATCTAAAATGATGTAGAACTGCATGAAATGCTCTATGATCTATGCTCTATGATCTATGCTCTATGATCTATGCTCTATCCCAGCACACAAAGCAATGATAATGCATGCAATGCTGTATTATAAAGGTGACATTTTTCATGCATACCTCAAAGCATGGAACATACCATGGGCTTGGTGCCACAGACACTTGTTGACAATGGACAAAGAGGAATGACTTGCAACCAACGACCAACAGACAAATGCTGGATGACTGACGGTGATGGCGAAGGCCGAGGACCTCCAGCATGGCGAGGACCTCCAGCAGCGTAGAGAGTATTTTGGGACTGTGCGTGTGAATAGTGTGAAGCCCCCTGATACTTTTGAAATAAAAAATTTAAAATGTCAACTATATAGCCTTGTCTGTGTGGTGGCCTGGGATCTCAGAGACCTGCAAGTTGACATACACTAAAAGTATGTGAACACCTGCTCGTCAAACATCTCATTCCAAAATCATGGGTATTAATATAGAGTTGATTCGGGCACTGATGTTAGGCGATTAGGCTCCAATTCATCCCAAATGTGTTCGTTGGGGTCAGGGCTCTGTGCAGGCCAGTCAAGTTCTTCCACACCGATCTCGACAAACCAATTCTGTATGGACCTCGCTTTGTGCACAGGGGCATTGTCATGCTGAAACAGGAAATGGCCTTCCTCAAAGTTTTGCCACAAAGAAGCATAGAATTGTCTAGAATGTCATTTGTATGCTGTAACGTTAAGATTTCCCTTCACTGGAACTAAGGGGCCTAGCCCGAACCAATAAAAACAGCCCCAGAACATTATTCCTCCTCCACAAACTTTACAGCTGGCACTATGCATTGGGACAGGAAGTGTTCTCCTAGACGTTTCCACTTCACAATAACAGCACTTAAGAGTTGACCAGGACAGCTCTAGCAGGGCAGAAATTTGACCAACTGACTTGTTGGAAAGGTGGCATCCTAAAATGTGGCCACTTTGAATGTCACTGAGCTCTTCCGTAAGGCCATTCTACTGCCAATGCTTTTCTATGGAGATTGCATGGCTGTGTGCTCAATTTTATACACCTGTCAGAAACGGGTGTGGCTGAAATAGCCTAATCCACTCATTTGAAGGGGTGTCCACATACTTTTGTGTGTATATATAGTGTACTTTTGGCCATGTAATGTACCTAAGGGGATACATTTAATAGTGCATTTAAATATAATTCAAGGTGTTGTTTTTTTTGTTGATAATTTGTCCCCATGGTAGTTGAATTGAATTAACTTTATGTCCTCTATTGACCCGCAAATATTGACCCTGTCACCCCACATGACTCCTTTCATGACCACAATGCTTTTACGATATTTCCCTTATTACAGGATGACATCATTTGAAATTCTTTAAACCGATGTCGCAAGGAATGTTGGAGCTTGTGCAGTCTGTGACAGGGAGTGTTTTTGTGCATTGTGTCGGGTGCTATTCGTTATCAACATGACCCTCCACGTGTTGTGTGTTGACACAGGCAGAGTTTAGGACAACCAATGATAAGAAGGACCCATCCCTTTATAAGCACGGTCTTGATGGAGAGTCATTCTGCCAAACCTAGTACATAGGTAAGGACAGGCCACTCTCTCACTTATTGATCTTGCGTTACTTCTGTTTTTTTGGTCTATTTAGTCTGAAAGTTCCTGTTAAAAATCCTAATTAATTTTCCCATTTCTCCTCAGTGTAAAAAACAACAACAAAAAAACATGCATCTCAAAGTAGTGATCTTCGCCTTGTCGTTTTTGACAACCACAGGTTTGTGCTTTCTTTCCTTTCCATTAAAAACATCATTGCATCTGCTATCGAATAGTGTTTATAATATAGAGCAGATGTCTTAAAGAGAATAATGGGATTTAAAATGTATCTTCTACTGTAGCATTCCCACTCCACCGTACCAGCAGAGAAGCATCACAGGCCCTACAGGACATAATGACCAATCAGGCTCATGAGAAGACAGACCTCAACAAGGATGTCAAGTATGTCCTCATACAATATATAACATAAATAATTGAATCATGAATCACAAATGCCTGTTTTCAGGTGAGCCTTTTAACAGCCTTCTAACGGTCAAATAAAGCCTTATAACAGTTCCATAACAGGTTTATAACGGTCTCTTAACAGATTTGTAATGGTATTATAACAGTATTTTAACAGCCTCATAACAGCCTTTATAACAATGCTTTAACTGATCCTGTATGTTAACAGTGGGATGTGGAAGAGCCATGTGGAGAGCAGCAACCTGTACACCCAGGACAGCCCCAACCCCATGGTGAGCGAGATCAGGCACAAGCTTACCCTGGAGTCCGAGAGGCTGCGCGCCCGCCTTCGCCAGGAGCTCGCTAAGTTGAGGGAGAGGCTCGCCGTGTACCCTGCCCACACCCAGTCCAGCGAGTCCACCCTGGCCAGCGTGAGAGATCGCCTGGCCCCACTGATCAAGCAGCTCCAGAGCGCCGGGAACAGCAACAGCCAGGAGCTGTGTAGCCACCTCAGGCTCTACTTTCAGGGATTGGAGGCTGCGGAAAGCCAGGCAGCGGCCGGACCCACCCTATACCTGGAGGCCGTGCAGTGGATCAGCCAGACCTTGGATGACAGCAGTGCCAAAATGACCTCCGTCATCCAGGACTTCAAAACCAAGACATCCAGCATGATCAGGGAGCTCAATGGTACCTTCCAGGGGGACTTCTGGCAGGAGGTGAACGTACGGCTGGGGCAGGAGGTGCAGGCGTTGAGTCTGGAGGTCCAGGGCAGGGTGGGGGTGCTGAAAGCAAAGCTGGTCCGTCTCCTGCTGGCTCCACACCCTCTCACGACAGAGGTGTTCACCAGCATGGAGCAGTTCTGCCAGAGTGCCACCTTACAGGACCAGTTGTTCTATGCCAGAATAGAGAAGCACCTTCTGGGGCAGGAGTCACAGGCTCAGAGCCCCAGCGAGCCGCCCTCTCCACGTCTGGGCTTATTGGAGGAGGACTTCTCTGCGAAACTAAGCGCTCTCCTCCAGGACATTCTGCACACTGTCCAGTAAAAGCAGAACAGAACTTTACTCATAGCAAAATGAGAGAGAAAGACATTTAAACTATATCGTTGTTTCTGCTCCTTGTGCTTATATATATATATATATATATATATATATATATATATCAACTCCTCTACCATTGTATATACAGTACAGTAAGTAATCCATGTATATTTATGTTTTTGCTGTTGTTTATTTCATGTGGATGATTGTAGTAAGGCATTTTATTTTGTCAACTGTAAATAAAGCTTGTGTGAAGTTTACAGTGTAAACGGCTAGTTCATATGCAGTACTTGTATTGTATTCTCATAAAAAAGAGACACCATTACACAACATTGAATTCATGTTAAACTTTATTTAGTATTTTTTTCCAATAATGTACAGAGCAGTAGTAGCAGGTCTGAAATTGGAGCATGATTGACACGAAAACTGGGTTGCGAAACCCCACCCACTTCGGTTACAAGTCAACTGTATTGAGTTCAGTATATATCAAAACAAAATCCCCAAAACCCATATCATATATTATATATATTATAGCATTGTGGAAGACTCTGTGCGTATATCTATGGAGTCGTAGGCAACGCTATTAATAGTAGTCAGATAAATGCCATAGTTAATATATCAGTTCCCACATTCCAGAATAATGATTCAAATTCAAAGAAGTATTTATGTTGCCTCATCTACTACACTATTGCTCAAGCGTTTAACATACTTTCAGAAATTCTTATATATTAGTACAAAAGGTGAAGTATTGTGATGGTTCAGGCGTTTACACATTTTCCTTCGTAACAGGTAATTGATATTGATTAACTTTATCTATGAACAAAAGGAGAATTAGACACTAGTGTCCACTTATTTTCTTAGAACACACTCAAGGTCTTCTAGTAGTTTTTGGCTACAAAATTAATGACATCACGAGAAATCTAAAACACACCCTATTAGGCAAAGCAGATTGGGCAGCTCGGAGGTGGACAGGTTGGTTGGTAGATGGTCATTGGCCAAGACACCTTTCAGTCAAAGGAGTGGGACAGACCGCCTGCCCAGTAGAACTTCTTGAGGACAAACCAGCTGCCAAGGACAAGCAGGGCTATGGCTGCAGTGCCAAAGAGGATCCCTACCACCAGCCCTGTGATGTTAACCCTGTCACCTCTTGACTGTACCCCTCCGCTGCCTGGATCACACAGAGGAAAAGTAGAGCATAGTTTTGGGCGTGCTTTAAATGACACGTTTATCCTCCCACCTAGACATATTCATTATTTGACACTTTAATTTAGCAAAAACATTTAACTCACTATATGCCAACGCAGCAGGTCTTTCCTCTGTAGGATAAACAACAGGGAGGGAAAACATATTATTCATTGAAATGGAATTTGAGTAGCAGTGGTACTAATAGCAATTATCTCTATAAACTCCAGTGAATGACGTGCTACCAGTGATCATTATTACTGAATATCAGAATCTCAGACATGATGTTGAACAAAATCGTTAATGGATGACTCCAGGTCTCACCATCTCTGCTAGTATAGAGTGGTCCCACAGAAACAGTGGCTGATTCCGCTGACTCGGATCCAAAAGGCTCCAGTGATCTCTTTCTCCTGCTATTGCAAGCCTGTAACAAAGACAAGTTCTTATGCTTATATGAACCATTTATGGCATTGCAGCAAATTCAGGGGATAGCGCCAACCGGAACTTAGCTTAACTTAGCCACTATACCAAGAGATCCGATCTCTTGACATGGTTACTGTGATGGGTCAAGGTCAACACTGTTTTATCGATGGTGCTAATTGTTAAGAACAAGATACTTTGAGAATGGTGTAGGTATGTGAACTCCACTTACATCAACCAGTTTCTGACACTTGCTGGGCTCACACAGTCGAAGGATGCAGTGCAGGAAGATACTGGACTTTTCCAGGTTGTTGTGTGTCACGAAGCGAAATGCCTCAAAGGAGAATCGGGAATTCTTGGAAATACCATTCTGTGTGACTGATGAGCGTGAATCAACAGTGCATCTGTGAATAAGGATTATAAGAAAACGCTTTGTCATTTTGCACATACTTATTATGGTCAATATTCTGGGCTGCAATTTATCATTCATATATCTCTATATTTGAAATTGATGAGAGGATGGTTTTTGTCAAACCCTGTGAAGAAGTCGTGCTTCTCATTATTTGACATGTTGTACGCTGATGGGGTTGCAAAGCAGTGGTCAAGTAAAAGATTAAAACTGTTGGAGGGAGGGAGGGAGGGAGGGAGGGAGGGAGGGAGAGTCATGTCAATTTTTTAGAAAAAGTGTGTACACCATTCACAATAATGAAAATATAGAATATACAAAATAAATATGAATATAATGGATATGGAAAACTACAATACAAAATACTGTACATGAAATGACCCAGTAGATATTTGACCCAGTAGATAAGTTAAGAGACAAAATGTTGACTTACTTCCCAGTGAGGTTGGTGGCCTTGACCTCCACATAAACCTTGGAACGCAATTCAAGTCCTGTCGGTGGAACCACCAATGGGTAACCATAATCAGTGTCCTACACAACAAACAGTAGAGAAGAGAAGGAGTTGTGAGGAAGATCACAGGTGAGATGTATTCTGTAAATATCCAAATCAAAAGACTAATAGTAGAGAGAAATAAGAGTAAATGAACACTTCATAATGTCGCTAAGATATAGCTACATTAATAATAACATTCTATAGGCAGGTACAGTGTACTTGAGATATTATATACTTCTCAGACAGCCCTGACCATTCATGGATGCTTTTTTTTTATACGTAAGGAATTGAATCCTGCACTCACGTTAAAAACACTCATACTCAAGGTGTTGATGAACGTGCCATTGTTGTCACTGGTGGCCACTGAGACTGACGACCTAAGATAGAGAGAGTGGGAGAGAGCTGGCGTTAGAGAAGAAGGAAAAAGTGTCAGTTGACCTGACGAAGATACCAGAATTAATTTGTAACCAAACCCCCCCCCCCCCCCCCCATCTATCTACATCTACGTAGCTACCTCACTAGCTATATAACCCAATTCACCCTCTGGGGATCAATAAAGTACATTTTTACTGATAACCAGTTAGAGGACCGAGACTCACGCTACAATCTGTGTGTTGTTGAGAAGGTACTCCAGCGGGTAGCGGCAGGAGAAGTGATAGTAGAGGTCCGTGGCGTAACTGATGATCCCCACAGAGGACTTGGGGGTGTTAAGGTAACCTGTGATGATGACCGACTGGATGCTGGAGAAAAAGTTGAAAGGACCAGAGGCATCCGGGGCCTCGTCCAAGATCTAGGCTCAATCAACACAATGACGGATTTAAGGAATTGATGACTGAAAGGGAAAGGGGTAATCTAGTCAGTTGTTGATGTAAGACCAATGAATGATAGATCAGTTATGCAGGATCCACACAATGACGGATCAGTGTAAGATCGTGAATGATTGGATTGATAGAGGATAAACACGTTGTTATTAGACAGTTAGCTAGTACACAAACACAGCCCATCAATATTAGGTTTGTTTTACATTTGATTATATAATAACTTAAGGTAGTATCATTTTTACACAACTGAACAGTTCACAGTAGGCTAAACACAATGTTCCTATTTCCATGAGCTATTTCCCAAATAACCACCAGAGGGATAGTCTTGGACACAGTTCACATTACATACAGTAAAAAAAAAAAAATCCTAATGATGTCCTAATTTACACCGTAAATAAGTCACTCTCTCATTGTGCATTAACTTTAATGTGCAGATTTCCTCAAATGTACACCTTACCCAAGGCACTCTGTCACAGTGAACGTCAAGTAACCCTCTCACCTGCAGTGACTGTCGACAGGGGTTCGCCTGGCTGTGATTGACAGGCAGCTGGTAGCGTATGACAGGCGGATCCACGCTGGTGTCAATCAAGCCCTGGCACTGGCTCTTGTTGTGCTCTCCATTCAGAGCCAGACCGGCGGGGTCGAAGCCTGCCCACTGAGCCGTACACAGGTTCACCTTCAGATTTATCATACTGGCCCCGCAGTCCACCGTCAAGTCGTTGTTGTCTGAGGGGCCACAGAGGAGAGGAAGTGGAGGTTAAAACATATACAGAATCATTACTAGACTACAGTAGCTGCTGGGGGAATCACTCAGGGATCTTACCACTGTTCATTCAACGGGTGGGTCTAATCCTGAATGCTGATTGGTTAAAAGTGCATTCCAGCCAGTGTCTATTCCACAAGTTACCACTGGCGAAATCTATGACGTTAAAGTGCCTATTGACTCTGTTCCACTTGACTGCGCAATCCACTGTCTCCTCAGCTCAGCCAGGCAAGTTACTGGGGGGAATCAATCAGTGAGCTCACCACTGTCTGATCACCGTGTCTCAATTATCGTTCAGCTCAAAATGTTCCCCCTGAGATTTTCACCTGGAGAATTCCACCCCTGAATAGCCACGAGGTTCAACCCTCAGGACTTACCTGGGACCCTCTTGTACAGAGCAGAACAGTTGTAGGTAATGGAGAAGGCAGGCTGGAGGAAAATAGCCATCACAGCGGAGACACAGCACATGGAGAGCATCTTAACTACTGTTGAGAGAGAGGATGAGAGACACACTCAGAGGACATTCACAGAACAGAAAGGACCACAGTCGGCATCCATGGCCAGAGTGCAGAGAAGTTGATCAAGCAGAGGTGGTTTTGAGGTTTGTTATCCCACATAGGAAGTAAACATGTCAAATGTGCCATTAAAGAAAATCTGTTACATGTCTAAAATGATCAACTTCCCCCAAAAAATGATTCCCTACTCCAAATCAGTTTGGTTTGACCTTTCAAAACTAAAGCAAGGAGAGCTGAGTCTCAAGTCATCCCATCCTACCTGTGAGGTTCCTGAGCAGGTGTTTGTGTGAGCAGGTGGTGGTGGGGTGTGTCTCATATACTGCAGGTGTTAGACCTCCCTGACATCTAATATCACATGGGAGTGAAACACACATCCATCCCATCAACAAACACACACACACACCAAGGTTATTATTTTTTTTAAAGTGAAAGCCATCAAACAACCACTGAGAGGACTGTGTCAGTGGGGTTTGACATCGATCTCAAAGGTTAACCTGCACAGGATATTTCATATTTCTTGGAGACAAATAGGGGATATTTTAAGAACGATTGAGCGTTGTTGCTTTTCAGGGACATATTGTACACTGTATTCATATCTGTTTTATCATATTAGATTCATTCAATTCAACAACAGGATTTTTTTTACACTTTAATAAACCCACTTGAATGCAATATTCTTCGGTGATTTGCTAATTGTGGAAACAATTAGGATTAACTATATATAACGTTTTAATATACAGTACCAGTCAAAAGTTTGGACACATACTCATTCAAGGCTTTTTTCTTATTTTTACTATTTTCTACATTGTATAATAATAATAATAGTGAATACATCAAAACTATGAAATAACACATATGGAATCATGTAGTAACCCAAAAAAGTGTTAAATCAAAATATATTTTATATTTTTCAAAGTAGCCATCCTTTGCCTTGATGACAGCTTTGCACACTCTTGGCATTCTCTCAACCGGCTTCAACATATGTAGGAGTTCCCACTTATGCTGTCCAACTCATCCCAAACCATCTCAATTGGGTTGAGGTCGGGTGATTGTGGACTCATCAGACCAAAGGACAGATTTGCACCAGTCTAATATCCATTGCTCGTATTTCTTGGCCCAAGCATATCTCTTCTTCTTATTGGTGTCGTTTGGTAGTGGTTTCTTTGAAGAAATTCAAACATGAAGGCCTGATTCACACAGTCTCCTCTGAACAGCTGATGTTGTTTCTGTTACTTGAACTCTTGAAATACTTGGGCTGCAATTTCTGAGGCTGGTCACTCTAATGAACTTATCCTCTGAAGCAGAGGTAAGTCTGGGTCTTTCTTTCCTGTGGCGGTCCTCGTGAGAACCAGTTTCATCATAGAGCTTGATGGTTTTTGCGAAGTTCTTGAAACTGTCCGGATTGACTGACCTTCATATCTCAAAGTAATGATGGACTCGTTTCTCTTTGCTTATATGAGCTGTTCTTGCCATAATATGGACTTGCTCTTTTACCAAATAAGGCTATCTTCTGTATACCACCTCTACCTTGTCACAACACAACTGATTGGCCCTAATGCATTAATTAACTTTTAACAAGGCATACCTGTTAATTGAAATGCATTCCAGGTGACCAGCTCATGAAGGTGGTTGAGAGAATGCCAAGAGTTTGCAAACCTGCCATCAAGGCAAAGGGTGGCTACTTTAAAGAATCTCAAATATAAAATATATTTTGATTTGTTTAACACTTTTTTGGCTACTACATGATTCAACTCAAATTCAACTGTATTAGTCACATGTCCTGAATACAACAAGTGTAGACCTTACCGTGAAATGCTTACTTATTCCATGTGTGTTATTTCATTGTAGAATATTTGTGAAAACATAAACTATGTAGAAAATAGTCAAAAAAGAAATAAGAAAAACCCTTGAATGAGTAGGCTTTATCAATGACTGGTACTATAACTGTATTTTTTATTTGATAGGTTGAGATATTGTGTAGAATATGCAATACTATGAATTCTGAGCCAATGACATGATTCAGAAAATACGAAATTCTCCTTCGATCATGGTTTTTAGCCCAGGACCAGCCTTAACCTCTGTCTAAGAAACAGTCCCTTAGAGCTTCACGGGTTGGGCATGCATTGGCATTTCATTACATAACCTTGTTTGGAACAGGGGGCGGGTCGGTTCAAATTTTATAAACATTAATCACCACACAAAACCTATTCATCAAAATGCCATACAATCCCTGGGGTTCCTTTTGCATTTCTTATCAAACTTCCATCTAAAAGTGAGAAGTTAAGTCTATACGAGAGACAAAGCGGCCCTTGGGATGTCCTATGTAGAAGAGTGGATTCATGTCTTGAGAATGAAACACTGTGAATGCTGGAAATGTGATAACGGAAGCCACAAGGTAAGAAACACACAGAACCAAAAAATTGGCATTGTTAATTTCACTCGCATGTCATCCTTCTATTCTTTTTTGTTCCAAGAGCTACTTTGAAAGTAGCCTTTGCTATAGGCTACAACTGCTACTGTGAAGGCCTATTGTTCAGGGGGAAATATAGAATCCAAATATGTTTCTGCCAAAAGCCCCTTGGCGAGAGAAGAGATTTGTTACACTATACGGATGCATCACTTGGTGACAGTCCCTTCACTTTTTTGCCTCTGCCCAAGATTTCTCCAATGACAATTGTTTAGTGTTCAGCACGGGTTGTATTTTCATGTGGTCTAATCACATTATCAGATTCCAATCATCCTAATGGCTGCCGGGGTCATTCAATGGGACAATTCCAGATTATGCAAAACTCTGGACCCTTGTAGTTTCAAGCTAAGCTGTTTAGTAATTATTTCAAATCAATGGATAATCAAGGTTGATTGATTCTGGAAATGAATGAAAGAACAATATTGGACATGTGGAAATACCATAGTAATAAAATGCATGTTGCTTGCCTTACATGTTATATGATGCGAAGAAAGAAATGAATTAGCATGTGTATTTTGCTATATCATTTGTGGTTTGAGAGAGGGAACACAGATATGACAAAGGAATTCAGAACAATTAACTCAAATGTAAAATGAATGGGTTAATAACATGTTGAACAAAAACATAAACCCAACATCTCAACAAACGCAACATCCCATGTGCCATGAGCTGAAATAAAAGATCCCAGAAATGTTCCATATGCACAAATGTATTTACATCCCTGTTAGTGAGCATTTCTCTTTTGCCAATATAATCCATCCACCTGACAGGTGTGGCATATCAAGAAGCTGATTAAACAGCCTGTTCATTACACAGGTGCACCTTTTGCTGGGGACAATAAAAGGACACTCTAAAATGTGCAGTTTCGTCACACAACACAATGCTACAGATGTTTGAGGGAGCATACAATTGGCATGCTGACTGCAGGAATGTCCACCAGAGCTGTTGCTAGAGAATTGAATGTTAATATTTCTAGCATAAGTCGCCTCCAACATAATTTTAGAGAATTCACCTGCGGGATGGTCTGAGGGGGAGACTTTTCTGTCTGTAATAAAGCCCTTTTGTGGCAAAAACAACTAATTCTGATTGGCTGGGCCCTGGCTACCAAGTGTGTGGGCCTGGCTACCAAGTGTGTAGACCTATGCCCTCCCAGGCCCACCCATGGCTGCACCCCTGTCCAGTCATGCAAATCCATAGATTAGGGCCTAATGAATGTATTTCTATGGACTGGTTTCCTTATATGATCAGTAACTCAGTAACAGTAAAGTCTTTGAAATTGCTGCATGTTGCATTTCTATTTTTGTTCAGTGTAGCTGTTAAACGTGGAATCTTTCTCTGTTCAGTGTTTCTAATACAGGTATTCGTCCATCCAATCATCAATACAGGAAACTGAACATTTCACAAAGTTAAACATTGCAGCTGTAACCTTCACCACTGAAAACGAGCTAGAAAAAGTCCCAGCCAGACGTGACCAGTGTAAAAAACCACCAAGACATGTCAGCCAGGATTATACTGTAGTGACAACATACTCCAACACAGTAATCACCATTGTGCTTCTTTACAATATCCATTCTCAGCGCTCAACAAAGGTGGCGGAAATTTGATCTCAGTCACAGCAATAACCAAGGGCAATTAGGGTTGTTTAAGGTGCTGATTTGAGTTGGGAAAGAAAATATGCTGGGAATAGGTAAGGGAATGATACTGTAGACTTTAGAAGGTGTGACAGATCAGCTAGTCCAAAAACCCCTAAAAACAGGTGTGAGGCATGAAATGAACAGACCGGAGGCAGTGGTTGTGGTTCCTTAGCTTTCGTATTGTCACTAAACGGGTTCTTTCGCCCGACAAAATAGTTCCTGTACAAGGTAGAATCCAATGCTGAAACAGTGTGAAAAGCTCTCTCGCCCTCCATTTGACAAATCTGACCATAATTCTATCCTCCTGATTCCTGCTTACAAGCTCGGTCTATAAAAAAGTGGTCAGATGAAACAAATGCTAAACCATAGGACTGCTTTGCTAGCACAGACTAGAATATGTTCCGGGATTCTTCCGATGGCATTGAGGAGTACACCACATCAGTCAATGGCTTTATCAGTAAGTGCATCGAGGACGTTGTCCGCACAGTGACTGTACGTACATACTCCAACCAGAAGCCATGGATTACAGGCAACATTCGTACTGAGCTAAATGGTAGAGCTGACGCTTTCAAGGAGGGGGACTCTAACCCGGAAGCTTCTAAGAAATCCCGCTATGCCCTCCAACGAAACCATCTAACAGGCAAAGCATCAATACAGGACTATGATTGAATCTTACGACACCGGCTCAGACGCTTGTCGGACGTGGCAAGGAAGCACAGCCGAGAGCTGCCCAGTGACACGAGCCTACCAGACGAGCTAAATAACTTTATGCTCGCTTCAAGGCAAGTAACACTGAAACATGCATGAGAGAGTCAGCTGCAACTGGATAGGAAGGTTGTGAAGAGGGCACGACAAAACCTATTCCCCCTCGGGAGACTTAAAGATTTGGCATGGGTACTCAGATCCTCAAAAGGTTTTACAGCTGCACCATCGAGAGCATCCTGACGGGTTGCATCACTGCCTGGTATGGCAACTGCTCGGCCTCCGACCACAAGGCAAAACAGAGTGTAGTGCGTATGGCCCAGTACATCGCCGGGGCCAAGCTTCCTGCCATCCAGGACCTCTATATCTGGCAGTGTCAGAGGAGGCCCTAAATATTGTCAAAGACTCCAAAGACTCCAGCCGGCCTAGTCATAGACTGTTCTCTCTGTTACCGCACAGCAAGCGGTACCGTACTGCCAAGTATGGTAGGCTCCTAAATAGGTTCTACCCCCAAGCAATAAGACTCCTGAACATCTAATCAATTGGCTACCCAGACTATTTGCATTGCCCCTCCCTCCCTCTGGAACGCTGCTGATACTCTCGGTTATTATCTATGCATAGTCACTTCTTTAATAACTCTTCCTACATGTACTTATTGCCTCAATTACCTTGACACCGGTGCTCCCGCACATTGACATTGACTCTGTACCGGTATCCCCTGTATATAGCCCCGCTATTGTTATTTACTGCTGCTCTTTAATTATTTGTTATTCTTGTCTCTTACATTTTTGTTGTATTTTCTTAAAACGGTATTGATGGCTAAGGGCTTGTAAGCATTTCACTGTAAGGTTGTATTGGGTGACAAATAGAATTTGATTTGATTGAAAAGAATAAACAAACTAAGCAGCTGACCAAAAGGCCGTGGCCAAAAAGGGAACGCAACACAGCAAACGACTCCCCTCGTCTTTAGACTATCGTCTACACATAATATTTACAGGGGGAATTCTTCCCGCTATCTATAACCTGCCTTGTTTAACATAGAGCCAAGATGCGTTAGATGAAGCCGCTTTCTCTGCGGTAGGAAAGTCCGACGTCCTCACAGGTCCCTGTGTCTGCTCCCAATCCACCCCGAGCTCCTCTCCTGTTACACCTATATAGAGGGAGACACCAAGCCAATCAGTGGGCCCAGTTGTGTACTAATTGGCTTTACACTGAGTACCTATCCCCAGAGGAGGGTGCTGTCGTGTCGCCTTCCTCCGGCTGATAACTGAACTCTCACAAAGGGTATAGTGGAGAGATCAAGAATTCATTATAGTACCTGTCTATCAGAGTTGACTACCCCTGCGTCACGCAACTAGTTTATCTCTCCTTTCTCATCATGCCAGCTCGCAAGGTGGACCTATTATAGAGTACCATAGTACGAGTCATAATGCCCATACAACCTAGAGGTCAAACGTGGAAATGGTTCCAATCGTATTTCCACCATTAATTTCTCCCATAGGGGATTTTAGAAACACTTAAAATAATGGCTGTGTTTTTTGTAGGCTCACCTGGTGTGAACTTTTGATAACCATGCAAATATCTCTTGACTTTTATCAATACATTCAACTGTATTTACCCTTCCAAAATGTAAATGCTAATTATGTGGCTATCATAAGGAACTACAAATACCATGGTGATCTGGACGAGACTGCTGACTCGAGGCAAGGGTAGGAATCTCTGGATTATAACTATCTAATGTTAGCTAAATGTAGAAATGAATAAAGAGGATAGATTTCTTTAAATTGACAGAATTCTGTGAACTGTCTTGTGCAAGTTTGACATTGACACAATACATATTAGCAAAGGCATCGAGAAGATATGAGGAGCAGGAGCTTGCAGGGATTTGAAATAATCTGAGAGTAAATAGAGACGAATATATTGATAAAAGTCACCTGGTCCGGGAGAGATTTACATGGTTATCAAAACGTCACGCCAGGGTGAGCCTACACGAAACACAGCCCTTATTTTAAGTGTGTCTAAAACTGTTGGAACCATTTCCCTGTTTGACCGCTAGGTTTTATGGGTATTATGACACCTCCACTGTGGGGCTCTATGGCCATACAAGGGCCATTATCTAAGTGTTATGGTACATGGTGTGTCCTTGAGAAGACTCTTTTGTGTTGGAGATGTTGGAGTAGAACTAGTGTGAAAGTAGAAATAGCTTGATTATTGGTCACTGTCATTGCTTGAATAAGACAATGCAATGATGGCCAAGACACAGTGATGAGTAAAAAAAAAGATTGTCGTAAGAGTAGTAGTCTCTTGCTGTCATCTGCTGGCCAAGTTTGGGTTGTTATCAGTGCTCGTGGACCAAAGTATATAAAACATTCGGAACACCTGCTCTTTCCATTACATAGACTGACCAGGTGAATCGAGGTGAAAGCTATGACCCCTTATTGATGTCACTTGTTAAATCCACTTCAGTCAGTGTAGATGAAGGGGAGGAGACAGGTTAAAGACGTTTGAGACAATTGAGACATGGATTGTGTATGTGTGCCATTCAGAGGGTGAATGGGCAAAACAAAATATGTAAGTGCTTTTGAACGGGGTATGTCAGTAGCTGCCAGGCGCATCGGTTTGAGTGTGACAAGAACCGCAACGCTGCTGGGGTATTCACACTCAACAGTTTCCCTTGTGTGTCAAGAATGATCCACCACCCAAAGGACATCCAGCCAACTTGACACAACTGTTCCTCTTATTATTTGGAAATACCTGCAAATTCAAATATGATTATTAAAAATGACCAGAATGCAGTCCCAAATCACAGACTTGTATCAGCTCCAGTAAGACCACATTTAACATTATATAACATTCATTGTTTCCCTGTCAAAGAAATCAACTGATGCCTTGAAGTTAAAAAAAGGCCTATTCCATTCCTGAGTTACACCAGAGGTGGACCCCCTTGCATAGAGACAGTGCATGCCTTTGCTTGACTTGAGTAACACTACCCTGGCCTCGCTCAGATGACGACCCTCTCATGGGGCCAAGACTCGTGTCACTAATAAATAGACATGATAGAGCGTTACATTCCAGGAAGGCGAGTAGTGAACCTCTGGCCCAGAGCCTGCCAGACAGCACAAAAGTGCCTCACATAAAATGAATGTGTTGTGGAACACATCCTGGCTTGTCTGAGCTCTTCCTTTGCTCCCAGAAAGCATGTGTTTCAGGGTTTACCATCTGCTGATGACTTATTGAGACAGCACGAAGAGAGGCGATGAGTCTCGGTCTTGTGGCTGACTTGTGGCTGACTTCTGTGTGTGCTGGGCCAAATAGGATAGTATTTTCTATTTAGATGTAAATATTTGGCATACATTCCCCTCCGTTTATTGATAAAGGCACATGACTCTAGAACCAACAAAAGTCATAAAAAAATATTGTGAATGTCCATGACTAGTCTACATGGAAATGTATCTGAAAATAAATGCATTTACATATTTATTACAGTCTTTTTTCCATCGCTCCCATACAGACTTGGGAGAGGCGAAGGTCGAGAGTCATGCGTCCTCCTAAACACGACCCCGCCAAGCCTCACTGCTTCTTAACCCGGAAGCCTGCCACACCAATGTGTCGGCGGAAACACCGTACAGCTGGCTAAGTTAGCATGCATGCGCCCGGCCCGCCACAAGGAGTCGCTTGATCGTGATTGGACAACGACATCCCAGCCAGCCAAACCCTCCCCTAACCCGGACGATGCTGGGTCAATTGTGCGCCGCCTCATGGCTCTCCCGGTGACGGCCGGCTGCAGCACAGCCCGAGATCGAACTTGGGTCTGTAGTGACACATCTAGCACTGCGATGCAATGCCTTAGACTGCTGCACCACTCGGGAGGACTGCAATTTTTTTTATAAAAACATAAGTTGACTTTTTGGAGATAATAGGTTTTTCAGTTGGCACAGCAGTCGAAGGCACTGCATCTCAGTGCTAGAGGCGTCACTACATACCCTGGTTCGATTCCAGGCTGTATCACAACCGGCCGTGATTGGTAGACCCATAGGTCGGCGCGCAATGGGCCCAGCATTGTCCGGGTTAGGTTTGGCCGGGGTAGGCCGTCATTGTAAATAAGAATTTGTTCTTAACTGACTTGACTAGTTAAATAAAGGTTAAACAAAAATGAAATAAAAATTCCAGGACACCGACAATACTATTTATGGTATATGAGAAAACATATGCTACTTCTTCATTCATAGAAGATTGTATTTGTTCTTTCCTGATTCTGCTTGGGCATAATCTGTCATTGACAATATTGCAAAAAATATGTTCTGACTACATTAGGCTATATATAACTAATATTATTAGATGAGAGATGAGAGTTATATTTGCTGCATGGAATGTGTATTATACTGTTATTGATTACTCTATTTTAAGCCTTTTAAAGCCTCTACTTTCTTCTTCGTATTCTTCAATAGACCTATGCATAATTTTTCTAGAGAGAAAGGGGAAATTAGTGGAACTGCCTGAAAAACAAATGAGAAAGGACAGGGAAAGGAAATATGGTGTTGAAAAAACAGCTCTTCCCTTTCCTCCCTTCTGGCTTCCTGTCAGGGGCCAATGCTTTGCACACTCCTCTGAGCCCATGAACTCACTGCGATCAACTCTCCTCACAAGCAATCCGATCCCAGATCAGCACTCCTACTCTAAGACCGGTGGAGGCATAGAAACCATGTGGTTGATACCATTCCACCCATTCCGCTCCAGCCATTACGACGACCCCCCCCCCCAATTAAGGTGTGATCAACCTCCTGTGTCTAGGACGCTTTATGAACACAGGCCCTGGACTTTTCCATTTCTGATAGTTACAGTCAAAACACACAAACTGAAAACTGTTCACTATAGGGGTAATTAAGGTTTCCAGGTTTAACATACCTGGCAACCCTTTGCTGTTTGTTTCCAAGTTAGCCAACCCCTTCCCATGTAGCCTAGGCCACAGCATATAACCAACTGTGTTATTATGGAGTCTGAAGTGACTGATGTTGGTTTTCTGAGACTTCCAGATTAGCATCAACACTCAATCCTATCTCAGGTCTGCTCTGGCATAAAACAGGCTTTTTTACTGACTGACAATGTGTAAGTTATGTTGATACAGATTTCAGGGTCATTGCTATCTGGTTATCATATCAAATCAAATCAAATGTTATTGGTATACACCCCCGCCCTTCTTCTTCCCACAGAGGTGTTTATCTCTGTATGCACAATGCTTGAAGAAGCCCGGTGGCTGAATCGACTCCGACAACATATCCCGAGAGAGCCATGTTTCTGTGAAACAGAGAATGTTACAATCTCTGATGTCTCTCTGGAAGGCAACCCTTGCTCTAATTTCGTCTACCCTTGTTGTCAAGAGACTGGACATTGGCGAGTAGTATACTCGGAAGCGATGGGCAGTGTGCACGCCTACGGAGCCAGGCTCCGTCTGTGGCGATGTTGTTTTGGCTCGGCTTCTGGGATTAGATCCACTGTCCCGGGTTGGGGTCCGAACAAAGGATCCGCTTCAGGAAAGTCGTATTTCAGGTCATAATGTAGGAAAATTGACATTGTTTTCTGGGCTAACAATGTAAGAAATAATACTTTAAAAAAAAATATATATACATAGTTTTCAAAGGACTCAAAGCGAGGCAAACATCTCTGTCAGCCCCATCTTGCAGTCGGTAATCACAAAACAACCTCACAAAAAAAAACTGTCTTGTATTGTCTGGAGTTTGCTGCCTGGAACACAGTCTCACCAAAGTTTTCCATGTTGTAGACTCATTACTGGCTAAATTAACACGCACCACCCGGCCCTAGAATGTCCTAATTTCCTCAAGTGAAAGAACACAATCTTCTCCTCAGGCTAATGCTTGACCTTTACATAATTAATTCACAATTTAACTCTTAACTGTTTTATTTCTTATTTCCTGCCCTGGTTGTCAAATCTTTCCCCCAGCACACAGTAGATCTAGGCTATAATAGCAGGAACATTTGTATATGAATGTTTGATATTCAATGAAAGTAGTGTGTGTGCGTGTATGAAATAGACGTTTGCTAAACATGTACATTTCTCGTGATCAGTATAGCATATCACTCAAAGACATCTTTTCAGTCTCTCTTCCATTCTTATCAAATAAATGTGACTTTGATTAGATTATTGTGTGGGTGCAGCATGGAGTAGCCTAATTTCATTATGCCTATGAGTGCAAAAAAAACATAGCAAGCAAAAACATAACAAGCATTCCTCCTTTCCTCCTTTTATCTTCGATGGATTTACTCAAAATAATGAGCCTTTCTCAGTGAGAGGGGTTTAAAAAACGCTTTACCGGATCCTGCAAAAATACTTCGACCTAATTCTGATTGGACCATATGCGATGTTTCGCCCCTCTCCCAGGCTTTGACGGGCGGTTACGGATTTTCTCGAATTTACACGAAAGTTTAGTGAAGATGAAGAAATGGATTTTGTTAAACTGCTCGGGACTGTTCTCGCCGTTTTCTGCCACTTAGGATTCACCCAATTTGAAAACAATGGTGAGTGTTGACAGGGAAACAATGTCAAACTTGTCAAAGCCCGTTGTCAAAAGGTAACTGTATGATTAACCAAAGGTTATCTAATGCATTGCAATATTGCGCTCTTTTGATTGTGCGAAAGAAAATCGTATTATGTAGTACCCAACGAAAGAAGAAAGATTTTGGAACGTTAAATAGAAACTTCAAATGTCACCCAAAATCGAGTGCTTTTGTAAGCTAGATGGCATAAACAGTCACTGCAATATTTCTCTTCAATAGGCCTAGACATTGCCCAGAGCAGGCTTTTTGTTTTGGTTTGTGTGTTGGTAACCTATGATTCGTTTTGAGATGGGCCATTATGCTCAGAAGTAGGCTACAGATTTAGAAGACCAATATGGTATGTAATAGCATAAAGGTGGTGCAAATATCAAGGTGGGCCATATTACTTTACAGCTTATTCACTGTGGTTTGCAACATTATTAGTAAAGGCCCTAATAATAAAGAAAATATGGCAATAGGTCTACATAAAATCAAGAGATCTTGCACATAGGCCTATTATCATGTAATCCATGTATGCTAATACATGTGCCTTATGTCCTCACAGTTTACATAACAACTTGCAATGTTATTCCACTGAATGACCATTCTGATTTGACGTTATTTATTACCCACGTTTAGATTTGCAATTTTCCAATTGAATTTGCAATTTGATTTGCTTTCTTGATTTGCAATTTCTTATTTTCCAATGCGATGCACTGTAGGCCAGAGGATCTGTCGACGTGGCACAGAGCGACCCTGCTACAGGATCAACTACTTCCAGGACCCACGGCGGAGGGTGACCTTCGATAATGCCAGGCAGGCCTGCAGGACGGATGGGGCAGAGCTCCTCAGTATCGAGACTGACAATGAGCAGCGTCTGGTCGAGAGGTTCATCCAACAGTTGCAGGCCACTGATGGGGACTTCTGGATCGGGCTGCACAGAAGCCCACGCCACTGGGTGACTACCATAGGATGCCCTTCGCAGTACTACTGGCTGGATGGCAGCAAGGCCAGATTCAGGTGTTCTTGTGTTTTACTTTGGTTTCAAATCTAGGAGATCCCTGCAGCTGTTGGCATGCACACCACAGGAAAATACAGGGCCATATAGATACCTCACATGACTCACAGTAATCTGAGAGTCATCAAAGAGCATCAGGGATTAACATATGTTGGTATCTACATGCTTTGAGAGTCATTGCTATTTTATCGGTACAATTAGTATTATCATGAATGTTGTGGTATTGGCAGTGTTGGGAAAGCTACTCTGAAATTTAGTTTACCCAGCTACCAATTACTTCACACTGAAAGAAGTTAAGCTACACTAAAGGTACCCTTAAAAAATATAGTTGACTTAACTAAAGTTACTTTGAAAAAGTAGTTCACTTCATCCAAACTACTTAATGAAAAAATATTATATCTAAATCTGAAATGTCATAAGACGACAAGTTGCCAGAACAAATCACCGTTGTCAGATGTTAACAGATGTTATTTACCCTATTAATCACAAAATAAAATGCTTCAAGTGAGAATTAGGCAGGTCTGAGGCCGAAAAAAGGATTGCAAAAAGAGTAGTGTGTAGTTCCAGTAGTTAGCTACACAACTACATGGCAAAAGTTATTAACTACTGACAACACTACCTTGATTTGAATTTAGTTCAACTACCACCAAGCTACTGCAAAATGTAGTTCAATTACTAGTTGAACTACATAGTTCACTACTCCCCAACAGTAGGATCAGTAGGATGAGTAGGATGAGAGTCCATTTTCAGAGGCATGCTGTTGACTATCAAAGGATCTCTGATAAAGTTGTTGACCTATGGAAAACACGCTTGTTGCAGAAACTGGCATTGGGACGAGCCATCGTGTGGCAACGAGATGTGTGTGGTGCTGTACCACCAGCCTTCTGCCCCCCCTGACGAGGGGGGGCGCTTAATGTTCCAGTGGAACGATGACAACTGCAACACCAGGAACAATTTTGTCTGCAAGTACTCCGAAGGTGAACTGTACCCTGGACACGTTCTGAGTAGACAAACGTTGTGGAACATTGCAGATAGACATGTCAGAGACATGACATTCTACATGTCAGAGAGTTATGTTTGTTTCACATCGTGTTTTTCTATCTGAACGATCCACAACATTGTGCCCTGCAAAACATGGCCCCGGTGTCCTTGATAGTGTTCATATTTAGACATGAACAGATTAAAAGGGTTGTATTCAACGGACAGCAAATGGAAAGAAAGGGGCATATAACAGGGTGAATTTGTCCAATTAGAATCTCTTTTGTTGACACGTTTTTTTGTTACGGATTGCAACAGTGTGCACTAATGAATTTGGCAATGTTACAATACATTTATCCTATCTCAATCCTGTAGTTGATCTCCGCTGAAGGAGATAATATTGTATGGTATGATTTTGAGTGAATACCAGTTTATCAACAAGGAACCATAGAAAAAATAATTCACAGTCAATATAGTCCATATACTTTTGCAGCTGACGATTCTCTTTCTCTCTCTTACAGAAAAGTTACCAGTGTTTACTGTGGTGTGGAATTCATTATACACAGGTAAACCCACCCCTGCAACTAACATTTCAATTTTTTTAAGGTCAAATATGTGAATCCTTGAGATGAGTGATTTGTTGATACTGAGATCAACAGCTTGAACATTGTTATGACATCACAATTCTCAATCTCCGAAGTGTCTATGTAAAGGATGACATCTAGTGGTAAAGATTTATGAATCACAATATAACATAATAGAAGAGAATATAATAGAACATAAAAACCTCATCAGTGTCATTGAATCAATCCTCTTACCAGATAATAGAGGCTATGCATGACAAATACAGTAGGCTATAGTACAGTTACAGAACCAGTGAAGTTGCTTGAAACTGTTGCTCTGATCGAGTTTATTCCTAGAGAGTTTATTTGCATATTAGTCATCCTGTACTAGTTTACACATTGCTGAATCACACATGCTCAATCTTTCTTCTCTGTTGAAGACAAAATGGTGCTTATTTTGGTCTGCACATTTATTTGAGCAATATGACGTTTTTGTATATCAATCCAATTTATAGTGTCTGTCTATTTACACGTTTTGCTCATTATCTATTTTCCAGTTGCCCCAATTATATCTTTAATACCAATCCTCCCATCAGCTACAGTGAGTGATGAGAAGACAAAACTAGGACTGTCTGAATCATCAGGTAAAAAATCTGCACTCTTCGTGTCTATCGAGTTTGATCCTTGGTTAAGAAATATTGTACATTATAAACTGGGTGGTTGGAGCCCTGAATGCTGATAACTGCATAACCGTATAACCGTATACCACGGGTACGACAAAACATTTATTTTTACGGCTCTAATTACGTTGGTAACCAGTTCATAATAGCAATAAGGCACCTCTGGGGTTTGTGATATATGGCCAATATACCACGGCTAAGGGCTGTGTCCAGGCACTCCGCATTGCGTTGTGGGTAAGAACATCCCTTAGCCGTGGTATACACCCCTTCATGCCTTATTGCTTAATTGTGTCCCAAATACAATAAATGATCTCCTCTTTTATTTTCCAAAATGATTCATAGTGAGGTGCCAACTTAATGTCATTAGCCTGGTCCCAGATCTGTGTGTTTGCGCTATCATGTCAGCTCCTTTTCATTGACAATGACTGACGAGGAGTTGACACGATAGCGCAAACAGATCTGGGCCCAGGCTATAATGCCATTGTCTTACCTCTGGTGTTTTTTTTTCTCCCTTCAAGTATCTCTTTCAGATAATGTCCTGCATGTCTCCTACATTCTATTTGCTACTATCCCTATTCTACTGCTGCTGCTTGTGGCTACAGGAGTCTTCTGCTATAAACGGGCTGCCAAAAGGTAATGCTTGTTCGCTTCATTGAATAATAACAGGTAATAATACATTTTGTATGTTAGGCACCTGTTAAGGTCACCAAACATTATTTAAAAGTATGTCAAAAAGAATCTATCGGTAAAAAATGACACAGGTAAGAGGGGCAAAACAGAGGGAGCTTGCAAGAGGGCTTGTGAAACACAATCAACATCAGACGTCACAGAGCCTAAGAGATGTTTTGTTTTGAGGTTGGTTTAAATGCCGTACTTGAAATAAGCAATGATGGAGGTGTTTGTGGCTCGCTACATGCCTCTGTAACTGATAGTGTAACTCTTTATGCAGGAGAAAGTCTCCAACAGACAGCTACCCTAAGCAAGAGCAATGGGGTACAATGTCCACTGCGGCCTGCAACATCCAAGGACCCTATGCCTACCAGGACATCACCAAGCTTCAACCAGCCGAACTGGAGAGCATGGCACCTGAATCAATCAAGAAGATGTCCTTCTGTGCCTCCTCTTTTGATTCCCAGTGTGATGATTACGAGAATGTTTCAAACACGGAGACAGTGACAGAGAGTGGCTTTGTGACCAACGATATCTACGAGGCCTGCCAAAACCAGGGTCGGCACTATCTCAACGAGACTGGATGGGTGGAGAATGAGATCTATGAGTAATGTTGCAGCCATGCAGTGCCTCTCTCTTTACCACATGTCCACTGGGCCATCTGGGCATCTGACTCTTTTTGTCTCCATTCAACTTTCATATCTCCTGCTGGTGGGTTGTATGGCATCATGTGATGCGAGACAGGATGGACAGATCCTGTGTGGTATTATATAGTGTTCGCTTTAGGGTACGCCCACTAACCGTACAAAGAGGCCTATGGTGTCACCCCCATTTGAGGTTTCCTGTGTGGAAGTTGATGTCAGGGAACAGGACAATATCTTCGGAAATTCGGATAACAGAAGTCTGACCCCACGACACCTCTGAGCAATGGCTGCCTGCGAGAGATGATCCTCCCAGTGATGTTTAACAAAGCCTCCACTGCTATGACACTAGTTTGAGCTGGCTGGATAAAGTCATAATGTGCCTTTTCATGGCTACACCAAAGTCCTGGTTGAATAACAGAGTGTAGCATTTGTTTATTTGCCTATTCCTGTGTCTTTGTCTTATAATCTTGTATTTATCACAATGTTGTGAGAAAAATCAAGAAAATACATGTTTTGCGTACATGGTAGATTCAAGTGGGCCTGACTAGAGTGTTGTGAAAAAGTAGTCTTAACGAGCTAAAGCTGAGTGTTCTTGGAGGATGTCGGACAGGAAATACCAAAAGCACATCTGGAACTCGCACATACAGGAAATCTAGCAGTGACAGCAGATGCTTTTGGGGTGCTGCGCTCAACAGTTTTCCATGTAAGGCTGTCACGATAGGTTAATTAACAAAACATGTACTTGCTGGACCTGTAGGCCTATATGGGTGATATTTCAAATATCGCGCACCGCTCTGGCCTCAAATAAATGTTTTGTTTTATTTTTTTTTACAATAATGTGCCTTTTATTGTGTTTTTGTGTACAAGAAGAAAGAAAAATAGACCATTTATAAGCCGTAAAACCTTTGGTAAGATATAGCTTACTTTACTGTACTATTGCAAACAGTACTTACTTATGGCTTCCATATTGTTTGTTTGACCAGCAGATGGTGCTGTTTCATGTCATATTTCAACTGTCTTTCCATTGGTCTCGAACTCCAGCAGTTTCACTCAAATTCTATGTTGATCGCTAGATGTGCAATGGGTATGTTAAAAAAAGGATAACAATGTGCTAATATTCTGTCATATTATTGTATTATTCTCAAACCAATTGATTTGGCTTAATAACATGTATCTAAAATGTATACTGAACAAAACTATACTGAACAAAAATATAAACGCAATATGCAACAACTTCAATTTCAACAATTTTACTGAGTTACAGTTCATACAGTATAAAGAAAGTCAATTGAAATAAATTCATTAGGCTCTAATCTATGGATTTCACATGACTGGGCAGGGGTGCAGCCATGGCTGGGCCTGGGAAGGTATAGGCCCATCCACTGGGGAGCCAGGCCTAGCCAATTAGAATTCGTTTTTTTCCCCACAAAAGGGCTTTATTACAGACAGAAATACTCCTTAGTTTCATCAGCTGTCCAAGTGGCTGGTCTCAGACGATCCCACAGGTGCAGAAGCATGATGTGGAGGTCCTGGGCTGGCATGGTTACACATGGTCTGCGGTTGTGAGGCCCGTTGGAAGTACTGCCACATTTTCTAAAACGATGATGGAGGCGGCTTATGGTAGAGAAACTAAGATTCAGTTTTCTGGCAACAGCTCTGGTGGACATTCCTGGAGTCAGCATGCCAATTGCACGCTCCCTCAAAACTTGAGACATCTGTGGCATTGTATTGTGTGACAAAACTGCACATTTTAGAGTGGTTTTTTATTGTCCCCAGGACAAGGTGCACCCGATGAATGATCGTGCTGTTTAATCATCTTCTTGATATGCCACTCCTGTCAGGTGGTTGGATTATCTTGGCGAAGGAGAAATGCTCACTAACAGGGATGTAAACAAATTTGTGCACAACATTTGTGAAAAAATACATTTTTTGTGCAAATGGAACAATTCTGGGATCTTTTATTTCAGCTTATGAAACACTTAACATGTTTTGTGTATATTTTTGTTCAGTGTACAAACCTGAATTGCAGAACACACACCATCCAGCATAATCCAAATGAATGTTGCCGTTTTGTCTGTAGCTGGGGAAACCTGGCAAGCATCTCACACTCTTCTCAAAATGTATGATTATTTTACCACAGCCGTAAAGGGCAATTGCAACCAAACAAAAGTTATAATAAAATGTATTCGTGGTTGCATCATTTGCATGCATCATTTGCTTTGTGCACAAGCATGTACACATTACATAGTCAGACACCAGCTGCACACACACCTTCACACATCAAAACAACATGCATGCATGGATTAATGTGCTAGTATAAATGTACATAAATAATTCACCAGTCCAATCCCTGCACTTTGACTCAGAGTAACAAAAGCTTTTTCTGTGCACCTGCAGGTCAAACTTCAAAGTCAACCCTCCACTCAGGGCGGCGAGCAAACAGATATCAGAATAGCAATGTAACCGGTTGACGTAAGAGGTGGGTCCGGTTGGCTTGGAAACGAATTGGCACTGAAGCGTGGAACCGCTTCAGAGGCCCGCCCCCTGTACAAATACCCCCATGGCTCTGACGTCAATGTACGTCAACGAGAGAATATGATGCCTCCTGCAACTCAACTCATGTACTTTAGCTAATATAGGTAGCTAGCTGAAACAGTATAGCTCTATTGTATTGGAGAACGTGGCGTGACAGCCGTAAAATGTATTCTGTCGTCTCGTTGGTCTGAAGGGTCGTTAACGTTCAAACTGGCCGGGCGACCAAGAAATGGACTTTGTCTATTTTGAATAGACAACATTTTAGCGGGCGGTTTGTTTTCCCTTCAACATCTGTAGGCTCAAGTCGCGAGTCCCTAGGTCCTCACCCCCAAACCACATTTAATAAAGCATGGTCATGGCTGACAATCACCAAAAACCGATGGTCCGGGGTCCTGTCCGAGTGGGCTTCTACGATATCGAACGTACTCTAGGAAAGGGTAATTTCGCAGTTGTGAAGCTGGCTAGACATCGCATTACCAAGACCGAGGTGAGTGCTGAGAATTAGCTAGCTGGCTGGCTAGCGTGCTAGTTAACAGTGAGCTAAGCGTGCGATTATCTTGCAAAAGGCACTAATCTTGTTTTTTAACTAACAAGCTAGTAGTTACTTGCCCCCTGCATTGCAGTTGTAAATTAGCTAGTTATCTAAAGTTATATTTGCACATTTATTCTGTAGTTGTCTCATTCGGTTCACATTTGACTTTGGCATGTTTAGACCATTTCACACCTACCTAGTTTACTATGTTGCAAACAAGTCTCTTTTTTTTTGCAAAGATTCTGAACCTTACATGAAGAAAGTTATAGACTAGTAATTTACCAACTATTATGTAACTTGATAATCAAAACTGTCTATGATTAGCAAAATTGTGTGTCACCCAGTTTTACATTTAGGCAACGTTAGCCTAACTGAAGCTGATTCATTCATGTGTTTTAATGCCATGAGATTCACATGATCTCATCAAAATCAAATCAAAATGTATTTGTCACATACACATAGTTAGCAGATGTTAGTGCGAGTGTAGCGAAATGCTTGTGCTTCTAGTTCCGACAATGCAGTAATAACCAAAGAGTAATCTAACCTAACAATTCCACAACTACTACCTTATACACACAAGTGTAAGGGGATAAAGAATATGCACATAAAGATATATGAATGAGTGATGGTACAGAACGGCATAGGTAAGATGCAGTAGATGGTATAGAGTACAGTATATACATATGAGATGAGTAATGTAGGGTATGTAAACATAAAGTGATAGTTTAAAGTGGCTAGTGATACATGTATTACATAAAGATGGCAAGATGCAGTAGATGATATAGAGTACAGTATATACATATAAGATGAGTAATGTAGGGTATGTAAACATTATATTAAGTGGCATTGTTTAAAGTTGCTAGTGATACATTTTTACATCAATTTCCATTATTAAAGTGGCTGGAGTTGAGTCAGTATGTTGGCAGCAGCCACTCAATGTTAGTGGTGGCTGTTTAACAGTCTGATGACCTTGAGAGAGAAGTTGTTTTTTAGTCTCTCGGTCCCTGCTTTGATGCACCTGTACTGACCTCGCCTTCTGGATGATAGCGGGCGGGGTGAACAGGCAGTGGCTCGGGTGGTTGTTGTCCTTGATGATCTTTATGGCCTTCCTGTGACATCGGGTGGTGTAGGTGTCCTGGAGGGCAGGTAGTTTGCCCCTGGTGATGCGTTGTGCAGACCTCACCCTCTGTTCCAGGCGGTGATACAGCCCGACATGATGCTCTCGATTGTGCATCTGTAGAAGTTTGTGAGTGCTTTTGGTGACAAGCTGAATTTCTTCAGCCTCCTGAGGTTGAAGAGGCGCTGCTGCGCCTTCTTCACAACGCTGTCTGTGTGGGTGGACCAATTCAGTTTGTGATGTGTATGCCGAGGAACTTAAAACTGTCCCGTCGATGTGGATAGGGGGGTGCTCCCTCTTCTGTTTCCTGAAGTCCACAATCATCTCCTTTGTTTTTGTTGACGTTGAGTGTGGGGTTATTTTCCTGACACCACACTCCGAGGGCCCTCACCTCCTCCCTGTAGGCCGTCTCGTCGTTGTTGGTAATCAAGCCTACTACTGTAGTGTCGTCCGCCAACTTGATGATTGAGTTGGAGGCGTGCTTGGCCACGCATTCGTGAGTGGACAGGGAGTACAGGAGAGGGCTCAGAACGCACCCTTGTGGGGCCCCAGTGTTGAGAATCAGCGGGGTGGAGATGTTGTAACCTACCCTCACCACCTGGGGGCGGCCCGTCAGGAAGTCCAGTACCCAGATGCACAGGGCGGGGTCGAGACCCAGGGTCTCGAGCTTGATGACGAGTTTGGAGGGTACTATGGCGTTAAATACTGAGCTGTAGTCGATGAACAGCATTCTCACATAGGTATTCCTCTTGTCCAGATGGGTTAGGGCAACCTCAATGTTGTGCAATACACTGCCTTTCTTTAACCATGGATCAATACCTTGCTTCATTACTCTCACTAACAATTATGTGCAGTTTTGTATAATGTTATGTATAATGTGGTCAACAAGCCACCCCATAGTCCTTGCCCCGCTGACACTCAATCTGAACATTAACAAGCGTAAGGACCGCCGTATCTTTCGTATCAGCGATTTCCAAAAGGTTAAATTGATCAAATCAAACTTTATTTGTCACGTGCCGAATACGACATGTGTAGGTAGACCTTAACCAACAGTGCAGTTCAAGAAAGAGTTTACCAAATAAAAATAATAAATAGAAACACAATACAATAACGAGGCTATATACAGGAGGTACCGGTACCGAGTCAATGTGTGGGGTTACAGTTTAGTTGAGGTAATTTGTACATGTAGATAGGGGTGAAGTGACTATGCATAGATAATAAACGATGAGTAGCAGCAGTGTAGAAAACAAATGGAGGGGGGGTGTCAATGTAAATGATCCAGTGGGCTTTTCATTAATTGTTCAGCAGTCATATGGCTTGTGCTTAGAAGCTTTTAAGGAGCCTTGTGGTCCTGGTCTTGGCCCTCCGGTACCGCTTGCCGTGCGGTAGCAGAGAGTACAGTCTGACTTTGGTGACTGGAGTCTTTGACAATTTTTTGGTCTTTCCCCTGACACCGCCTAGTATATAAACTCAGCAAAAAAATTAACTTCCTCTCACTGTCAACTGCGTTTATTTTCAGCAAACTTAACATGTGTAAATATTTGTATGAACATAACAAGATTCAACTGTGAGATGTTACCCCGCTCTTCCACCTAGGCTCCTGCAAGTTCCCAGACATGGGGGGAATGGCCCTCACCCTCCGATCTATAACAGGTCCCAGTCGTGCTCAATGGGATTGAGATCCGGGCTCTTCGCTGGCCATGGCAGAACACTGACATTCCTGTCTTGCAGGAAATCACGCACAGAATGAGCAGTATGGCTGGTGGCATTGTCATGCTGGAGGGTCATGTCAGGATGAGCCTGCAGGAAGGGTACCACATGAGGGAGGAGGATGTCTTCCCTGTAACGCATAGCGTTGAGATTGCCTGCAATGACAACAAGCTCAGTCCGATGATGCTGTGACACACCGCCCCAGACCATGATGGACCCTCTACCTCTAAATCGATCCCGCTCCAGAGTCCTTCAACGATAACCGCGAATCCGACCATCACCCCTGGTGAGACAAACCCGCGAGTAGTCAGTGAAGAGCACTTTTTGCCAGTCCTGTCTGGTCCAGCGACAGTGGGTTTGTGCCCATAGGCGACGTTGTTGGTGATGTCTTGTAGAGGTCAACCAACTATGATTTTTCAAAGCCGATACCGATTATTGGAGGACCAAAAAAAAGCCAATACCGATTAATCAGCCGGTTTAAATAAAAACATTTATCTATTTGTAATCATGACATTTACAACAATACTGAATGAACACTTATTTTAACTTAATATAATAAATCAATGAAATCAATTTAGCCTCAAATAAATAAGGAAACATGTTCAATTTGGTTTAAATAATGCAAAAACAAAGTGTTAGAGAAGAAAGTAAAAGTGCAATATGTGCCATGTAAGAAAGCTAACGTTTAAGTTCCTTGCTCAGAACATGAGAACATATGAAATCTGGTGGTTCCTTTTAACATGAGTCTTCAATATTCCCAGGTAAGAAGTTTTAGGTTGTAGTTATTATAGGAATTATAGGACTATTTCTCTCTATACCATTTGTATTTCATATACCTTTGACTATTGGATGTTCTTATATGCACTTTAGTATTGCCAGTGTAACAGTATAGCTTCCGTACCTCTCCTCGCCCCTACCTGGGCTCGAACCAGGAACACATCGACAACAGCCACCCTCAAAGCAGCGTGCAGAGCAAGAGGAATAACTACTCCAAGTCTCAGAGCGAGTGACGTTTGAAACGCTATTAGTGCGCACCCCGCTAACTTGCTAGCCATTTCACATCGGTTACACCAGCCTAATCTCGGGAGCTGATAGGCTTGAAGTCACAAACAGCGCAATGCTTGAAGCACCGCAAAGAGCTGCTGGCAAAACGCACGAAAGTGCTGTTTAAATGAATGCTTACGAGCCTGCTGGTGCTTACCATCGCTCAGTCAGACACAATTTCACCTGGTTAATATTGCCTGCTAACCTGGATTTCTTTTAGCTAAATATGCAGGTTTAAAAATATACTTCTGTGTATTGATTTTAAGAAAGGCATTGATGTTTATGGTTAGGTACACGTTGGAGCAAGGACATTCCTTTTTCGCGAATACGCACCGTATTGATTATATGCAATGCAGGACACGCTAGATAAACTAGTAATATAATCAACCATGTGTAGTTAACTAGTGATTATGATTGATTGATAACTTATAAAAAAACTAAGTTTAATGCTAGCTAGCAACTTACCTTGGCTTACTGCATTCGCATAACAGGCAGGCTCCTCGTGGAGTGCAATGAGAGGCAGGTGGTTAGTGCGTTGGACTAGTTAACTGTAAGGTTGCAAGATTGAATCCCCGAGCTGACAAGGTAAAAATCTGTCGTTCTGCCCCTGAACAAGGCAGTTAACCCACCGTTCCTAGGCCGTCATTGAAAATAAGAGTGTGTTCTTAACTGACTTGCCTAGTTAAATAAAGACTAAATAAAGGTGTAAAAGGAAAAAAAAGAAAGATTGGCCAAATCGGTGTCCAAAAATACAGATTTCCGATTATGAAAACTTGAAATCGGCCCTGATTAATTGGCCATTCCGATTAATCGGTCGACCTCTAATGTCTTGTGAGGACCTGCCTTTACGACAGGCTTACAAGCGCTCAGTCCAGCCTCTCAGCTTATTGCGGACAGTCTGAGCACTGATGGAGGGATTGTGCATTCCTGGTGTAACTCGGGCAGTTGTTGTTGTCATCCTGTACCGCAGGTGTGATTTATTATGTTTATTATGTTATTACACGTGGTCTGCCACTGCAAAGACGATCAGCTGTCCGTGCTGTCTTAGGCGTCTCACAGTATGGACATTGCAATTTATTGCCCTGGCCACATCTGCAGTCCTCATGCCTCCTTGCAGCATGCCTAAGGCACGTTTATGCAGATGAGCCGAGACCCTGGGCATCTTTCTTTTGGTGTTTTTCAGAGTCCCTAGAACGGCCTCTTTAGTTAGTGTCCTAAGTTATCATAACTGTGACCTTAATTACCTACAGTCTGTAAGCTGTTAATGTCTTAACAACCGTTCCACAGGTGCGTGTTCATTGAACAAGCATGGGAAACCGTGTTTAAACCCTTTACAATGATTTTGTAAAAATCTAAATAATCTTTGAAAGACAGGGTCCTGAAAAAGGGACACTTCTTTTTTTTTGCAGAGTTTAGATCCTGGAATGCAGGAAGCTTGGCCCCAGTGATGTACTGGGCCGTACGCACTACCCTCTGTAGCGCCTTGGAGGCCGAGCAGTTTCCATACCATGCAGTGATGCAACCGGTCAGGATGCTCTCGATGGTGCAGCCTTAGAACTTTTTGAGGATCTGGGGACTCATGCCAAATTTTCAGTCTCCTGAGGGGGAAAAGGTGTTGTCGTGCCCTCTTTACGACTGTCTTGGTGTGTTTGGATCATGGTAGTTTGTTGGTGATGTGGAAACCAAGGAACTTGAAACTCTCAACCCGCTCTGCTACAGCCCGTCGACGTTAAGGGGGGCCTGTTCGGTCCGCCTTTTCCTGTAGTCCACGATCAGCTCCTTTTGTCTTGCTCACATTGAGGGAGAGGTTGTTGTCCTTCAACCACACTGCCAGGTCTCTGACCTCCTCTCTATAGGCTGTCTCATCGTTGTCGGTGATCAAGCCTACCACTGTTGTCATCAGCAAACTTAATGATGGTGTTGGAGTCGTGTTTGGCCACGCAGTCGTAGGTTAACAGGGAGACCAGGAGGGGACTAAGCACACACCTCTAAGGGTCTCCAGTGTTGAGGATCAGCGTAGCAGACGTGATATTGCCTACCCTTACCACCTGGGGGGCGGCCTGTCAGGAAGTCCAGGATCCAGTTGCAGAGGGAGGTGTTTTATTCCCAGCATCCATAACTTAGTGATGAGCTTTGTGGGCACTATGGTGTTGAACACTGAGCTGTAGTCAATGAACAGTATTCTCACTTAGGTGTTCCTTTTATCCAGTTGGGAAAGGGCAGTGTGGAGTACAATTGAGATTGCGTCAACTGTGGATCTGTTGGGTTGATATGTGAATTGGAGTGGGTCTAGGGTATCCTGGAGGATGCTGTTGATGTGAGCCATGACCAGCCTTTCAAAGCACTTCATGGCTACTGATGTGAGTGATACGGGCAGTAATCATTTAGGCAGGTTACCTTTGCTTCCTTGGGCACATTACTATGGTGGTCTGCTTGAAACATGTAGGTATTACAGACTCGGTCAGTGAGAGGTTGAAAATGTCAGGAAGAGACTTGCCAGTTGGTCTGCGCATGTTTTGACTACTCGTCCTGGTAATCCGTCTGGCCCCGCGGCTTTGTGAATGTTGACCTGTTTAAAGGTCTTGCTCACATCGGCTACCAAGAGCGTTATCACACTGTCGTCCTGAACAGTTGGTGTTCTCATGCATGCTTCAGTGTTGCTTGCCTCGAAACGAGCACAAAAGGCATTTAGCTCGTCTGGTAGGCTCGCGTCACTGGGCATCTTGCGGCTGGGTTTCTCTTTGTAGTCCGTAATAGTTTTCGAGCCCTGCCACATCCGACGAGCGTCAGAGCCGGTGTAGTAGGATTCAATCTTAATCCTGTATTGATGCTTTGTTTGTCTGAGGGCATAGCGGGATTTCTTATAAGCGTTCGGATTAGTGTCCCACTCCTTTAAGCGGCAGCTCTAGCCTTTAGCTCAATGCAGATGTTTTCTCTAATCCTTGGCTTCTGGTTGGAATATGTACTTGCGGTCACTGTGGGGATGACGACGTCAATGTACTTATTGATGCAGCTGATGACTGGTATACTCCTGAATGCCATTTGATGAATCCCGGAACATATTCCAGTCTGTGCTAGTAAAACAGTCCTGTAGCGTAGCATCCGTGTCATCTGACCACTTCCGTATTGAACGAGTCATTGGTAATTCCTGCTTTAGTTTTTGCTTGTAAGCGGGATTCAGGAGCATCGATTTGTGGTGGTAAATAGACGGCTACGAATAATATAGATGAGAACTCTCTTGGTAGATAGTTTGTGCTACAGTTTTTCATAACGTGCTCTACCTCAGGCGAGCAATACATTGAGACGTCTTTAATATTAGACATCTCGCACCAGCTGTTATTGACAAATAGACACACTCCACCGCACCTTGTCTTATCAGACGTAGCTTCTCTGCCCTTCCGATGCATGGAAAATCCCACCAGCTCTATATTATCTGTCGTCGTTCAGCCACGACTTGGTGAAACATAAGATATTAGTTTTTAATGTCCCGTTGGTAGTATAATCTTGATCTTAGGTCATCCATTTTGTTTTCCAATGATTGCACGTTGGCCAATAGAACGGATAGCAGTGGGAGTTTACTCACTCACCTACGAATTCTCAGAAGGCAGCCCGACCTCCGCCCCTTTTCCTCCGTCTTTTCTTCACGCAAATGACAGGGATTTGGGCCCGTTCCTGAGAAAGCAGTGTATCCTTCACGTCGGACTCGTTAAATAATTTTCTTTTACAGTTCGAGGTGAGTAATTTCTGTTCTGATGTCCAGAAGTTATTTTCGGTCATAAGAGATGGTAGCAGCAACATTATGTACAAAATAAGTTTAAAAAAATAAGTTACAAACAACGCGGAAAAACTAACAAAATAGCACAATTGGTTAGGAGCACGTAAAACGTCAGCCATCCCCTCCGGCGCCATTCTACACGCCATATCTCCATGCTACAGCACTTGTTATTCTACCCCCCCCCCCCCCCCCCCCCCCCCTCCCAAGCCATAAGACTCCTGAACAGCTAATCAAATGGCTTCCCAGACCAGGCCCTCCCATTTACTCTAGTTAAAACTTGTAAAAGAAAGTAATGTTTGTTTCGATGGGCAAGGAAGAAATAACTTGTTGGGGCTGGCACAATTATCGTAGAATCGTGTAACCGACAATTAAGGACATAAACCGTGAACACATTTTTTGTTGTTGTAATAATCGTCTTACTACTTACTACTACTTAAGGGTGGATTCAACATTATATTTAGTAGATATACACTGCTCAAAAAAATAAAGGGAACACTAAAATAACACATCCTAGATCTGAATGAATTAAATATTCTTATTAAATACTTTTTTCAAATACATAGTTGAATGTGCTGACAACAAAATCACACAAAAATGATCAATGGAAATCAAATTTTTGTAACCCATGGGGTCTGGATTTGGAGTCACATTCAAAATTAAAGTGGAAAACCACACTACAGGCTGATCCAACTTTGATGTAATGTCCTTAAAACAAGTCAAAATGAGGCTCAGTAGTGTGTGTGGCCTCCACGTGCCTGTATAACCTCCCTACAACTCCTGGACAGTCTGTGGTGCAACGTGGTGTTGGTGGATGGAGCGAGACATGATGTCCCAGATGTGCTCAATTGGATTCAGGTCTGGGGAACGGGCGGGCAAGTCCATAGCATCAATGCCTTCCTCTTGCAGGAACTGCTGACACACTCCAGCCACATTAGGTCTAGCATTGTCTTGCATTAGTAGGAACCCAGGGCCAACCGCACCAGCATATGGTCTCACAAGGGGTCTGAGGATCTCATCTCGGTAACTAATGGCAGTCAGGCTACCTCTGGCGAGCACATAGAGGGTTGTGCGGACCCCCAAAGAAATGCCACCCCACACCATGACTGACCCACCGCCAAACCGGTCATGCTGGAGGATGTTGCAGGCAGCAGAACGTTCTCCACGGTGTCTCCAGACTCTGTCATGTCTGTCACGTGCTCAGTGTGAACATGCTTTCATCTGTGAAGAGCACAGGGCGCCAGTGGCAAATTTGCCAATCTTGGTGTTCTCTGGCAAATGCCAAATGTCCTGCACGGTGTTGGGCTGTAAGCACAACCCCCACCTGTGGACGTCGGGCCCTCATACCACCCTCATGGAGTCTGTTTCTGACCGTTTGAGCAGACACATGCACATTTGTGGCCTGCTGGAGGTCATTTTGCAGGGCTCTGGCAGTGCTCCTCCTGCTCCTCCTTGCACAAAGGCTGCGGTAGCAGTCCTGCTGCTGGGTTGTTGCCCTCCTACAGCCTCCTCCACGTCTCCTGATGTACTAGCCTGTCTCCTGGTAGCGCCTCCATGCTCTGGACACTACACTGACAGACACAGCAAACCTTCTTGCCACAACTCGCATTGATGTGCCATCCTTGAGCTGCACTACCTGAGCCACTTGTGTGGGTTGTAGACTCCGTCTCATGCTACCACTAAAGTGAAAGCACCGCCAGCATTCAAAAGTGACCAAAACATCAGCCAGGAAGCATATGAACTGAGAAGTGGTCTGTGGTCAGCACCTGCAGAACCACTCGTTTATTGAGGGTGTCTTGCTAATTGCCTACAATTTCCACCTGTTGTCTATTCCATTTGCACAACAGCATGTGAAATGTATTGTCAATCAGTGTTGCTTCCTAAGTGGACAGTTTGATTTCACAGAAGTGTGATTGACTTGGAGTTACATTGTGTTGTTTAAGTGTTCCCTTTATTTTTTGAGCAGTGTATTATTATTCTAGTCTTACCATTGTTATTGTAGGTGTGGACACGTTGTTTTTAGAGTGCACAACCTACAGTAGACTACACTTGTGATTAAAATTATGATTTCATTCCATTTACGAGTTGTCAATTTATTCATTGTCTTTTTGTTTGGAGCGCTCCTGTCAATCTGGAGGGAGGACACGTACTTGATTATTCATAGAAGGAAGTAAGCGGCCAACAAGTGCTCAGCATATGTGGGAACTCCTCCAAGACTGTTGGAAAAGCATTCCAGGTGAAGCTGGTTGAGAGAATGCCTAAAGTGTGCAAAGCTGTCATCAAGGCAAAGGGTGGCTACTTTGAAGAATATAAAATATATTTAGATTTGTTTCACACAAGTATTTCTCTACACCGGCATTAACATCTGCTAAACACATGTATGTGACCAATAAAATTTGATTGGATTTTTTGGTTACTACATGATTCCATATGTGTTATTTCATAGTGTTGATGTCTTCACTATTATTCTACAAAGTAGAAAATAGTAAAAATAAAGAAAAACCCCTGAATGAGTAGGTGTGTCCGAACTTTTAACTGGTACTGTAGCTAGGTAATTGGCACAGGTAGGGCACTGGGAGAGGCTATACGGAGACGCCAGGTGCCCAAAATGTATGACGCACGTCATGCAGCAAGAGTTGAATGGGGACGAACGAATTCGGTTCAGTCAGTTGTGCTAATTTATTCTTGTGAGTTCAATGAGAATTAGAAACTTGTCTGCCAAAGTTGGGACTTGAGAGAGTCATTCCATTTCTATCGGGGTAATTGTTTATTTTTATCTAGATATTAATGCCGTAGTTGTACATTTTCGGTGAAAATCACTACAATAAATGTGCTTTAGCTGTCATCCTGGCATGATATTGGCCACACAATCTAGCTACTTCCCTCTCCTTACAGCAGGACAGCAGGGCTCGGCATTCGCCGGCAAGCAGGAACTAAGGACACACTGTGCCCGGTGATGTTGTGTTGCCTGCTTGCATTGCAAACTCTCATTGAGCAGTATCACGGTGACTACCAATACTACAAGTTATTTTTTGTGTAGGCTGCTATCCTACTCAAAATATAATCAAGTGGGATGGAACAAATTGGCTACGTTAGCTGCTGCCAGCAACATGATACATCTGCCCGGTGAAGTGAAACAGTGGGAAGAACCTCGATACAAACTCGTTACGCTAGCTAATTGGCATGTCAAGGTGACATCCACATGGTGACAAATGTTTCCATATATAGACACACACCCTATATTTGAATAAAATCAACTATACATAGGCTACTGAACTTGTCTGACGCTTTAGGCACTGCGATTTAAAAAGATATACAAATTACAAAAAAACAGGGAGCCAGAGATCACTATAGCCTAACCAGAAGAAGAAAAAAAATGTTCTTGACCAGATTCTGTCCCTTGCACTCCTGAAGTTGCTGGTAATAGGCTTCACCAGCGGTCGGCAACCTTTTCCGTTTGGAGTGTCAAGTTATCGTACCATTTCTACTGATCTGCGTGCCAGTTGTGATTTTTCAGATGCACATTTTCATGGAACAGTTTCATTTAATTTTATAATAAGTCTTCATATCTCAAAATCAATGTCGTTGGTTAATCAATATTCTATCTAAATGATACAAATCTAAAAGTATATTTATAGCCAGTATTTAATAATAGGTTACATAGCTTACAAATATATTTTAACACTTGTTTGGGCTACTACATGATTCCATATGTGTTATTTCATAGTTTTGATGTCTTCACTATTATTCTATAATGTAGAATAATAATGAGAATATTAAAAATAAAGAAAAACCCTTGAATGAGTAGGTGTCCAAACTTTTGAATGGTACTGTATATGCGTCTCCACACCTGTATGTAAACAGAAGACATATGCCACAAACGTGTTGTCAATGAAAAATACCGTTGGCTGCAACTGTGTTAAAACTGTGTAGAGTATGTGTGCTTTTTGCGTTTGTGGAATTGGAATTATTTTGATGTGATTTGAAAGTAGGGGGATTTATGTTTCTATAACCGTACCGCATTTGAGAATCAATTCACATTTAGTTGGAGTATTTGTCTGTTTTGGCTTCCAAAGCCATTTCCCCTTTAACTAGAATATTTTTAGGTCCTTTGATTATAATGAGTATCGTTAGGCTCCTTTAGTCCATTATGGGGCTACTCTGTACATAACTAGTTATTGCAAAGCAAAACCGTCAGCCCCTGTTTAGTGTTTACCGCTTGGATATGGTATTAGCAGCAGCCCACTGTCCTGGATTCTTGACTTTTCAAGATTTAAAATCTCTCTCGTTACTCATATCGTCTTAGTGATCTTGTGATCAGTAGGTCCTCAGTTCAAGAATGCCCCCGACCTTACTTAACGCCTCATTACTCCGAAAGCGTCTTTGTGTTTTTGGTACACCAGAAGTACATTCATTTCCAATGGAACACTGCGTTTGCCTTGCAGAGGCAGTTGCGGTGCCTTCTGTGTGATGCATACATTGGAAGTATTGAACGTATGCGTCACACAATATGCGTAGACGGCTTGACAGAAATGGTAGCAGGAGCTGAATGTTGAACGCGTACCATTTTGTGCAATGATGTAGGTGTGATCAAGATGGACATGTCTTCTGTTCATAACGAAGAGGGAGGGAGCATTGGTGCTGTGATATGGATGTAATCAAGCATTGTATTGGGTAAGATTAGAGTAGAATGATTTAAAGGCCTCCACTCGTTTTCGTTTACTCCAGAGCTTGGCTTGCAGACACTTGGATCTCTTCAAGTCCTGGTGGTGATGAAATGCTGTTTATGAAAGAGCGAGGCTTGGGATATTGCATGTTATCATGACATGGACACTGTTAATCAACTCTTGCAAGGATGAAGAAATTGCCTGTTTTCCAGCAGCTTCTACTCGTGTCTGCCCCCCTTACCTCTCACCCAGTGTGGATGGCAGAATATAAAAGCTGTTTATGATTTCCCCTAGCAAACAGTTTTTTGTGCAAAGGATAGCGTTTGAGTTTTATTGTCTGTGCTCGCCTCGCAAGAACTTAAGAGTGCTGTGGAATTATATTAGGGAGAGCTAGGCCTACTGCTTACCACTTTTGCCTTTGTACTTTCTTAGAATTATCTGCCTCAGTCTAAGCAACACTTTAAAATGTATGCCTACACATAAAAATAAAAAATGAAAATATATATATATTTATTATTATTATTATTATTATTATTATTATTCCTTTACACAAAAAAGACCTCAAGGGAATCCTTTTGAATGTTTTGTCCAGGGACTCATCACTGTATTCTGTGTTCTACAGGTTGCCATTAAAATCATCGACAAGAGCCAACTAGATGCTGTGAACCTGGAGAAGATCTACCGGGAGGTACAGATCATGAAAATGTTGGACCACCCGCACATCATCAAGTTGTACCAGGTAAACCTCTCCTTTTTAAAACACCAGTATACAAAATATAATCAATTTTTATTTGTTCCTCCTGGGTTTTTGTATAAATGTGCAATGCCTATGGTCATTCAGGACATTTTCTAATGGGTGAGCAAACATCTCCAATCTACCTGGCCTTCACAGTCCTAGACCTTCATAGATATCAGAACTGACGTCTGACGGAGTTAATAACTAACCAACCAAGCAACGTGTCAAGGTGCTTAACAAAATTTCACACAAACTGTATTGTAGGGTTCAGGCTCTCGTTGTTCAGCTGTCAAGCGCCACAATCAGGAGGTCCTCTACCAGTCATCCCGAAAATCCCACCCCAGACTTTAGGGCACTTTGGTCGTTGGGAATGTGAATAGCAGTTAATTATTATTACACAACCAAATGGCTCTGGTCCAGGCTTTGCTGTGTAATCACAGTGTATCATTATTTCCAACAGCTCTTCCATACAAACGGCATGGGTCAATTAGTCATTTCCTTTCAGGCCTCATAAACAGAGGGCAGTAGACTTGGCATCGGCTCTCATCTCCAAACAACCAACCCCCCCCCCTGTTCAGTTTGTCTTGGGGTCTTTGCTTCACAGGATGCCCCCTCAGCGGACTCAGAGGCCCAAGTTTCCCAATGTCACATACACAGCTCTTCACTGTTTCCAATGAACTCCTCATCCCCACCTTCATCAATATATGGCCTATTTGTCCCCATCAAGCATTCTCAACAACACAGAGAAGTTGTAGGCTATAATGTTGACATTTGCATGGGATAACAATCCATGTAATTTTTCCATTTGCATCATTGACCAAGTACTGTGACAGAATTTGGATAGTAAGTGCCATGTGATCGGCATGTTATGGAAAGCACTGGGATAAGTGACATTGATTATCCCTACAGGGTTTTTGGTAAAGTCATGGAGACAGGGGCATATTGGTCAGAAATGGTGCAGAGTAAAGGGTAAGTTAGCCCAGATGGGAATTTACATGAAATAACCACTTTGTGGGATTTCTATGTGAATGTATCTGATGCGTTTGTGTTAATAATAAAAAATGTGTTTATATATTTTTTTTATCTCTATTCATCCCTTTGTTTTCTTTGGCTAATTCTAGGTCACGTCCCAAATGGCATCCTATTCCCAATGTGGTGCACTACTTCCCATAGGTCCCTGGTCAAAAAGAAGTGCACATAGGGAACAGTGTGCCATTTGGGATGCTGTGCACATAGGGAATAGTGTGCCATTTGGGATGCTGTGCACATAGGGAATAGTGTGCCATTTGGGATGCTGTGCACATAGGGAATAGTGTGCCATTTGGGATGCTGCCCTGGTGTCCTCCCACACACACCTCTGGCACTATCAGTACCCTCTCTCTACTGGGAATAGCGGAGCCGTTCAACCAGAACTTCGTTCCCATTCTCTCATGTGTTCCATATTTGTGTCATTTTTGTAATTCCCAAAAAATAAAGCATTCTTTTTTTTGCTGTGAGCATCATATATGAGCGTTTACGGTGTGACATTTGCAACATTTACTCTGCTGATCAATGCAAGTTTGTATTAATTCATTTGTTCTTTTATGATCCTTTATTTAAGACTGTTCTGCTGTTCTCAGTACACCCACGTCAGCCAGCCTAATACTTCCAGGAATCTATGCACGAGGATTATCAGATGCATTTACATCTTAACAGCACCAAGGTCATTGCTGAGGTTGGCCTTAATCTGTTTTGCTCTGTGCTTATTGCTTACTCATTGTTTCCTTCCCTTTTTCACAGGTAATGGAGACCAAGAACATGCTCTACTTGGTGACAGAGTATGCCAAAAATGGGGAGATTTTCGGTAAGTGAAGCAGACGTACCAAGTGAATTTATTCCCGACTGGAAACGATGTCAAACAATTTTAGCTGAAAGATTTTTTGTCATGTGTTGTCACCTCTCCTCTCCTGTTAGTTATATTGTGTACTTGCATGCTGTAGCCTATATGCTGTGTACAAAACATGAACAACACCTGCTCTTTCCATGACATAGACTGACCAGGTGAAAGCTATGATCCCTTATTCATGCAACTTGTTAAATATATTTATATCAGTGTAGATGGAGGGGAGGAGACAGGCTTAAAATCCTTCTTTAACCTTGAGAGAGTTGAGACATGGTTTGTGTACAGTGGGGCAAAATATTGTGCAAGTTCTCCCACTTAATAATATGAGAGATGCCTATAATTTTCATCATAGGTACACTTCAACTATGACAGACAAAATGAGGAAAAAAATCCAGAAAATCACATTGAAGGATTTTTTATGAATTTATTTGCAAATTATGGTGGAAAATAAGTATTTGGTCACCTACAAACAAGCAAGATTTCTGGCTCTCACAGACCTGTAACTTCTTCTTTAAGAGGCTCCTCTGTCCTCCACTCGTTACCTATATTAATGGCACCTGTTTGAACTTGTTATCAGTATAAAAGACACCTGTCCACAACCTCAAACAGTCACACTCCAAACTCCACTATGGCCAAGACCAAAGAGCTGTCAAAGGACACCAGAAACAAAATTGTAGACCTGCAACAGGCTGGGAAGACTGAATCTGCAATAGGTAAGCAGCTTGGTTTGAAGAAATCAACTGTGGGAGAAATTATTAGGAAATGGAAGACATACAAGACCACTGATAATCTCCCTCGATCTGGGGCTCCGCTCAAGATCTCCCCCACGTGGGGTCAAAATGATCACAAGAACTGTGAGGAAAAATCCCAGAACCACACGGGGGGACCTAGTGAATGACCTGCAGAGACCTGGGACCAAAGTAACAAAGCCTACCATCAGTAACCCACTACGCCGCCAGGGACTCAAATCCTGCAGTGCCAGACGTGTCCCCCTGCTTAAGCCAGTACATGTTCCGGCCCGTCTGAAGTTTGCTAGAGAGCATTTGGATGATCCAGAAGAAGATTGGGAGATTGTCATATGGTCAGATGAAACCAAATATAACTTTTTGGTAAAAACTCAACTCGTCGTGTTTGGAGGACAAAGAATGCTGAGTTGCATCCAAAGAACACCATACCTACTGTGAAGCATGGGGATGGAAACATCATGCTTTGGGGCTGTTTTTCTGCAAAGGGACCAGGACGACTGATCCGTCTAAAGCACATATGTCAGAGTCAAGGCCCGCGGGCCACATCCGGCCCGCAAGAAGGTTTTTTACGGCCCCTGGGATGATCTTGATTTATTATTAGAACCGGCCCGCAGCAAGCCGGCAGCCCGCAGATCTTTTACACGCACCAATACTACATTTCCCACAATGCAAAGGTGACGCACCGAGCAGTAGGCTGCTTCATTTCAATATTTATTGGCACAGCAGTCGTCAGCATCACAGTAAAATTAACTTTCAGATACCCATCAAAAATGGCAAAACGGAAGGTGGATACTGAGAACCGGGGGTTTCAAACAAGGTGGGAGTCGGAGTATATGTTCACGAAGGTAGCTGGAAAACCTGTGTGTCTTCTGTGTGGAGAAAGTGTGGCGGTACTGAAAGAGTATAATCTGAGACGACATTATGAAACGAAACACGCGGACAAAAACAAGAATATGGACATGGAACAAAGGCTACAAAAGGCAGAGGAATTAAAACGAGGCCTCAAATCTCGACAGGCTCTGTTCAAAAAAGCCAAATCACAAGGCCAGGCTGCTGTCAAGGCCAGTTTTATTTTGGCAGAAGAGATCGCTAAATCAGCCCGGCCATTTACGGAGGGGGATTTCATCAAAAACTGCATGATTAAAGTTTGTGACGAAGTTTGCCCAGAAAAAAGGCAACTCTTTTTAAATGTGAGTCTGAGCAGAAACACCATTGCCGAGAGAGTAGACCAGTTGTCCATCAATCTAAAAGAGCAGCTTGTGAAAAAGGGAAAAGATTTTATTGCATATTCCTTGGCTGTGGATGAGAGCACCGACATTTCTGACATTGCGCAGTTGTCAATTTTCATCCGCGGAGTGGACTCCAACCTAAGCGTGACAGAGGAGTTTTTGGCTTTACGTCCTATGCATGGCACAACTACGGGGCATGATTTGTATGAAGAGGTGTCAAGATGTGTAAATGAGATGGAGCTGCCTTGGGAAAAACTCGTGGGTTTGACAACCGACGGAGCACCTGCGATGTGTGGACACAGGAGCGGACTGGTGGCGAAGATACGGGAAAAGATGCAAGAGGAAAACGCGACAGGTGAGCTGACAGCTTATCATTGTATCATACACCAGGAAGCGTTGTGCGGTAAAGCCTTGAAAATGGAGCATGTAATGAGCATCATCACGCGCACAGTTAACTTTATCAGAGCCAAAGGTTTGAATCACCGCCAGTTCAAGGCATTTCTGACGGAGTTAGAAACGGAGCATGGTGATTTGCCTTATCACACAGAGGTGCGATGGCTAAGCCAGGGAAAGGTGCTTCAAAGATGTTTCGAGCTTCGTGAGGAGATTTGTCTGTTCTTGGACAGCAAAGGGAAAGACACAACACAACTCCGAGACGAAATGTTTCTGTGTGAAATGGCTTTTCTGTGTGACATTACGAGTCATCTGAATGCAATATACTTGCAGCTGCAGGGTCGGGATCGTGTCATCTCTGATATGTACAGTACAGTGAAGGCATTTAAAACCAAACTGACTCTGTGGGAGACGCAGATGCGGAAAGAAAATTTGAGCCACTTTCCCAGCTGCCAGACCATGAAAGAGAAGCTCTCTACCAGTGCGTTCCCGAGCACACAGTTGGCTGATAAAATAGGTATGCTTGCCGCTGACTTTCAACGCCGATTTGCTGACTTTGAAGCACAAAAAAGCAGGTTGGAACTGCTCGGTAACCCATTTGCTGTTGACGTGGAAAGCTCACCACCAAACCTCCAAATGGAGTTGATTGACCTCCAATGCAATGATGCACTGAGGGCAAAATATGCGGCAGTGGGTGCTGCGGAGTTCGCCCGTTTCCTCCCCGGCACAATGCCCCAGCTGCGCATCCAGGCTGCTCAAACGTTGTCTATGTTTGGCAGCACATACCTGTGTGAACAACTGTTTTCTTTGATGAACCTGAACAAAACATCACACAGAAGTCGACTTACTGCTGAACACCTCCACTCAATTCTGAGGATTTCTTCAGCTCAGAGCCTTACCCCGAACATTGATGAACTTGTGGAAAAGATGGGACACCACCAAGTATCACCCTCAACCTCAAACAAGTGAACATTACTGTGCAATCACATATTTAGAGTTTTTACTCAGTTCAAGTTTAAAAGTTAAAATTTAATATTTGTTTTCACTGCATGTTACTTCTCCTTAAACAAAGTGTTGTTTTTGATTAATAGATTTTTGCACTTTATTTTTTTGTATTTCAATCCAATTATATTTTAAAAATATTTCAGTTGAGTGGATGATAGAAAATTGCTATTATTGTTTTTTCTTTGAAGTAAATTTAGCCCACTTTTGCTAAAATAGAAAATATAGTCTACTGATGGTGCCTTGAATACCGGTTTCTTTCATTTAATGTTCATGTTATGGGGATATTTATATAAAGGAAATTTGTCTTTTGTGTCTGTTGAAAATTAAAGATTACTGACAGAGCCATAAGAAAATATTGCTTTATTTATCTGATCATATTGTAATATATTTGTTAGGTTTTCAGTAGGTTCAATTAGGTTCACTAGACTATATGCGTCATTTAAAAAATTTTCAATGAACATTCGAACAGTCCGGCCCTCGTCTTGTAGCTGATTTTTTTATTTGGCCCTCCGTCCATTTGACTTTGACACCCCTGGTCTAAAGGAAAGAATGAATGGGGCCATGTATCGTGAGATTGAGTGAAAATCTCCTTCCATCAGTCAAGGGCATTGAAGATGAAACGTGGCTGGGTCTTTCAGCATGACAATGATCCCAAACACACTGACCGTGCAACGAAGGAGTGGCTTCGTATGAAACATTTCAAGGTCCTGAAGTGGCCTAGCCAGTCTCCAGATCTCAACCCCATAGAAAATCTTTGGAGGGAGTTGAAAGTCCGTGTTGCCCAGCAACAGCCCCAAAACATCACTGCTCTGGAGGAGATCTGCTTGGAGGAATGGGCCAAAATACCAGCAACTGTGTGTGAAAACCTTGTGAAGACTTACAGAAAACGTTTGACCTCTGTCATTGCCAACAAAGGGTATATAACAAAGTATTGAGAAACTTTTGTTATTGACCAAATACTTATTTTCCACCATAATTTGCAAATAAATTCATTAAAAATCCTACAATGTGCTTTTTTAAAATTGAATTGTCTCATTTTGTCTGTCATAGTTGAAGTGTACCAATGATGGAAATTACAGACCTCTCATCTTTTTAAGTGGGAGAACTTGCACAATTGGTGGCTGACAATACTTTTTTGCCCCACTGTATCTGTGCCATTGAGGGTGAATTGGCAAGACAAAAGATTTAAGTGCCTTTGAACCGGGGGCATGGTAGTGCAGTTGTTCCCAAACTGTGTTGGCGGGGTGTGGGGGTCTTTTAAAATTGTATTGAATTTTTGCAACTCAGCCCGGCTTCTAAGATACTCTTGAAAGTTGCAATAGTAGAATGCACAAGGTGCACTTTCAAAATTGGGTAGTGCATCATCAGTTCCTCTTGTCTGGTCAGTCATTGCATACGTTCGAGAGCTTTTATAACGTGTAAGAAATGTCTGGATCAACTAACCCATGTCAGCTAATGTTTTTTAGCCCATAGATTTTATTTGTAATGTTGTAGTCACTCAAATGTCACATTAATACACATTATACATTGCAAAATGTAGAATGTTCTCTGCAGCCCATGCCAAAATGGGTAGAATTGCTTGAAATTGGCTTTAAACCGGCAACATTTTCTCTCCGCCAACCATGCTTGTGCCCATAGAAATAAATGTGGCACGCACACAGGGGTGGCGCAAAATGTTCCCCAATGCTGGAAGGGTGGCCTGAGTGAAAAGGTTCGGGAACCCTGTGGTAATGGGTGCCAGGTGCACCGGTTTGTGTCAAGAGTTGCAATACTGATGCGTTTTTCACGCTCAATAGTTTCCCATGTGTATCAAGAATGGTCCACTACCCAAAGGACTTCCAACCAGCTTGACACAACGGTGGGAAGTATTTGGTGATAACATTGGCAAGCATCCCCGTGGAACACTTTCAACACTTTGTAGAGTCCATGCCCCAATGAATTGAGGCTGTTCTGAGGGCATTGAAGGTCCTCAAGAACACAGTGATCTCCATCATCCACCACCAAGGCTCTTCCTAGAGCTGGCCACCCAGCCACACTGTGCATTCGGGGGGAAAGGCCTTGGTCAGGGTGGTGACCAAGAAACCCGATGGTCACTCTGATAGAGCTCCAGAGTTCGTCTGTGGAGATGGGAGAACCTTCCAGAAGGACAACCATCTCTGCAGCACTCCACCAATCAGGCCTTTACGGTAGAGTGGCCAGACAGAGGCCACTCCTCAGTAAACGGCACATGACAGCCCACTTGGAGTTTGCTAAAAGGCACCTAAAAGGACACTCGGACCATGTGAAACAAGATTATCTGGTCTGATGAAACCAAGATTGAACTCTTTGGCCTGAATGCCAAGTGTCACATCTGGAGGAAACCTGGCACCATCCCTACGGGAAGCATGGTAGTGACAGCATCATGCTGTGGGGATGTTTTTCAGCGGCAAGGACTGGGAGACTAGTCAGGATCGAGGGAAAGATGAACGGAGCAAAGTGCCGTGAGATTCTTGATGAAAACTTGCTCCGGAGCGCTCAGGATCGCTGACTGGGGGGCGAAGGTTCACCTTCCAACAGGAGAATGGCCCTAAGCACAGCCAAGACGATGCAGGAGTGGTTTCGGGACAAGTCTCTGAATGTCCTTGAGTGGACTGGACCAGAGACTGGAGTCTCTGGAGAGACCTGAAAATAGCTGTGCAGCGACGCTCTGTATCCAACCTGGAAGAGTTTGAGAAGATCTGCAGAGAAGAATTGGTAAAACTCCTCAAATACAGGTATGCCAAGCTTGTAGTGCCATACCCAAGAAGACTCAAGGCTGTAATCGCTGCCAAAGGTGCTTCAACAAAGTACTGAGTAAAGGGTCTGATATGTGATATTTACTTAATTTTCTAAAAAAAAAACGTTTTTGCTTTGTCATTATGGGGTATTTTAGAATAAGGCTGTAACGTAACAAAATGTGGAAAAAGTAAATGGGTCTGAATACTTTCCAAATGCATTGTATGTTACTGATTGGCTTTTACGTAATCTTTTGTCTGTTGAAGGACAGGCCGTAGGGAAAAGGAATGCCTCCACCTGTTGTGAGATTTGATTAAATGTTCCCTTGAGTTCCCCACCATTTGCATTTCTTGCCCCAAAGCTTACTTTCAGTGAAGATTGTCATAGGTGAGAACCATTGTGTTAAAACCATATAATTAGAATTCTATGATTGTGAGTCGAGTAGATAGTGAATTTGGAGATTATTTCCTAGACTATGTTTTGACTTAACAAATCTGGTAGTTTGTCCTAAGACCATCGTTTACATTGTTGTGCCACTTGGATGGCACCCACCGGAGCAGGGAGAGGGCAAGGAGGCGGCACGGGTTAATAGCGCTTATCTGACCTCCATATTCAGTTTAGAAGTCAGTCAACAACAGGCTTTCTTCAATACCCGTCTGTATCTGTACAGAGATGATACCGGCTTACCTGTCCGTTCTATATGCCCACCATATAAGGTGGAATCTAAACCTAAGATAATATCGTATGATATAGGTCAAGATGTGAAAAGCATGATAGCGAAGTTAGCTTTTCTACAGTACATGGATGTCACAGACAGGCCTTCTTCCCAACGCAAGCCATTTCCCAATGGTTATGTAAAGTGATTTTGAGTTGTTTTGCATGATGTTTGACACACTGTACTGTAGGCAGTGCAGAGCTGTGTATAGTGATTCTCTTGTTCTGTGTGATTGAGGGTGTGCACAAGGTGAGTGGGTTGGTTAACCTTTGCCCCATTAAAAAGTGGAAGACAAACATTTGGGATTTTACTACTGGACTGCAGCAGTTATTGATATGAAAAAGCGAGAGGTATACTAGCTGTGAAGAATTAATAAGAAAATGGTCATGAAAGGAGGGAAAAACCAGAAGAAATAACCTAATTCGGTTCTGTAAGTCCTATCTTGATGTACCATTGCGGTAGGAGGCGCATGTTCTATCACCAACAGACGCGCCAGGCTCTCTGGTCTGCTCCAATATAAACCAGCATTGCTGCCACCAGCCATCTTGGTTAGATAAGCAGCATTTTCTGGTTCTCGCATTTTTTATACAGTTGAAATCAGAGGTTTACATACACCTTAGCCAAATACATTTACTACGTTTTTTTACAATTCCTGACATTTAATCCTAGTAAGAAATTGACTAAGGTCAGTTAGTCTCCACTTTATTTTAAGAATGTGAAATGTCAGAATAATAGTAGAGAATTATATATTTTTCTTTCTTTCTTTCATCACATTCCCAGTGGGTCACAAGTTTACATACACTCAATTAGTATTTGCTAGCATTGCCTTTTAATTGTTTCACTTGGGTCAAATGTTTTGGGTAGCCTTCCACAAGCTTCCCACAATAAGTTGGGTGAATTTTGGCCCATCCCTCCTGACAGAGCTGGTGTAACGGAGTCAGGTTTGTAGGCCTCCTTGCTCGCACACGCTTTTTCAGTTTTTTATAGGATTGAGGCCTTTGTGATGGCCACTCCAATACCTTGACTTTGTTGTACCTAAGCCATGTTTCCACAGCTTTGGAAGTATGTTTGGGGTCATTGTCCATTTGGAAGACCCATTTGCGACCAAGCTTTAACTTCCTGACTGATGTCTTGAGATGTGGCATTTCTCCAAAAAGTACGATCTTGGTCCCCATGTGCAGTTGCAAACTATATTCTGTCTTTTTTTTATGGCGGTTTTGGAGCAGTGGCTTCTTCCTTGCTGAGCGGCCTTTCAGGTCATAATTTTCTGGAATTTTCCAAGCTGTTCATAGGCACAGTCAACTTTAGTGTATGTAAACGTCTGACCCACTGGAATTGTGATACAGTGAAATAATCTGTCTGTAAACAATTGTTGGAAAAATGACTTGTGTCATGCACAAAGTAGATGTCCTAACCGACATGCCAAAACTATAGTTTGTTAACAAGAAATGTGGTTGAAAATTAGTTTTAATGACTCCAACCTAAGTGTATGTAATCTTCCGACTTCAACTGTATTTTTTTGTATAGAGGGAGCAAAGGGAGTGCTTGCTTGACACGTGAATGATGACATTTCTTTACCCGTGAACAAAGTGAAGAGACAAGGCCCGCCGCAACGTTGTCTGCCTTATCCATGCCCATTGACGATGCACAGAGTGCGGTTGAGTTTTTTGCTTGTCCATGATGGAGCTGGAAACATGAGTGCAGGCAGATATTAAGTACAGTGCCTTCAAAAAGTATTCACACTCATCCACTTTTTCATCATTTGTTGTGTTACATGGTAGGATTAAAATAGATTTAATTGTCAAGGATCTAAACAAAATACTCAAGTCAACGTTGAAGAAAATGTCTAACTTTAAAAATATATATATTTTTTTTAATTATACAAAATTAAACACTAATACAGTGTGTTTGGAAGTATTCAGACCCCTTTACTTTTCCCAGATTCTGTTACGTTAGCCTTATTCTAAAATATATTTAAATAGTTTTTTCCTCATCAATCAACACACAACCCCACAATGACAAAGCAAAAACTTGTATTAAATGTTTGCAAATGTATTAAAAATGAACTGCAGTATCACATTTTACATAAGTGTTCAGACCGTTTACTCAGTACCTTGTTGAAGCACCTCCGCCAGCAATTACAGCCTCGAGTCTTCTTGGGTATGACGCTACAACCTTGGCACACCTTATATAGACAGGTCTGTCGGTTTGTGTGTGTGCCTTTCTAAATCATGTCCAATCAATTGAATTTACCACAGGTGGACTCCAATCAAGTTGTAGAAACATCTCAAGGATGATCAATGGAAATAGGATGCACCTGTGGTCAATTTTGAGTCTCATAGCAAAGGGTCTGAATGTGAATAAGTTATTTATTTTTTTCTAAATTTGAAAAAATACTAAAACCTTTTTTCACTTTGTATTGTGTGTAAATTGCTGAGGTGTATTTATTTCATCCATTTTAGAATAAGGCTGTAACGTAACAAAGTGAAACAAGTCAAGAGGTCTGAATACTTTCCGTAGGCACTGTATATCTTGATTACATAAGTATTCAACCCCCTGAGTCAATACATGTTAGAATCACCTTTGGCAGTGATTACAGCTGCGAGTCTTTCTGGCTAAGTCTCTAAGAGCTTTACACACCTGGATTTTACAATATTTGCACATTATTCTTTTGAAAATTATTCAAGCTCTGTCATTACTAGACAGCCATTTTCAAGTCTTGCCATAGATTTGCAAGCAAATTTAAGTCCAAACTGTAGCTAGGCCACTCGGGAACATTCAATGTGGTCTTGGTAAGCAACTCCAGTGTATATTTGGCCTTGTGTTTTAGGTTTGTCCTGCTGAAAGGTGAATTTGTCTCCTAGTGTCTGTTGGAAAGCAGACTGAACCATGTTTTCCTCAAGGATTTTGCCTGTGTTAGCTGTATTATTTTTATCCTACAATACTCCCTAGTCCTTGCCAATGACGAGCATACCCATAACATGATGCAGCCGGCACCCTGCTTGAAAATATTAAGTGGTACTCAGTGACACTGTGTTGGATTTGCCCCAAAGGTAACTCTTTGTATTCAAGAAGCTAACTTTTTTTTGCAGTTTTGCTTTAGTGCCTTATTGGAAACAGGATACATGTTTTGGAATATTTTTATTCTGTACAGGCTTCCTTCTTTTCACTTATTTAGGTTATTGTTGTGGAGTAACTCCAATGTTGTTGAGACATCCTCAGTTTTCTTCTGTCACAGCCATTAAACTGTTTCAAACATTGGCCTCATTGTGAAATATCTGTGCAGTTTCCTTCCTCTCTGGCAATTGAGTTAGAAAAGACGCCTGTGTCTTTGTAGTGACTGGGTGTATTGATACACTGTCCAAAGTGTAAGTAAGAATTTCACCATACTCCAAGGGATATTCAATGTCTGCTTTTTATTTTTACCCATCTACCAATATGTGCCGCCCTTGCGAGGCATTGGAAAACTTCCTTGGTCTTTGTGGTTGAATCTGTGTTTGAAATGCACTGCTCGACTGAGGGACCTTACAGATAATTGTATGCGTGTGCTACAGAGATTAGGTTGTCATTCAGAAATCCTGTTAATAACCTCTACGGGATCGGTGTCCTTCCCACGGTTGAGCTAACATGTGCTAATGTGATTAGCATGACGTTGTAAGTAACAAGAAAATGTCCATGTCTTATATGGGAGGAAAGCTTAAATTCTTGCTAATCTAACTGCACTGTACAATTTTACAGTAGCTATTACAGTGAAAAAAACATGCTATTGTTTGAGGAGAGTACACAACAACAACTGGTTTGATACATTCACCTCTGAAGGTAAAAAAATTTACTTACATTGAGTAATCTTGCTCTGATTTGTCATCCTGAGGGTCCCAGAGATCAAATGTAGCATAGTTTTGTTTGATAAAATCCATTCTACAGTTTGAACCCCTGCTGTGTCTGCCCCCCCTCCCCCACACACATGTGATTATTACCATATCATTTGTGTATGTTCTCTATAGTTATGTACTTGAAAATATATAAATTGACCAGACTTTGAACAGTAATGCAATGGTTCATTGGATCAGTAAAACTTTGCACATACACTGCAATCTAAATTACATCTAGACTCCTAAGTGATATAATGGCATTTCTCTTGCATTTCAAAGCTGATGGAACAGGTTATATTTTACCAGATCTAATGTGTTCTCCTACATTAATTTCACATTTCCACTAACGTCAGTGTTGAGAAAAAGGGTCCGATCCTCTACACTTTTATTGCATGCAAACTTATTATTTGACTTGTTAAGCAAATTTGTACTCCTGAACATATCTAGGCTTGCCATAACAAAGGTGTTAAATACATTTCAGATTTTCATTTTTAATTAATTTGTAACTATTTCTAAAAACATAATTCCATTATGTGTGTGTGCGTGTGTGTGTGGGCCAACATCTCAATATAATACCTTTTTAAATGTAGGCTGTAATTCAACAAAATGTGGAATAAATCCAGTAGTGTGAATACTTTCTGAAGACACTGTTTTTCGTGTTCCATTTTTTAAATTTTCTTACACACACTCTCACGTCTTAGGGTGTGTGATTTTGCCAAGTCAGAGTAATGCATGTATACAAGAGGTTCAGGGGGAGGGAAATGTAGCAAATCAAACGGTTGATGCCTTTTGGATGGTCATCATGTGTGTGTGCACAAAGCAGCGATACTGCACTAAATAAACAGACTGTGTGTTTAACACTGCGTCTCCCCGTGCCTGGGTTATGCCAGGGCCAAGCTCAGAGCTGACACTGGTGTTGATTCTAACAACAGCCATCTTGTTTTCACCACGACTGATAATGAAGGGTACAGAGTAGGGGCGAGTGAATGGGACAAAGACGACTGCATTGATACCGGGGCCGCATCCCAAATGACACCCTATTTCCTTTTTAGTGCGCTTCTTTTGACCAGGGCCCTTAATGTGTGCACTACATAGGGAAATAGGGTGCCATTTGGGACTCTTTCCGGGGCCGTATTGGCTTCTGTGGCACTTGGAAGACTTGCAATCAGCCTATTATGATAGAAATAGACTGGACTTGATTGTGCGCTCAGTACATTGGGTAACCTAATTTCAAAGAATCCTTAGATTGCTTCGCAGATCATGTCTAGGTATTACAGAACCATTTTGTCCCCACTTATTGTGCTGTAAGTCCTGATTGCGCAATGTAATATGGTTAGGTAATGCATCAACATCATCACTGAGATTGACAGACACGCAGCAAGCAGCACAATAGCTGACGTAAGTAAACAGGATTATAATGTTCTGTTTTCTTCCACTATAAACAGACATCCCTTCCACTTAACATCAATCTAAAGATCCACCAAGCTACATTTGTACAACTTGACTGAGTAGCTGGCTGTCAAGTAGCTTCGCTTAAAGCCACAGTTCTTTACCCAATCACCAGAAAGCACTTCACCCATCTTCCCCTACCCCTTTCAACAGCCCCCCCCCCCCCCCCCCCCCCCCCCCCCCCCATTTCTCCTTCACCCAAATCCAGATAGCTGATGTTCTGAAAGAGCTGCAAAATCTGGATCCCTACAAATCAGCCAGGCTAGACAATCTGGACCCTCTCTTTCGAAAATGATCCGCTGCAATTGTTGCAACCCCTATTACTAGCCTGTTCAACCTCTCTTTCGTATCGTCTGAGACACTCTAGACCCAAACTGTTACAGACCTTTATCTATCACGCTCAAGGTCCTAAACCATATCATAACTGCCATCGATAAGAGACAATACTGTGCAGCTGTATTCATCGACCTGGCCAAGGCTATCGACCCTGTCATTCACCACATTCTTATCGACAGACTCAGCAGCCTTGGTTTCTCAAATGACTGCCTCGCCTGGTTCACCAACTACTTCTCAGGCAGAGTTCAGTGTGTCAAATTGGAGGGCCTGTTCTCCGGACCTCTGGCAGTCTCTATGGGGGTGCTACAGGGTTCAATCCTCGTACCGATTCTTTTCTCTGTATACATCAATGATGTCGCTCTTGCTGCTGGTGATTCTTTGATCCACCTCTACGCAGAAGACACCCTTCTGTATACTTCTTGCCCTTCTTTGGACACTGTGTTAACTAACCTCCAGACAAGCTTCAATGCCATACAACTCTCCTTCCGTGGCCTCCAACTGCTCTTAAATGCAAGTTAAACTAAATGCATGCACTTCAACCGATCACTGCCTGCACGTGCCCGCCCGTCCAGCATCACTTCTCTGGACGGTTCTGACTTAGGTATTTGTAGATGTCCACATATTCTATGTCTGGTTAGACTGTAAACTCTCCTTCCAGACTCACATTAAGCATCTCCAATCCAAAATTAAATCTAGAATCAGTATCCTATTTCGCAACAAAGCATCCTTCACTCATGCTGCCAAACATACCCTCGTAAAACTGACTATTCTACCGATCCTTGACTTCGTCAATGTCATTTACAAAAACGCTCTACTCAACAAACTGGATGCAGTCTATCACAGTGCCATCTGTTTTGTCACCAAAGCCCCCATATACTACCCACCACTAGTACGCTCTTGTTGGCTGGCCCTCGCTTCATATTCCATCGCCAAAACCACTGGCTCCAGGTCATCTACAAGTCTTTGCTAGGTAAAGCCCCGCCTTATCTCAGTGCACTGGTCACCATAGCAGCACCCACCCATGCACGCTCTCCAGCAGGTATATTTCACTAGTCACCACCAAAGCCAATTCCTCCTTTGGCCACCTTTCCTTCCAGTTCTCTGCTGCCTATGACTGGAAGAATTGCGAAAATCACTGAAGTTGGAGACTCATATCTCTCTAACTTTAAGCACCAGCTGTCAAAGCAGCTCACATATCACTGCACCTGTGCATAGCCCATCTGTAACAGCCCATCCAACTACCTCATCCCCATACTGTTTTTTTTTTTTTTGCTCCTTTGCACCCCAGTATCTACTTGCACTTTCATCTTCTGCACATCTATCACTCCAGTGTTTAATTGCTAAATTGTAAATATTTCGCCACTATGGCCTATTTATTGCATTACCTCCCTTTTCTTACCTCATTTGCACACACTGTATATAGACTTTTCTATTGTGTTATTGACTGTATGTTTGTTTATTCCATGTGTAACTCTGTGTTTGTGTTGCTTTGCTTTATCTTGGCCAGATCACAGTTGTAAATGAGAACTTGTTCTCAACTGACCTTCCTGGTTAAATAAAGGTGAAATAAAAAAACACATGTAAAAAAAAATTGCTGTTTAGAAGTCCTATTTATAAGCCTACTGCTCTCGGTCCGTGTCCATCCAGCTTTGTCCTAGACTCTGATTGTCAACTAGCTAGTTGTCTGGGAGCAGATCTAGTCTGTCCAACCCATATAATTACTAGAATAGACATTCCTATACAAGTCAATGACTTAAACTGTTTCAATAGGTCTATTTCTACGATCCATCCCAGCCCTATGGAGTTTGAGTCTGGCAGGGTAGTGGGTGCCGGACACAGTGATAGCAGCCATTCCAACCTGTCTGCTGGCTAGTGAGCCTCACCCACCCACCCACCCAGCCCTGCAGGAGTGGATCAAACCTGGAGAAATTGGGTCAACCACAAATAATGAGAAGGAGCGGCAGAACAGAACCTCCAGGCAGAGGAGAGGGGGGAGAGAGGAAGGGGATGTCCATTTGAATTTGGAAAGGGGGTGTAAAAATGTAGGCCGTGCATATTAACTGCCAGAGAGTGGGTGGGTGGGTTTTATTGACTAGGCCTGAACACATCTGTCTTCTTGATAGAGTGCCCCGGCGAGATTAATTTTGCCTGTCAACTTCTTTTGTCTGCTGCAATAGTTGGGTCTATAATGTTTTTTCTTCTGTTACTCAGTAGGTATCTGTTTTTTTTCTGAGCTGAAAAGGCTTGGCTACACTGTTGACTCACCTAGCTGACACTAGTATCATCTCTTTGCTGGCTGATTTGACCTGGGGCATGCTCGGTAAGTGTTGGATTGTGTAGCCTATGGGTCTTTACTTCAGCACTAAGTTTCAGGAAAATACATTTGGAGCTGAGACGTTGAAGGCAGGAGAGCATCGTTATTGCCCTTGTTCGGTGGGCAGGCTCTGCTTGGCTGTCTGGATGCTCGCCAGCACAGAAATTTACGGACGCCGGGTCCTGCTCTCGCTCGGCTCTCCAATCTCTTCTAAACCTGAGCAGCTGTTAAAAGATTACACATCTCCCCAACAGACCTGGAACTCTGTGCTCTTCTGAGCTTTTTCCTCATTGTTTTTAACACCCTGTCCTAGATCTGTGACTCATCATTCACCCCCCCCACTCCCCCTCTCTTTTTCCCAAAATGCAACACTTCTTTGACTGAGTACACCTGACTGTGCTGCCATGTTGTCGGCCCTCCTCCTTGCCCCTTCTGACGTTCAAGCAGTGCATTACTCATACATCTACTGGTGTGATGAACATGCTTTTTTTTGTGTCATTAGCCCTTAGCGGAAGCACTCTGGAGCGAACCAAACGCTGTTGCTAGTGTGTGAAAGGAACAGATTAGGCTAACAGTGAAGCTGAAGGTCTGGCTTGCCAGGGCTGGTTTACCTTCTAGCTAGTACAGTGCCTATAGAAAGTCTACGCCCCCTTTAACTTTTTTTCACATTTTGTTGCATTACAAATAGGGATTAAAATGATTTTTTTTTGTGTCAACGATCTACCCAAATACTCTGTCAAAGCGGAAGAATTCTAAGATTTTATAAAGATTAATAGAAAAAAAACACACAAATACCTTGATTAGATAAGTATTCCCCCCTGAGTCAATACATGTTAGAAACACCTTTTGGCAGTGATTACAGCTGTGAGTCTTCTTGGGTAAGTCTCATAAGAGCTTTGCAGACCTATATTATGCAATATTTGCCCGTTATTATGTTAAAAATTCTTCAAGCTATGTCAAGGTGTTGGAGATCAAGTCATGCCATAGATTTTCAAGAAGATTCAAGTCAAAACTGTAACTTGGCCACTCAAGAACATTCACTGTCTTCTTGGTAAGTCACTCCAGTGTAGATTTGGATTTGTGTTGTAGGTTATTATCCTGCTGAAAGGTGAATTCCTCTCCCAGTGTCTGGTATAAAGCAGACTGAAGCAGTTTTTTCTCTAGGATTTTGCCTGTGCTTAGCTCCATCCCATTTATTTTCATCCTCAATAATTCCCCAGTCTTTGCCAATGTCAGGCATACACTTAAATAAGGGGGCTGAGTGTTGTTTTGGATTTGCCCCAAACATAAGGCTTTGCATTTAGGCTTTGCAATATTACTTTAGTGACTTGTGCCATGCATGTTTTGGAATATTTGTATTCTGTATATGTGTATTTTATGTTTAGGCTTCCTTCTTTTCACTCTGTCATTTAGGTTAATGTGTAGTCACTACAATGTTGTTGATCCATCCTCAGTTTTCTCCCATCACAGCCATTGAACTCTATAGCTGTTTAAAATCACCAATGGCCTCATGGTGACACCTAAGCAGTTTCCTTCCTGTCCTGCAGCTCAGTTCAGAAGGACGACTGTATATTTTGTGTGTCTGGGTGGTTTCGTACATCAGCCACAGCATAATTACACTGCTCAAAAAAATAAAGGGAACACTTAAACAACACAATGTAACTCCAAGTCAATCACACTTCTGTGAAATCAAACTGTCCACTTAGGAAGCAACACTGATTGACAATAAATTGCACATGCTGTTGTGCAAATGGAATAGACAACAGGTGGAAATTATAGGCAATTGGCAAGACACCCCCAATAAAGGAGTGGTTCTGCAGGTGGTGACCACAGACAACAATTTTTGTGTGATTTTGTTGTCAGCAAATTCAACTATGTAAAGAAAAAAGTATTTAATAAGAATATTTCATTCATTCAGATCTAGGATGTGTTATTTTAGTGTTTCCTTTATTTTTTTGAGCAGTGTATTAACTTTCAAAAATCATATCAACCTCTGTGTTGTGTTTCTCGTAATGTCTATTTCAATGCAATAGAAATAGTATGTAGCACAGTGAACAACACTTCTATTGTCCAATGTCATGGTGTCAGCTAATTCCAGACAGACAGGTATCCAGGATCCAAAGTCCAAACTTTCTCTAACGAGGGATTGGTCAGGTACGATAGGGCAAGAGGCCGCTGTAGGCCTACTACTCGGTCTATTCAGAGAGGTTTATCGCATAGCTGTGTTGTGTAGCTGCAGCAGCCCTAGCCCACCCAGTCTCTGTATTCAGAGCACCTCGCCACATTCCCATGCCAAGTGCGTTTTTCATTTTTTTTTATTAGTGACACGCCACAAAGAGAAGCCTCAGTCAAGAGGGGTAACGATATGAAATGTGGCACCCTCTCTAATCAGTGTAATGTTTTTCTAATTTCCTCTGAAGTTAACCATTTATCAGAAGCACTGCCTGTCTATAATGTCACAGTTTCCTGGAACTTTAAGCGTATTCATTCCCATCTGCATGATGAACTCTATGTATATGAGTGAATTATAATTCAGCTTAATGCTTGCTATTGCCCTTGCTCCATCTGTAATTTTTTATCGAGCCCTCTTGTTTAAGCACAGGATGGTCAACGGTGTTATTGTGAGGAACATCGACCCCCCCCCCCCCCCCCCCACCACCACCTAAATTACTTGAAATGACTCGGACTCTAAAAACCCAAACTCTGGTTGGGCACCTGAATTTCTTCAACGTAATTTTGCCCTACTGTAGAGGGATATGGGTGCTCATTCCTCTCCGTCTCCTTCCCTCCATGCTATGTGAGGGTGTGAAGTACAAACCTGCATGCATGGTTGCCTGCTGGTTGGAGGTGTGAAGAGGCCGTCATGAAACATGTTCCCCAGAGACTGTTGATGAGGCTGGATGGGAAACGATGAATTAGGAAGTATTCATTCTCTCCCGCATTATATCTGTTCATGGGCCTGCAGGATTTGAAGGTTGTAATTGGCGTAACAAGTTTGATTTGATTTGACATTTGTGGATGGTTACAAATGATTATTTTTAAATGCCACATGCACTGAATACAACAGGTGTAGATCTTACCGTGAAATGCTTATTTGCACCATTTGATGAACTGTTCAGCAGTCTTGTGGCTTGGGGGTAGATGCTGTTAAGAAGCCTTTTGGTCCCAGACTTGGTGCTCTGTTACCGCTTGGATAGGGAATTCAGTGTGGATTATGCAGCGAGAATAATTTTTGGAGTTGCTGTGTGCGCTCGCATAGACTATTAGCATCATTGAATACTGATTAAAGAAATATAAACAGAATCGAGCCATGATGGGTCCATGATTGTTAGAGATGGACAGGGGGAGTTTTATATATATATATATATATATATTATTTTTTTTACATGTAGACTATTCTAGTTGTCAACCAAAACAAGATAAGCCAAGTCCAAAATAGATTCAAATGTAAGCATTTGTCTCAGGGAAAGGGTGCGTGGCCCAAATAGTTTCCTCCTGTTTGTCCCTCAGAGAGGCAGCGTAAACGTCAGGACAGAAGAGTGTGATACAGCTCTTTGCGCAACATTGCAGCAGCCAGGGACGTTGGAGTTAGGTAACTCCCTCCCCCTCTTATGAGCAATTTGTATATATTTATATACACACACACAGTTGAAGTCAGGAAGTTTACATAAACTTAAATTGGAGTCATTAAAACTCGTTTTTCAACCACCCCACAAATTTCTTGTTAACAAACTATAGTTCTTGCAAGTTGGTTAGGACATCTACTTTGCATGTCACAAGTAATTTTTCCAACAATTCTGTCCAACAGACCGATTATTTCACTTATAATTCATTGTATCACAATTCCAGTGGGTCAGAAGTTTACATACACTAAGTTGACTGTGCCTTTAAACAGCTTGGAAAATTCCAGAAAATTACATCATAGCTTCTGATAGGCTAATTGACATAATTTGAGTCAATTGGATGT